>NC_083772.1:34179173-34491673 GCF_963514075.1 Conger conger | reverse complement strand
AGACGGACCAGGATTCAGTTGTACGTCTCTGGCAAGAAGTAACAAAAGCGATACGATCTTCGAAAGCATTGTAAAGACATCGTGTGTATGTGCCATTTGATTTGATTCAACCTCTAAAATAAGTTGGTATCTAATTGGAGTCGTCAACATCCAGCAACGTAATAATAGCCATACCAACTTTTCCTTTGTTCATATTTCGAATCCTTAAAAATCTGACTTTGTTAACCGTTATTGCTGGATAATAGAGTAAATGGAGTAAAGTGCATCAGATAGCAGCTCAAAAAAAAAGTTAAGTGGATTAGAGTGGAGCCTAACAAACCACCCCTCTCCACTGCCGCCATTTTTTATTA
Organism: Conger conger; assembly: GCF_963514075.1. Lineage (NCBI taxonomy): Eukaryota > Metazoa > Chordata > Actinopteri > Anguilliformes > Congridae > Conger > Conger conger. Next base: position 34,491,323 of record NC_083772.1, on the reverse strand, counting down.
TTCTTTTTTAACTGAAACTCTCAAGTGTGTGATACATGCTCAGTGGGTCAATATTTCTGTGGATTGAGTCATACACAGTGTGGCATGTAAATAAAGGACAAGCCAAGAACATTTGGTTGAACTGAAAAGTTGACATTTGCCACAGCGATGTTAAGTTGTATGATGCTGTACTGGGATTCATTTCCAGCAGTTTGTGCGGGATTAAAACGGTTAAATAACGACATAACTCAACACTAATGGCGCAGTTTGCAGCGGCATTGTGAAACTGCTGGATCAGGTGATTGATATTGGCTCTGTGATTGATGCCAGGCTTTATGATTGTTTTAGCAATTAAAAAAGGTCAATGCCCTATTTTTCATGCTGGTCCTTTGTTTTTGCTGAATCCTGAGAGACAGTAACGGACATAAAAAGCCTAGCAATTACCCCCGAGGAACGCGCCTGGAGACAGGCTGCAGCAGACATAGGTCACGATGATGAATTAAACCTTAGATGACAGTTGCTGTACATGACATTGAGAGTTCTATCCTCAAGTTTAGAGTTTTAAATCACGACGGTGCATTCAACCAAACCGCCAAGAAACAAGACAAAACGCCTGGTCTGTCCGTGCAGTGACAAATATCTGCTGTATTCTGGTGAAATGCATTTCTTACTCATTGCAGTGATGAGATTCCAAATTTGAGAATGTTCAAAAATAGAAAATTAATTTCCACTAGAATGAAGTGATCTTATGTCTTTCAAGGAAGCATTAACCGATTTGCCACAGAAGGTAAAAACAAAATGGTAACAATGAAAGAATGGCATGAATGTACCACCATAATAGCATAGTATGCTGTCAGCACATTTCTCCTTCTGTGAGGCAGTATGACTTGAGTCTGTCCTACATGTTATGAAGGTCTTAGCCTTGCACTGTATTAAACATAAAAACATGACATTTCATGAAAAATTATGAAGTTAATTATGAATGTGTTAATTATGAAGATAAACATATGTACACAAGCAGAATGAAGTCAAATGTTGAGCACAAGCTGAATACAATGGATCAATCTATTTATTTGCCTATTCCAAATGGTATGTCATAGCATGAAGTAGCTGCAAATATGAGTTGGTGTAAGTGTGAAATTAATAATTGTGCTGATATCCTTCCAGAGTCTGAATACATTTCACCATGTGCTCTGTAAATAGTGTTTACCTACTAGCATGCCCAAGCCTCTGTAAAAGAAGAAAAAACAAACTCCACTTGTGCTTTTAAATAAGTACCATCCTTATAGGGTGACTACATTAAACGATTTTGTCTCAACACTCAAACGGTTAAAGATTCGATGTGATAGGAATTCGGCCTCACATGCCCCACACATTATTGCTCTCATCCACATGCTGCTTTTTGAACCCAAAAAGCAGAAGCACGAATGCAATCTATTTGTTCGGGGAGAAAAACAATGAAATTACTGTTTTTGATGATTCCACTTCAAAAGGAACAAATCCCGACCACTAGTGTTTCAGCATTTGTTTTGCAAGCTTTGGCTAGAAATGGATGTTTAAAAACAAACAAATAGCCAGGGGCTTAAGTTCCTAAAAAGGAAGCCCCCTACCAGCCTTTAATGAAGAACAAGCCTCTGTATTTTTCTGGGACATCGACTCACCTTTGCATACATTTCCCCATGTGGCCAGGTCATCCACTGAAGGCAAACACCGGGGTCTTAGAAAATGACAGAACGGCACACTCTGGGCTGCACACTTAATGCCACCCCACTGCGCGGACAGCAGTGCAGCTGAAGTGAGCGTACCCATCTGCAAGCCAGAGGCTATTTCACTCCCCGCAGTCCACACTGTTCGACTGCAGTGTGCTTCTCTCTCACTCACATAACAAACAAAAAAAACTCACATAAAAATAAGAAATAATGATACATAAAACATCAATTTCTGATTTCTCCATTCCTGTTGAAGTTTGTACAAATTACACCTTTGCCGATAGGTGCCTCCTGTACAGTACCTCATGAATTGATAATGCACACTCGACCTGTCATTAATATGCGCTGGTTGCTCTTACAGCCAGGCTGAGATGGTCCCCCCGGTGAGAGCTTTGCATGAATTGAATGCCCTTATTTTCCTAGCACAGTGCCGGGGAAAGCGGGGTAAAAAGCACACAATTCATTTCATTTCATAAATAACCTCATATAGTGGCTGACCTCACAGGCAGTCCAAGGTCGCTGGCAATATGAAGAATCGGCAGCACCGTTAATTTTATCAAGCGGAGTGGGCACAAGAACTTGTCATTACAGAACACTTAGGGCTTGAATAACAATAACATGGTGCTAACTGAGAAAAAAAATACTGAATTCAAAACTGATACAGCATATAAAAACATTGTCACAAATCAGTTAGGAGCCCATGGAAACTTAAATTCTCAAATTCAAGATCTGAACCACGAAGGATAAATGGTTTCCTCTGTTTCCCCAATAGACCATAAAGACAACAACAATGACAACAAGGACAGGAAAAAGGACAACAGGAGAAGGAGGACAGAAATGCTAGCAGGTCTGCCACTGCAGTTCTGAATGTGCTGGTGTCCAGAGGGGCCTGTTCTGAACATATATGCAGAATCCTGCTTTTCCTTTACAATAATTACAAAGGCAACCAGGGAGCAGGAAGCCATGACTTGTGGACCACTGGAATATTTGTGCAGTGTAAATATAGTGGCTGAAACAGGAAATTACAAAGCTTCTCATCCCTGCTGTAAAATCTGCCATGAAAACTGAGGTGGCCTAGCTGGTCATAAGGTGGTCGAGCTGGGTAGGAGCTGGTCATAAGGTGGTTGAGCTGGGTAGGAGCTGGTCATAAGGTGGTTGAGCTGGGTAGGAGCTGGTCATAAGGTGGTTGAGCTGGGTAGGAGCTGGTCATAAGGTGGTTGAGCTGGGTAGGAGCTGGTCATAAGGCAGTTGAGCTGGGTAGGAGCTGGTCATAAGGTGGTTGAGCTGGGTAGGAGCTGGTCATAAGGTGGTTGAGCTGGGTCGGAGCTGGTCATAAAGTGGTCGAGCTGGGTAGGAGCTGGTCATAAGGTGGTTGAGTTGGGTAGGAGCTGGTCATAAGGTGGTTGAGCTGGGTAGGAGCTGGTCATAAGGTGGTCGAGCTGGGTAGGAGCTGGTCATAAGGTGGTTGAGCTGGGTAGGAGCTGGTCATAAGGTGGTCGAGCTGGGTAGGAGCTTGTCAACCAGCTGGTGCTGGCAATCTATGATTTCCTTATTTTTGGTGGATTTAGTGGCCATCCATACCAGGTCTATTCTACACTTCAATTCCCATAGTTCCCTGGACATACAGCTTACTCGCACGTCTTCCTTCTTCTGATTGTCGGTGTGGTTTCCCTTTTTCCCTTTTTTCCTTTTTTTACTACTTTTTCAGTAACTTTACATCATCCGTTGTACAGTGACTGCAAACAAATAATTGTGCACAAATTCCTCCTCCTTGTGTTTATGCTGCTGAAACTCTGAAACTGAACTCACACAAACACATTCACAGTCGTTTCTTCCATAGGCCGTCAAGTGGGATTAAGTCTCAAATATAGTATTAGTTAGTGGTAAAAAAAAAAAATCATAGATTGGCACTTTAACCTCGATATTTGAGCCATGGTGAACAACTTCCCCTCAGTGTTTACAGGATTGAGAATAATGGGCAGATTCGACCTGCACTTGCTTATTTATTTGAAGCCTGCTTTTCTGCCTTGACTGAGTTTTTTTTTGTTTTAGACAGTCGAGGAAACTATAGTCAGTCCCATCTGCCCCAGCTCATTTTGCACTGTAATAGAATAGTAATTTGTCCCCAAGCATCACCGGTCCTGGATCATTGGCACCATAGAGATTGTGTTTATGGGCTCTTAAATGCAGGTCTAAAGTACATTAGACAGTAACATAAAAATGAAAAATGCTGAACCCTGTGGAAGCGGCTAAACTTCTGAAAACAGAAAAATGGCTGTGTGTAGTGTGTGGGTTTTATGAGTGCTGTCGGAGGGGAGACAAAACGAACAAATGATTCACTTGAAATATAATTTGGTACTGAGGTGACTGGGTGCAAGCATTATCAACAGAAAATGGAAGACGTGAAAGATATTGGGGGAAAAATGAACCCCTTTGTTTTAGCCCTTTTGATTTGAGTTTACACATTCAAGCCTGGGGGAGGGGGGGGGGGTTGAGCATTGCATGTATTTATTTCGCCAAAAGAAATAAATCTCTGTGCACACAAGCATTTAAGCCACAGCAACCAACTGTTACTCACACTTTGTGACTTCTTCTGCCATTCCCGGCTCTTAGCTGTTACTGGGATGTTTGGATAAAAAAAGCTGAGGTGGAATCTGTTAATCTAATTTTCAAAACATATCATTTGGATTATTTACAAATTCTGAGCCCAGTACCTTGATCCAGGATGTGCACATCATTATTTATTCACCACATTCCAAATTGTGTTTGTGATTTTACAGCTTTCAAATATATATATATTTTTTAAATTTATTTTTTATTTTTTTTAACAACTTATGAAAAGCATCCTTCATCCAATGCTGGTCACCCCTTGTATCAAGTACATTTAATTTTGTTTATTTGAATTGATGATATATAGTTAATATATTTAAATATTCTTATATACTTAAGATATTCTTAAATATACTAGACATTTTAAGTTTTCACATTTATTTGAAAATACATTCATACTTGTTGTTACTGCCTGTTGGTCATAATTGCACTTCAGGGTCAATGTTAATTATCTTGCGATGTTTCTGGCTGCATTATGAATTGCCAACAAGGCCTACAGTACATTGATGGCACTGACAGAAAATGTGCAACAAAAACAAGGGTTGTTCTTCAATCAGAACATCCCTGTGATGTCTGGAGGAGGCACTGGTGCAATGCAGACAGAAAAACAAGCCCTCCCGATAGCCAGATTTTTTGAAAGACCTGTCTGCTGACAAACAAACAGCTTTGATAGTAGCCATATAAAGACACACTGAGGGGCAGATACTCCAAATAAGAACACCAAGCATAATTAGTGCTGCTTATTGGGCAACAGCTGTGAATGTTAACTACTCCATATTAATGTGTGATTCATAAACGTGTTGGTGCAAATTAAGTAACCACACACATAGATGGAAGCAGTTTGTGAAGGTACAAAAGCGCATATCAGACAGGGAAAATGGGGACAAGGAAAATAGTAAAGTTTTCTGAACATGAGTTGTTACATGGGTCAATTTGCTGAGACTAAATTAGAAAAGTTTAAGAGAATATTTGGCTGGCTTTCAGATGGCATTAAGGGAAACTGTTCTATGCTATGAATCAAACCTCTATTCATTTCTCTCACTATATTGACTATTGACCTTTTAACTAACTAACTGGTGTGTTATGGTTTGCATTTTTTGAGTGATGAAACATGGCTGTCAGACCTGTTTATCAAAAAAAGGTCTCGATGTCAAATTATTTCAAGTACGAACATCAATGGCTATAAATGGCAAAAACGGGAAACTAATTGTACATTTTATAGTTACAAGTTACATGATATAATGTGTAATGTGAACCTTGCCTGTCATTTTATTATATGTTTAATCCCATCCCAGCTTTGGTGCATTTCCCCTCATTGTCATGTTGCCTTTTATACAAGTTATTTTTCACCTTCGTACAGTGCACATGGAAGTTGGACCTTGGTGTGCAATTATTTGTACCCCCTAAAGTGCATTGTCCAAAGACATAGAACCATAATGAACACCCACAGCCATGACTCTAGCATTTCTGTTGCCCTAGGCAACTCATACACCTCATAGACTGAGGGGTGTGTGTGGCTGAAGAGTGATTGTAGTTGGTTTGGGGGGGTACAGTGATTGTGGTATGGGGAGGGGGGTACAGTGATTGTGGAATGGGGAGGGGGGTACAGAGATTGTGGAATGGGGAGGGGGGGTACAGTGATAGTGGAATGGGGAGGGTGGGTACAGTGATTGTGGTATGGGGAGGGGGGGGTACAGTGATTGTGGTATGGGGAGGGGGGGTACAGTGATTGTGGTATGGGGAGGGGGGGTACAGCGATTGTGGTATGGGGAGGGGGGGGTACAGTGATTGTGGTATGGGGAGGGGGGTACAGCGATTATGGAATGGGGAGGGGGGGGTACAGTGATTGTGGTATGGGGAGGGGGGGTACAGTGATTGTGGTATGGGGAGGGGGGGTACAGTGATTGTGGAATGGGGAGGGGGGTACAGCGATTGTGGTATGGGGAGGGGGGTACAGTGATTGTGGTATGGGGAGGGGGGTACAGAGATTGTGGAATGGGGAGGGGGGTACAGTGATTGTGGTATGGGGAGGGGGGGTACAGTGATTGTGGTATGGGGAGGGGGGGGTACAGTGATTGTGGTATGGGGAGGGGGGGTACAGCGATTGTGGTATGGGGAGGGGGGGTACAGTGATTGTGGTATGGGGAGGGGGGGTACAGTGATTATGGAATGGGGAGGGGGGGGTACAGTGATTGTGGTATGGGGAGGGGGGGTACAGTGATTGTGGAATGGGGAGGGGGGTACAGCGATTGTGGAATGGGGGGGTACAGTGATTGTGGAATGCCACAGACAGCAGCCATCAGCACTGACCTCTAAGTCTAAATATAAACTGGGCAGTGAGGGTGATGATGGGCATAGTGTTAGTTAGCATGTTAAGAAAGCAGCCTGGTAACTACAGATAGTTTCAGGTGATGTAATACAATACTATACATTAGCTGAACACAAATATAGCCACTTGGCTTTTCAAACAGAAACAAAATAAAAATGCTGCAACTCAACAATGGCATGGGCAAGAAAGTAATCTGACTTTGGTTCTTATCAGAAATGACTTTTACCTCTGACTTCATCTAAGAGAAACTGTATATTGTACAGTATATTGAAGAAACATACTTTAAAAAAAGCTTTAAATGTTCCTCCCAGGCCTTTCCCTAACTTTGAATATCCCATCTGCTTAAACAGTGGGTAAGTTCCAGTGAAATTAATTATGTATTTGCCACTGTGTACAAACACAATTAATGACACAAAATAGCAAGCAAAGCTCCCCTCTAATTCTAAATAGATTTCAGTTTTACCATAATAGCGATCCACATTTAGAAGAACTCCAGTGTGGCGATAATGCAGCAGAGGATGAACTGGCGTATCCCCCAGCTGGTTGATGTCATTAGCTCAAATTAGTATTCAGGTGCATGTGATTAATAGCGGTGGAGTTTTTCCACAAAAAAACTAGGAAAACAGGAAAAAAAGATGTGTTTTGTTAAGTGTTATGTTAAGAGAGATTTAAACCTCCCATTTAATCCTCTGCAGATGAAGTCGTATTATAATATGAAGCAGTGTGAGAAAATAAACCCCCACAAATATGAAGTATTAATATTAATGCAATGGCTCAGCCAACCTCTGTGCTGTAGCCTGTGTGTAAAGTTTCCACATTAGAAGATCCTTACAAACTAAGTAGTGCCCTAGGGTTGAGCAGGGTGTTCTCGTGTAAACTACCATTACATTTGACATGCTACATGGGCAGTAAAATGGCACAGGTTAGTGTGGTTGTGTACATGAAAGCTAGGAAAACAAAGCTCATGGTTTTTTTCATGGTAATTGCATTTGAAATGTACATTCTTATAAGTATGTTGGTATATGGATGGATGACAAGCTTCCCTATAATATGCATATCTGAATAATGAAGCTTAAGGTAAAGCTTTGCTTTTATCTCAGAAATCATGGTTGAAACTTTTCCCACTTTTCTGTCTGAATTTGACTTTGTTGACATTTGTTCACTTGGTGAAGTTTGATTCAGTATATCATCCCTCACTCACCATTAGATGTTGTGCAAATTGATGGGTTGAACATACGGTAATTATCCACTCGCAGGCAAGAACATTGGGTGTGTTTTTAACTCCCTGTTCATCTCAGTGCTTTCTTTTGTAAGATCCCTGGGTCCTATCACCTCCATATGATCATCTAATTGGCTGCTTTTCATTGTTCCTAGGGCTTTTTCAACTGTTAGTCAAAGTGCTTTTAGTCATCATGCACCATGGTCTTGGAACAAATTAGCTGAAAAAAAGCTGAAATTAGACCGTTTCACATCTAAGGCTTATTTTAAAAGCGACATACAAGACATTGTAACAGAAACATGTAAATGCCTTGTGTAATGAAGATTTAATATTTTTAACTAGATGAGATGAGAAAGTGAGAAGGGAAACGAGATCAAAGGCTACAGGGACATCTGGATCTGCTGGAACAATACTGTCAGAAATGGGCCCTGAAAGTAAAGTAAACCAGGATCCCAGGAAACCAGCCGTGTTCACTCTCAGAAACGCCACATTAGAGCACTCCCTGCTCTGTGATTACCTGAGGCTCAAAATAAGCACCTCTGGGAACTTTGGTCTGCCAGTAAATACACTGAAGGTAAAAGCCTGTCAAGCATTTTATGCAATTTGAAGAAAATTACACAAAATAGACATAAATCAGAATTTGGCAAGAAATCTTTTAGTGTAATCAATGCCTTATATGGAAGTGAAGTATGGGGTCCACTCAGTCATCATGACTACACAACTGTAGGTGGGTAAAGCATCTATAAAGGCCTTGAATGAGAGAGAGCTAGAGAGAGAGAGAGAGAGAGAGCTATGCTATGCTATGCAGAGAGACCTTGCCACCCTCTCCCCTCCAGGGACTTAAATATAATAAACATTATCCGATAAAATCAAGATGGAGTTGCATCTAAAACTGAAAGTGGCAAGATATTCTGTACGTCTCTTCACACAAGCTGCTTACTCGACTATTTATAGCTGAGTGTCCCCCTCCTTCCTCTCCATTGCAAAGTGTGCTTGGATGACAACATATCTCGGGTGCTAGGTTTGATTATCAGGAGTGATGACAGTAATGCGGTCTGGTTATTTTCACAGTGGTGTGTTGTCGCTGTTCCACGATACCCATGCAGACGTTAGCAGTGCTCCAACTTCTCACTGTTGGGCAGCCTACACTTATTTGTAGGCTGCATCTCAGAAGGCTACAGTTTGAGACATAACCCAGAACACAAAGCAGTTCATTATAAAGTTAGCTCATCCCACCTGGGTTCTTGGGTTTAAATCAGTTGCAGGAGAATCAAATATCGGGAAACTCTATAGGAGTAGAGCTTTGCAGTTGAATGGTCTAATTCTCAGGTTTGGGGACTTCTCCTACCTTTGACGTGTTTTGGTTTGATGTTGATCAAATAACACAAGATCTCTAGGGAGAAGAGTTCTTGGACCATTTGTGCATTGTGGATGCAAACAAATCCAGTTTAGACTGGAAGTGTATGTTCCACTCAAAATGAGCATGCATAACCAAAAAGGCAGTCAAACAGAATTTACTGTCTGTGTAAATGTAAAGAGAATGTGTCACATAAATTGAACGTAATATCAAAGAGAGTGCATAAAATATTTAACAAACCCTGGCAATATTATCAGTTAGGCCATCCTCAAATCCTCAACCTGAGAACCTGGAACCCGAGAGCACATCCAAACATGCAACATGAAAGCAACAGTACCTGCACCACAAATTCAGGGTAAGATTAACATCCATAAGAAGTTACAGTAAGCGTTTCTTCTTGGTATACAACCTAAGGGACCTAAATTATAAAGGAACTTAATTTGAAGAAATCTCTAATTGAATGAACTATACAGTACATGAAATTGTAATATACCTCCAACTAAGTACAGTTATATTGTGCCCACAGCTGCCCAGGAATACTGGGAATCTTGACAGAATTGATATTTTTGTCATTATTTACTCCTTTCAGTCCTGACACTTCTAGTTGAACAAGCTAAACACCAGACTGGATGTGACAGCTAAGATATAATATTTTGCTTAGCAGAGATATTGTGATTGCGGGCATGAGACCACTTTAGAGCCCTGGGCTTTGGCTGATTATATCATATCACTGCTTGGAGTGTGAGACAGTGGCTCAGTTCTCAGCTCTTGTAAGTCAATTATTCAACTATTCCAAAAAGGCCTTGTATGCTTCCTCTAAATTCCCTGTTAATCTCCACAAATGTATACGTTTGCCTTCTGGAGTACCCCCAAATGTGTCGTTGAAGACTCCCATTTGTGTTGTTGGACACCCCAATCCTCCCTGCTTGAATACTTTCACTTGGCCTCGGGGAAAACATCCGTTTTCCCACCTCAAAAATGGCTTCTCTTCAAAACCCCATGCAAAAACCACTGCATGCCACACTGTTGTGTGTTGAAGTCGATAACATGGAGCTTGTTGCCATGATCCAGTACTGGGTCATACATATACTTTGTCATTGTCTCTGCCCTCCTGTTTAGAAGGGTTATTGTTACTAATAGTACAACTAGTACTACTAATACTACTACTAATGAAGACAAAAAAAAAAATTAAACAAAATAAATAAATTCAGATTTTTGTTGGTTTACTTGGAATAATGTTTCTGGCTGATATAAGCTACTGCTTTCCATTGCAAAATGAGACTAACCTTTGGGTTGTGTCCAGCCTATTTGTGTGGTGGCACTGTGCCAACATACTCATTAACTGCCTGTTTTTTATTTATAATGACACAGCCTGTCTGTCAGGTCTCACTGTCACTGAACATTTGCACTACAGTTTGCAAGACAAATGGGTCAAAAGTCAAAGATTCGTCTGTGATGAAAACCTCAGTACCTTTATTACTTTCATAAACTGTATGATGTATAACTGATTATAAACATATCCCACTCAACAGACTGAGGTCCATCCTCCAGAAGTGTGTAGCTAGCTGACCACAGCTGGTGTTGGCACAGTCCAGATTTTCAACATTAGGATGCACCACTGCACTGCAAATTGGCCTTAACTGGGCACATCGTTTGAAACTGCAATTAAGTTTTTAAACAATTTGCACAGTTTGATAGCATCCACTCTGATATTAAATCTCCTAAATGGTAGAACCACATTAATAAAGGCAATTTTAACTAAATTAAGAATAGTTCATTGGTTTAGTATCTTTTATAATAAAAAAAAGAATACACTGTACTTGAACAAGACATTAATATAAATATTTGCCAATGAGACAGCAGAGAAAGAATGACCTTTGAAATAAGATTTCTATTTCAATTTGTTCCTACTCCATATCTGTGGGGTTAAAATAAATAAAATATTATTCCTGTAAACACTAACATTTAAACCATTTGGCAATACGGTGCCAACTAATTACGTTTCCCTCTGGAGACAAGGCTCTGTAATCAGCCCGTCTTTAACGGAGTTAAAATTCCATCTGCGCTCCTTTTCCAAGGACACATAACTCAGTTCACGCTTACAACTTACATCCCACTCCTAACTCACTTCATCAGTGTCGTCTGCTGCCAGTAATTTTTCTGCTCAAACTGTCCAGTGCTCTGTAGCAGCTATTGAGTGTGCCAGGTTCACTACAGTAACCAAATGGACTTCTCCTGTACATCTTCTTCCTCTGTACTTCCATTCTCACATTACACTTAGTAAAATTAGCTATGCGTAACCACTTTTGAATATTCATAAAGGAGCGAGCCCAAGGAGGGAAGATTCACCATCAGCTGTATGCCCGGGGCTTGTTCAATCGAAATGGAACGGAATTGCTACGGTTTCTGGGTTGAATGATACGTTTCCTCCCAATGGTGTGCAACGTTTTGCAACAGGCTTTTCTGGTACGTTTGCTTCCATTTAGTTGGTGTGTTGTGGGGTAGCCCTAATCAATAATAACAAAGGCCTATGTTTTAATGCCCGGATAATGCCTTAGATCCCACATGAGCAAACCGTAACCATGTCAGTCAGTTTGCCCACAGTTTGAACAGGAGGTTCAATGCACCACCGTTTCCATTTAAATAAATGTTTGGCTACATGTTGTTGGTGCTGATTGTGACCTTGGTCATGTATCTTCATGTGGAGTAGGAAGATGAACATGTACACACAGAGCAGGGTTTCCCCAACCCTGTTCCTGGAGATCTAAGGTCCTATAGATTTTCAACCCTAACAGAGCTTTCACTCCACTCCAACAAAGCACGCCTCATTCAACAGCAAGAGATCTTGATTGACTGCCAATTAGTAGAATCGGGCATGTCAAATTATGGTTGAAGTGAAAAACCAGTGGGATGGTAAATCTCGAGGAACAGGGTTGGGCAGCCCCTGATTTAGATAATTTCTTGTATTTTAGCTCACCAGGTTTTCCAGGGACTAAAAATAATAATTCACAAGGGTTATTCTTAAATGCAAATACAAAAATGATATAATCAGCAGTGGCAATTGAGGACTTCACAGCTATAGGCTGCGTATTAAGGTGTTGTAGTCGTGCGATTTTCAGACTGTTTCACGGGAGACGCTGGCTGAAGGCCTACAGTAGGTCTGAAATCCACGACCTGCTCCTGATAATCAGTATAGTGGGTGATAAAAATGATTCAGAAGCGCTGCTTGTGTTTTATAGTCTATGGTCTGGCTCTGGTCTTTGCAGCACGCGATTGGCTGTCGCATTGTCAGGGGAGCCCGGGTCTCATTTGGTGAGGTATTCCTTGCCTCACTGCGCACTGTTGACTACTCCGGCTGATTGGATGTCAGTCGGAAGCCTGCACAGCTGCGACACTTCTGTCACTCCGCCGGCCATTTACAGAGCGGAAAAGAGGTGGCTGTCTGACTTTTCACGAGGTTTTAGAGGCTGTTAACACAATTAGACCAATAAGGTTGAGAGGATTTAACGGGACAGGCATACGCACACTTGGTGGAGTAGAGTACATATTGTATGACCTTAACACAGAGAATTCTATCACAGTTATGGTATTGGTATTCAATAACTAGTGTAAGTATTCACTGTCTCTGGGACTAATGTTAATGCGGTTTCCTCTAGTAGACTTGATTGTTTTAGATTTTCTCCCCTGTCAGACCAAACTAATTTGAATGCCATCCATTGAGTGGTAGTTAGAAGCTGTAATGTTTTATATGAGGCAGACATTTATATCTCGTCGATGTGATTATGGTATGTGCACTAATGTTGATCTAAGGACTATAGCAGATGGCCATCTACATTACTGAAGCAACATTTGGATTCAAAATACAGCCTAATGTGCAATCAACCTGCTTTCTCTGATGAGTATCCATGTAACCTTTATCCAAGGTCATAGAAGAGTAGACAGCAGTACACCTTTTCTAGGAGGGGATTCTTTACATTTTGATATGGTGAATTGTATTTACAGGTGCCATATTGAGGAAAATGACATTTCCCTTGCTATGTGGATTATAAAGGAGTTGCAAGTGCAAGAAAAACTGTTTGAAAGTATCAGGTTGCCCAGTCCCAAAAGAGTGTTTGTGACGGCAGCCACTAGTTTGGTGAAATTGAGAATCAATGCAGTGCACACATCGCCAAAGGCAGAAAAACCTAAAAACATTGGTCGTTTTGCCGCTTTTTCCGGGCCCTGGTGCGATCGCAATGCCAGCTCTGCCCCCGGAACTTTAATAGCCCCATCATTGCAAAATCCTCTATCGATTTCTGAGATATCGGATTAAGTGCATGAGTGCATGGCACTTTTAATCTCTCAGAAGTTGTTCGGTGTACTGTCACTGCACTAGAGAAATACAGTTCATGCACAGCTGGGACAGACAGACTGTAGGTACCTAAGGGACCACAGGAGTCACTCTTGTGTAACTGAATCCCCCCCCCCCCCCCAATGGAACTCCAAGCCACAGTTGACACTGGTGGCCAAGATTAAAAACCCGACCGTGGGGTGGATGACTACCCCGTGTGCTTCATCAAGACAAGCCGCACGGAATCGATGACAGGCTGTGATGTAGTGCAGCAGTGACCTGATGAAGACTGTCGTTATAGATCAAAACCGCCCTGATTTGTTATTGAATCACTGCGAGTATTGAGGTTTGTGAGTGTGTCCCCACTCCTCCCCGAACCACCCATCAAACCTGTGAATGGAAAATTCAACAGGAGAAGCGGAAGGCAACAACTCTTTGACAAGAGAGGGCTTACAGGCACATTATACAGTAGCTTTAGATGTAGGAAAATATCAAAATGAAAATGAAATCCCCCACCGTCCCCCGTCCCCTTGCCCAGTGCTGTAGTTTTATCACCCTCTCTCTCTCACACAAGCTTCAGCGCCCTAGTTGTTTCCCGCATTAGTTTGTTTTTCCCTTCTGTGAACCTGCCAACTGCCAGCACTGCATCAAAAGTGAGCACAATGCCTCTGGCAAGGTCAGCTTTCATACTGTGGAAGTACTGGGCAAATGGTGATGTTTCCTGTGGACTCCATGTTGAATTATGGGGAAATAAACAAACACATTCTGAGTAGGATCCGCATTCTAAGTTCTCATCCAACTCCATCATTTTAAGTAATTGACTCATAATTCAGCAACTAATTAAGTTAGTTCAAAAGAGTAATGTCAGGTCTAACAAGCCATATGGCAGTGATTTGACAAAACACAAATAAAATGCCTCTGAAATGATAAGCCTGTTCACCGGATTATAACTGATCTCCTTCTAGGATTGGCCCGGAGGCTATAAAGTCAATTATAATGTAAATCCACTGTGGAAGTGTCTTATAAATCAGATCTTCGTATATCATGTTAGAAGTGAAATTTCAAGTCTTAAAATGAGCAGGGGGTGGGGGTGGTAGAGGCATGAGGCATATGCTTGAGATTGCTTATCTCCAGTTTTGTCACCTGTTCACCAAAAATCACTTCTCTCACTTCAGTATGTAAATGTTTTAGGTTTTGGCTCTGTCTGAATCAGACACTGTAATTCATGTATACTAAGGATATGTGAATGTCATTTTGGAGAGTTTAAACAGCTTGCAGTTTATGCCATCGTTTATCTGATTATAGCCCATGTATTTATAAATGTATTGCTGAACTTTATAATGTGACACAGTATAATTACCTGCACAAGCAGATTACAGTAAGTACTAGCTTAGACTAATGCCATATCACTCACAAAATTATACTGACTTCCATGTTTAAACGCATTGTTTGCCCATTGACAACCAGAAGCAGATGGGCTCCCCCTCTGAGTTTGGTTCGGCTCAAGGTTTCTTCCTGTCAGTCAGGGAGTTTTTCCTTGCCACTGGCAAGCCCACTAGGCTTGCTCTGAGTGGGGTCTCTGGCCTGGGCTGTTTATAAAGCTGCTTTGTGACAATCTTGCATTGTAAAACGCGATATACAAATAAAATTGAATTGAATAACAATTCAGTTTATTCATTTCTTCCTTAATTCATCAGCTAATTTCACCGTCATGACCTTTAGTTTTATGTTAACTTGTCCAAATTGTAAGCATGGCATCTTTTCTGCATACATATGTGGACTAAATGAATAAACAACAGTACATGGTTGTAGTCAGTCTGTTGAAATGTGTGTGGGATTGCAGAGGGAGAGGGAGAAAGCTGCTTATCTTCTCCTAGAATGGTGTCTTTTTTTCATAGGCAAGCATGACTGAGTTTGAGCCTCCCTGGTGTCATCACTGTTTTGTAATTGCAGTAGAGAGAATTGGCAAGCTGTATCTGCTACCATCAGTTCAGAAATGAGGCGCGCGTACACACACACACACACACACACACACACACACAAATGTGCTAAGTTGAATCCAAGTTAGGAATTTCAAAGCCAGTATAAAGCATGTATCAGGCAAACCTTGAAGCAACACCAGGTCTGTTATACAATATGCATAACCCCCAAAAATACAGCACCAGGCCATTAAGACATCCTTTAATAGCTCACAGTGGCTCACCGCATGTTGAAGACTATAATGAGAAACTCCCCACAAAAACTCAGCATTAATTAGGAGACAACTGCATTAATATATTATAAAATGTCAATGCCAACACCCATGAACAAATGCATGAAGCAACAGTCAAATTGTAAAAACGGAAAAGACACTCAAAACACAACAGCCTGGTATTGAGTGTGCCCTGAAAGTCAACATGACCTGTGTTTGCGAGACACCGGCTGTCAGGGGGCTCTGGGAGGGGTGTGTGTGTGCATGTGTGTGTGTGTATTGTGTATATGATTCACCATTTTTGTATCCAAGGGAAGAGGTTCATAGGAAAAAGCCAAAAACAAATGCTTACCTGTCGTTCTCAAGAATTGCAATAATACAACATGGCTCATATTGCTTAATTAGCTATCAGGCCAGAGGGTCACAAACATGAACACACACCACCAAGATAGATAGATCAAAGGTTAAACAGTTCAGTCTTATGCTTGTCTGTACTCTCCCTAATTGGTGGAGGATGGTATGTGTGTGTGTGTGTGTGTGTGTGTATGCGTGTGTGTTTGTTTGTGTGTGTGTGTGTGCGTGTGCGTGTGCGTGTGCGTGTGCGCGTATGTGTATCTGTGTGTCTGTGGAAAATAAAATACTGCCTTGTTGCTGATTTAAGCTGAAGGATCCACAAACTCATAATTTTCCTGGCTTGTCATTGTATTTTAAGGATGCAATTTTATGAGCTTTGCCTTCTCTGTACAAGAGGAGCTGCATTTTGTGATTGATTATGATATTAAAGCAATGGTATGTCTCATTAAGAGGCTGTATCCAACAAATTGGACACATTGAAATATATTGGGGATGGATTCCAGAGCCAGTGCATCTCTTGGGTGAGTTTGCATGAGCATGTAATTCACCAAACAGTCTAGATACATAATATTAGCATTTAATTGCCAATAACTTTATCACAAATAAAAATGGCCCAATCGGTTTGCTTCAAAGGCATAGTTTAGTGTAAACATAACAGTTACACCCCGAATATAAACATATACAAGTACTGCATTATCTGTTGCATAATTATGGCAAATTGTATCTTTCATCTTGGTGAAAGGTGATTATTACATTATTTTGTTCCGGTCATGTACAGTCTAAAGGGGGACAAGCTACAGTACATGTTTTAACTGAGAGCACGTGGGAGATATTACAGTCGGGAGACGGCTCGTTTGATCAAACGCAGCAGCACAGTTAAACAGAGCAGGGCTGTAGGGACAGACTGCAGAGCCACAGCATGCCATCAGATACTGCTGACTTAGTGCGTTGCGATAGGACAATCTGGGATCTGCGACTTAGAGAATCTTAATGCTCGCGCTGCCTGCCAGGCTTATAATCAGGCAACCAAATGTTATCTCCAATTAGACAGACCTTCCTAATCCCTGGCTGTAATGAGAGCAGCGGAAAATATGGAGGGTGCAAATAGAATGCGTAAGTTACATAAACAAGGAGACAAAATGGATGCTTCCTCAGAAATCACTGTAGCGTGTTACTTTTCCAGTGCTTTAAATCAGGCATAGGAGAATTTGTCTCTGGCACAGACAATGTATTTGTATATGCTTCAACTTCCTCACCAACCCCCCCACCCTCCATGTTACTTTGGCAGCTTTACCTCTGGGGGTCATTGCTGTGCCAAACATCTCATGCTAGAAGTATAGCAATATCAGCTTTGTCCAATGCCTGCAACTGTTATAAACTGTATTACAGTTTATGTGCACTTTTAGGTATTTATTAGACTTATTTTTTAGACTTATTTGTCTTCTGCTGCTGTAGCCTATCCACTTCAGGGTTTGATGCCTTCTATGCTCAGAGATGCTCTTCTGCATAGCACTGTTGTAATGTGTGGTTATTTGTGTTACTGTCACCTTCGACCAGTCTGGCCCTTCTCCTCTGACCTCTCTTATTAACAACACGTTTTTGCCAGCAGTTTTTGGTGCTCACTGGATGTTTTTTGTTTATCATACCATTCCCTGCAACCCTGGAAACTGTTGTGCGTCAACACAGAAGATCAGCAGATTCTGAAATACTCAAACCAACCTGTCTGGCTCCAATAATCAGGCTGACATTTGTTGTTGTTGCGTTTTGATGTGAAGGATAAACGTAACCCCAGAGTTCACAGGATACAACTGTGAACAACTGTCTGAACAACTGGTCATAGCCTGCAATGGCGATTAGTACCTTTATCGATTAAGCCACTTGGAAACCCATGCAACAATGATTTGGAATGAACCAATCAGAGTTTTGCTTAATATGCTGATCAGATTAATTGTCCAATCTCATTGGAGACCATTATATCGAAGTCTTAAAGAGAGATGAATTGCCTCTCATTGAACACATCATATGCTACTTCATCAGTATTCCCACACAAGCACAATCAGAATCTACAGCAGCTTGGCTCCATGTGTAAAATTAAACAACAGACGATGAAGACACAAAATAAGTGTTAGTATTCTCTATGTGTATAAACTATAACATAATAATGGCACCCCTGCCCTGTACAGTGACTTCAACATGCAAGTACTTTTATTTGATGTAGATGCTAAGCTTCTTCTCCTGACCTCTGATAGGAAACAATGTTGTTCCCCTAGCAAAGACAGAGTGAGAACATTACCTGAGCAGCAGAGAGAAATCACAGTTAATGTAAAGCAAAGGCTATGGCCCAGCGAACATTACCATGTCACAATATTCTGAAAACATTTTTTGTATTGATGAAAACAATAGTGGGGGGAAAAAAATGAAACAAAAGGTTCCACTATGGTTGGCACAATGCAGAGACATTTTTCATAATATCACGGAAAAGCTAAAACAAAATTGCACAATCTTGTTTTACAGCGTTATTTTGTCACACATCAGTGCTATTTATCTGCAACATTCTGAGTGACTGCCAAAAGTGAATGCATAAAACATATTCAGATTTGCAGTCTACTCAAGGGAACTTTTTTTGGGTTGCAATTAAGGCGCAGAAGTAAAAAATGCAATGTGTTTCTGATAAGGATTCTATGTAAATGAGAGCTTCCTCTAACTCGGTTTATCAATGTTCCCATCACGAATCCACATTTTACATTTGTAGGCTAATATTGTCATGTTCAGCACAGACAGATATTCTCACCAAAGGAAATCACTTATTTCATACAATATAATCTTTCACACATATTCCCCCTATTTGAACAGAATATAAAGTGACATATTAAAAAGGTGAGTTGCATTAGATATCTGGCATTACTGATTGCCACAGAAATTTAACCTCAAAATGGGCGATCAGAGAATCGTCAGGGCGAAACCCGATACGACTAATAGACCGCAAATACAATTTTGCTTATTTTCATTCTGTGCTTGAACATGTAAGCTGACCCAGCAGAGAGTACGGCCCGAGTCGATATGTCCTAATGGGTTTTAAACAAAGTTACGGCTCTTTCACATATTGATTAGACACAGCAAACATAGCGAGATACCATTACACGGCCAAAGTGAATGGGTCATTTCCTCAGCCCGTGAAATCTATGAGCCGAATTCGCCGGCCCTGTGTCGTCTGCGATGGGGCATTTTCAGCAACACGCTGCACAGCAGTCAGACCATTAGCACTTTTGTGGCTTTGCTGTAGAATTACCACAAAAAATAAGAATGTGCTAGAAGAATGTAAAATAATGAAATCGCAGGAACAGTCCATCTTGGCGTGTGACTCTCTGTACTGTTGGTGCATCCAGCACCATACATTTGTTTAATGCATAAAATATCTTGCCAGGTCATGTGCGTAGTAGAAGCAGAGGTCCATTGGGTATTCATGACAGACTTGGCACTAGAGATTCTACTCTGAGATACAGTAGATACAAATAATATAAACTCCACACTCATGTTACAGTCATGTAAACTGCAGACTGAAACTAGTGCATACATTTAAAAATCAATAAATTCGGGTTTTGATTAAAAAGGTACAAACAGGGAAGAAATGACATGCAATTCTTGAAAATTAAATTGCCATTGCCTTTTGAGTGAATATCATCTCTGTTCTGCTGAAGAAAACCTTTTGGGGTCAATGGATCGGCAATCCATAAATTGCACTGACCCCAAAATCTTCCACAGCCATTAGTGAGATCGGTCATAGTGACCTAAATTATTCTGCTTCCCAGTTAAATATGTTCAAGGTTTTTCTTGCTCCGTTAGTGCACTGAATACAGTTGACTGCAATGATGTTTAGTTTGTTGAGGGGCCTGTCCTCCTTAAACATTTTGCTCTCTATGGATATCAGTTGTCCCATCACGGTCAGTCCCACTAAACCAATTAATTATTTGACTAAACATACCCATTCATCTGTATGAAAAACTAGTATAGGATCTAAAGGAGTCATTCATAAATGTCAACCTTTGATCTTGTTAGGACCAGAAGAAACTCACTTATAGTATAAATCCAAAGAAAAGAGATGAATGTTTGGGGAAAACGATTTCTCCCTTTGGAAATTTAATGACGTCGTAACTGACCAAGAGCTTTTTTATGGAGTGAAACTTCTAATATGTGATTCTGTGTTTATCCCCATCTCTGCGTAATGCACTTCAACCCCGGTGAATAATAATCATGGCCATTTTCATCCATTTTACAAGATGCAAATTAAAAAGATGGGGGTGCAAAGATATCATCATTTGTGATAATTTCCCATCGCGTTTTGTTTAGAGCTTGACCAAACACTCTTATTTAATGCCTGAGACACATTAATATTGACTTATCACCACCACTTGCCAAGTAGCGGCCCCACCACATGGCATGACATAAAGTCTGTTTGCCTGTGGGGCTGGCGAAGCCGCATAAAGCTTCTGAATGTTCTTTCTTCTGTCACCAAAGCCGGCTGTCGCGCCCACAGACCTGCTTTCCCTCTCCCTAGACCTTACAGGGAAGGCTATGGCAAAATCGATTGGAGAAATTATGCCATTATATTATATTCTATAATACAGACCCTGAGACTATTACTGTCCCTGTCTAGGTGCAGGAGGAATCATGTGAATTAATGGCCGTGCTTTTCTGTGGTTACTTGTTTATAGGTAACCATTTTGTCTGAGGCTCTTCTCTCTTTACAAGCCGTCAATACAATTATTGTCCGGTGATGTGTGTGCAACCGGCTAACAAATTACATCAGCACTCATTGCTCCAGAGATTTTTCACCAGGTGTCATTGGGGGCTCGAGTCCTAGCAATCGCCTTACAAATGAGTGTGCCAACAAGAATCTGCATCATTATGACATTATAAGATGCGATTGTAATGTGTGAGCAGTTGCAATCATGCGTTTACACTTTCATTCCAAGGAATCCTTTTCTGGAATATATGCAATAGTAATTTAAAAGCACCAATGTAATACATCAGAATCTATCCGAAAGGAGAGCTAGTAGGCTCCATTTTACATGTGCTTGTGTTGAACAATATCGCTGCAATCAGTGGAGCGATGGGACACAATAATAAGCTTAGATACGCAATATAAACACCCAGCCTTTAGATTGTAAAAATTAAAAGAAATGAACTAAGCTCTGTTCCGTCACACAGTGCTGTACAAGTCCCTTCTCTTTAAAATGTTTACAGTATGACATTGCTAACGTCATTGGAGTTGCGCGCACATAATATGAGCAGTGAGCACTGATGCAATTTTTTAGCCGTTTGCACACATATCACCGGACAATAACATTCAATGTTCAAGGCCAACTGTATGCATTTAACAAGCGATATTTGCATCTATACTCAATGTGGACAAGTGGCATGGCATTTATTTACACACCATATTAATGCTTTCTCAGAGTCGTGGGGCCTCCCAAGTTCACGTTGAAGGTCACATTGTTTTGCATTCATATGGTTCGGATGAGGTGGGAATACAGAACTGGCTCTTATTGGACCCAAAGGCATGCTTGGATTCGAGGAAAAGAAAAAGACAAATAAATATGCATTCGCCAAACACAAAACAACCAAATTCATTTTTAAAGTGTTGAAAAAGGTTGCAGAGGGTGTCGGTAGATCAGAATTATCTGATAAGCATCACACCAGGCTGTGCAGTGGTGCTGACAGCTGAAATATTGTCAATAAAACACTTTAAAATCTTCCCTTTCTTTAAACTACGGCAGATTTTTTAGTCTCCTTTATTTTCTGATGAAAGAATTTCTGCCAACAGGGGCCTTAGTCTACTTGGGCTTTACTGATACCGGACAGGGCACCAAAGAGATCAGGCCTGTCTCCAAACAGTGATAAAACAAACCGAGTGAGTGCAGTAAGGGCAAAGGATTAAAACCGACTCAAAAACAACTTAATAAACTTAAACAATGAAGTGTTAAACTCCCCAATTCCATGGCATTGTGGGATGCCAAGTAGGACCATCTGATCACTGAAACCCCCGTTGGGAATTAAAGCGGCAACCTTAAAAAGAAATAAACAGACGTGGTAATTCAACTCAAAGGAAGCAAACAAGAGAGTGAGTTCAAAAACCAAGCCAAAAGAAAAGGAGTTTCAAATAGGGTACTGAAGGACACCCTTGGGAACTCCCACAGAAAATTACAAAATGCTAATTGAAAGAAGGTTCCCAAGACAGCCACCTAAATTTGTATCCAAAAAAGCCCTTAAAGTAACAATATACTTGGACAAAACTTTGAAAGGCAAACCGCTGGCTATTTTTCAGTAACCCCCACAACATCTATCACTCGTGAACAGGGCGAGCAGGTCTGAAATACCAGCTGGGCCAGCACAAGTGAGACAGATTCTGACTAACGAGGTGACTCCAACCAGGGAGTCCACACCTAACCGAAATCAATCTTGAAATGGAGAAAAAGCCCATAACGAGTTTACTTCTGATGTGAATGAGAATGAGTTTATAGTGGTCAAAATGTTATTTCATCTATTGTCATTTCCTTCAAATTCAAATAAAATAAATAAATAAAAGTTGGCTGGCCCTCGTTGGGCACACAAACTGCTTTGTATCTGAATTTGAAGTCCAGTGATAAAAATCCAGGATTTTTCGAAGCTGATGCTGATGTTCTGAGATTTGGGAAAGCACAAACACTGATATGCCTATTTTGGAAGTTTTTTTAACCCCCAGTTAAAACCACGTTACACACGCATTGGCTTTACATAGGGGAATAGGAGGATTAGTAAGCCATAATACATGTAACCTTTGTGATGTCAATGTATAATGTTATTGAGGTAAAATTGTGATAAATTGCATATATCCTTGTTTTGAATGTGATACCACACTGCTCTTTGATATTTATTGGTGAACTCAATTAGGGGAGTCAGTGATGCTATTCACAAGCGCAAGTATTTGCTGCTGCTTAACCAACACAGTGCTACAGCCACTGAGCCACAGACATCCCCTACGTCATGCTACAGCCCATAATTGTAAAAGAAAAAAACCCCCAATGACGTATTAATTAAGCACAGGGATACAATAATTATAATTTGCAACATCATTTTAGAAGTCCAAATGAAAAACGTCAATCGCCTTGCAATAATGTTGCCCAGGAGTGAGCAGGGATGCAGAGAAACACACTGCCTCCACTTCCACATGATTCAGAAACTAACCGATGCCAGATTTGCGCTCCTAAGTGGGCAGAAGTGCAAGAGTTGTGTCGGCTGTCCGGAACTTGTGGACCAGAGAAAGTAGAGCAGTGCTCGCCACGCTGAGCAAGGCGCCTTCTTCGACAGCTTTTCAATATTTGCTCAATGGGAAGGTATAAATAAACATCAAAATGGCATAAACTCTTGTTTGCTCACTCATGGTAGCTTGCAAGCCAACTAGCTAGGTAACTAGGTAGGTTGGTAACTGCCTGGCACTATCTGGGGCAACAGGGAACTATTTTATTTTAAATTATTATTTTAATGACATTGTTAATAAAAAATGATTTTAATTGGACTGTGTATATCTTCATATTTGACAATGATTTTATAAAAGCAATAACTCACTCCAGGTACATTATTAAACAGTACATTTAATAATTTATAGTTTCCTTCAAACATTTCAAAATGGTACATTCAATAATTTTCCTCCATACCTGGCCCCACCTAGATCCAGTCCTGCTTCCTGCTGCTCTTCTCACCCACTCCCCTTATCCATGGCAAGAAATAGTTTTAGCCATGAGTCTGTAAAATCAGAGTATCTTCCAAACACCTGAGGAAAAAAGTGAATGTATATTACTGCATAACTTATGGCTGGTTTCTTGAGCTGTGAGGAAGGGATTTCAGTCCTTGTTATGCTGTTATCTCACGCTTGTAACTGACTTCAAATCATACGTTCCATACACCATTAGAAAGCTTATACCATCCTCCACTTGGTAAAAGAGTTCAAAACAGAAGCAGCTTTACATACAAGTGGGTTTTTGCACGTGGCTGTATAAATGCGTGTCCTACTTCCTTTGTGTATTTTTTCTCAAAAAGGTTATTCAAGACAATAAATGACCACTGATTCTTGAAAGGGACATTGCTATGCATAATACCCATGCTAAGATTCCACTTGTTTTTTGCTATTCATTGAGAAAACACCAACAATATTGGCATGCATTTCTCACTGATAGCTGATTGCCTGGGAAGTCTGTTATCAACCGTTTATATTGGCCAAACCAATGCATCAAGTGACCTCAAATCTAAATCACCACGATGAGGAAAGCTGACTTGTCCCCTTTCTTAAGGGATGCCCAAATTTCTGTGGCACCAGGGCAGAAAGTGAAGTTTTTTTGCTACAAGACAAGACACAAATCATCAGAATTCTGTGCTTCATCCTCAACCATGTGCCCTCATTAACCGCACTAGCTAAGAAAGTCACCTGCTCACCCACGCGTGGCCGGAAAAGTGCCTAATGGTAGCTCTCCATTTTCAGAAAAGACAGTTTCCCTTGGCTAAATCTGCTGATTGTACAAGAAGTATAACTCTCCCCCACCCCCCCAATGATAAATGGCAGACTGTGGGTTAGAGGACACATCACTAGGTGCAGCGGTCACTGAGGGAACCTTTAGATGTTTAAACTAGCTACATTTCCTCTGGAGAGATGAGCCCTGTAGTATTCCAGTGCTGTGGACTCTGCTAATGACAAATGGTAGACCAGAATCAGACCCTAAGCTGAAGGGCCCAGCCAGCACTCACCATCAGAAGACTTCACCTTTTCAATTGTACCACTTAGGGAGCCTGGCAACTATTTTTGCTCTCGTCATTTGCAGAAGGCCTCTTATTGCAGGCAGAGTGCTAAACTACAAGGAGAAATACTGAATACACAGTGAAAGCCTACATTAGTAAAAAGCAGTCACAAGTATGCAATTTAAATCCCGATTCCTAGGTTATCCATTTTTGATCTGTACTAGTCATGGAAGTGTTTCTGAATTATTTTGTAGGGAAGGCAGTGCAGCAGTGTAATTAGATAATACTTATTCTAATTATTTGCTGAATAATTTGGGAGATGCTCATTTAAACCATATTTGGATGGTATAAGTGCTGCTATTTTAATGAGTCTTATTTTATTTGCAGTACTTTTTTCGTTTGAAAAGCAATTTGAACCTGGTTTTCTCTTTCCTTTGTCTTTGAATGTCCTGTTGTTTTTGTCGACCTGTCTCATTGCTATAACATCCTCTGTTGATTTGGAACAAGTAGGCATACTCTTCTCTAGCACATGACACAGAGAGGTGAAAAACAATCTAACGCTGCCAGCTGCTGCAGCTTCAAACCCAAACCGACAGAGCTTCAACTGTTAGGCAGAAGTCTAATATGTGGTAGGGCGGCTGGAGATGCGGGCAGACCATTTGATTGCTTGCAATGCAGCGTAGCCAATAATACGGTAGCTAGCGTCGCTGTTCAATCTAATTTGCAATTCCTTAACTTATTAAAGAGTAACAACATAAAAAACAAAGTACCTTCCTAGGTTTCATTGTGACTGCTGTGTTGCTTCTTGATTTGTCACTTTTCTGCTCTCGCTTGACAAATTATGCTTGTGCTGCACCTTTAATGTCTCTCCTTGCTGGATTCAACTCTTCCTGGAGAAGAGACATACAGAGACAAGAGTCTTGGGGGAATGCAGGGGGCAATCTTGATTGGCAAGTCCTGTTTGAGATTGACTGCACTGCTACCCTTTAAAGTTAGCTGCCAGTACTGTTGTCCCTCCACTGAAGGCTCAGCATATTCAATAAAACAGAGGACCTGCAGAATTTCAGCATGCAGCATATGTCTTTATTTATTTTATCTTTTCCAATGCCACTGCACTGAGAGCTGAGAAAACACAAGCTTTTTTTTTTCTTTTTCTTCGTGAGATGGCAAAAATAAGAGCAGAATAAGCAAAAAATAAGTGCTTATCCATGCAGTACAATCATTTGCATACACTGACAGTGATGGGACGATTAAACTGAAAATCAATTAGAAACATTTTTGCTACATTTTCAGAGCTCATGAAAATCTCACAATTTTGTAAGGAGTAATTCCTTAACCTACTACTTGGGCCAGATTAAAATACTTCACATTTTTTGTGGAGCCTTGACTGAGGCAACTCTGATGGTTGTAGGCAGCCCCACTGTGTGGAACATAATTGGGAACATCTCGAAAGAGGGGATCTGCCAGTGGGGCTATCCTTGTCTCACTCTGCACCAGGGACCCCTCTGGTCACTCGGATGTTTGCAGTCTTCCTCAGCAGGCGAGCTGACTCAGTAACTGAGCTTATTCGGCTGACGGGCCGAAGGCAAACACGGGTAACGGGACAGTGCCACCTCCCGAATATGCGGAAGCTATGGCAGCTGTGAGACAGGCCCACGAACATGACTCCATTTGACAAAAAAAGATGGATGCAAATTAGCTAAACAAAAAGAAAGAGATAGTGTCCAACATACGTTCGCAGTGTGAATACAGTGTACTGCAGCAAAATCCCCTATCAGTGGCAGGCAGGTGGAACGTAAAGTCCCAATTCCACCCAAAATGCAGCAGCTCATTACCAGGCTGAAAGGAAGTGACCTTTGTTTATTGCTTTCTAGTGCACTCTTCGTCTTTTCACTTATAGGCTTCGCAATTTATGTGACATGATATAATTATCATTGTGCACTTTATGTGCTACTGCGCAGAAATGATTGCTTAGATGGCCTTATTTCATTTACTAAATGGAACAGGGGGGAAATGCTACGGATGCAGACTGCACTATATTAATCTGTTTTGTAAAAGGAAAAAAAAAAGACCTCCCCTGATTTATATTTCATATACCTGCACTTATGATAATGTGCTTCTGGCTCTGCAGTCCATCGAGGGGAACTGAATAGGCCAGAGTAATGAAGTTTGAGAGAAACTGATTCTCACTTTATACTTTCCACAATGAAAAGTAAAAGCATTCACACGGCTTTTTTTACAAGCACTCATACAGGCTCTGGACATGTGGTACCCCCGCTCACTTTCGGAAAAGAGAGAACACTCACACCACTTCCATAGCTCGACTTTTGGCACTCGAGACAAATTTAAAATGCAGCCATCTTTAATCTAAATTTATTCGCCTTTGGTGGTGGTTTCTCGCAGAGTGCTATATCATCAGTTTTCGATGTGCGGCCCCTGCAAAGGCTTAGTCTGCCTCGCCCCCCGTTAGCCGCCAGAAGCTATCGATATTTCATTATGCCGCCGCTCTGAAAACAATGCAAATGGAGGGCATTGTTTTTGTTTTGTGTTCTATCAAAGGAACACCCCTACGGAGAAGTTCTCCACAGCGTTTATTTCTGTGATTGAGCGAGTCTCCTGGGCTAGGATGCAAGCTGAGTGATCTCACGCACGGGACAGAGGGTTAAAAGGCACCCTGACTTGCAGCTGCTGCCAAATTCTTCATAAAATACGCAACGTTTTCCCCAGGCAAATAGCAGAGCGTCTTCTAATCTCCTTGAGTTGTGTAAAATATGTATTATTCTCACATTAAATTTGGATCTCATGTGGGACTGTTGGCAGTAAGAAACATTCACACTGTTGGTTGAAACATTGCTGTATGTAGTGAACCAAGACCAGGCAATCCTGGTTTAGCCAGGCCCTGATGTTGCTAAGGTTAGGTATGTGCGGTTGACCCATACTTTTCAATGCAGAAGTGGAACTGGACCCTCTCTCACTTTTTTATTCACAATACAAACAGATAACATGATTTTTTAACATGATAAAACAGCACTCCCATGAAATCAGAAGCATTTTTCCCTTCCTTCATTGAGGCATTTCCATCTCAGGAGGCTACTTGTATTACTACAGAATGTTAGAAAACACCATCTCGTAGCTTTGAGATCGCTCCTACATTGTTTTGAATAATTGTATTCATTTCATTCGCGAAATCAGGAGAAATCAGGAGAAATCAGGGAATTTTTCGGGTTTTATTTTTCATTTAATAAAAAATGGGTGAAAATCGGATTAAAAATATGACATTTTTAAATAACGGATGAATATCGGATTATAATAACGCACACTTCCAGGATAAATCTTCAATTCTCATTTTAAACTTTGCAGGCTTTGTTAATGGAACATTGAATACGCCCTGCTTTGTGCCTGCTATTTGAACTGCACATTTAATGATTTTCGCACAGTGACATTTTGTTGCGAATTAGTGCCTGTATCACTATAACTTCGAAGCGATTTAAGATTCCTCTTAACAGTTTTCCATTAATCGAATATGGTGGTAGCACATTAACTTAATGTGATAATGCCCTGCTTGTCATGATCCTGAGTTTTGTCTGTTAGTTAGTAATTCTTGTAAATGTATTATTTTTCATTATCATGTCTGGTGTTCTGTTTACATTCATATTCTTTGCACTCGTCTTCCCCTGTGATGTCTTTATGTAGTTCTGAGCCCGAGTCACCTCCCTGTCTGCGTGATTCACTATTTGGGTGTTTTCGGAATTTTCCGGTTTTCGGAATTTTCCGGTTTCCCACGATTCCTTCTCACTCTCGCTTTTCTTACTTCCTGCTTTTTCTCCATTTCATGTTTTGTAGATAGCACTAATCTACAAATAAATACTAACATAGATTTTGTACAGTGCTAAATTATATTAACACACTAATTGTCTGTCTAACTAACTAACAGTCACTAGTTTTGGGTGATGTTAATTTAATCACGTAACTCACCTTCATACTGCTTTATAACTTCGCCTCTCTGTTGCTAATTGCTTGCCTTGATTCAGCGAAGTGTTCACACCTGCTCTCCCCTATCACTACGTTCCTTAACTGAATCCAGTTAATCCAGTCCTCATTTTGGTTGTCTCATTCCCGATGCAATGTCATTTTTACTGAGACTGATATGTTTTACAGCAATCCACTGCTGTATGAATAGCTTGCTTTTGCTCTGCCATATTGCTACAGCTTTCTGTATCTTCCATGTACTACATAAAAGCCATCTCATGCATGCACGTTTTAACAAGGTACGTCAGTAACAGAAGAAGAAAAAAATTCTGTTAATTCAGTTGTAATTATTTGTAGTTACTTTTTATATCAAAAACTAGCTCTGCACATACAACATAGGATGTAGGGTAGGTAATTTTAAACACTGTTAATTGAAATGTGAGGACTGTAACATCTGTCTCCCATGCAGCAGAACCAAAAAACGTCCCAGTGTGCCCAGGACCTGGGGTCTTTGCGGGGGCCACAGGAGGATAGATAGCATTCTAGTACAGTGGATAAGAAATACCTCACTTCTCATCTCCTGGGAAAGCTGCAGTCAACCAATCTGCAATAATCCCAGGTGCTGTGGTTTAAGCTTGGCCTTGTTAGAAATGTGTGTGCGCGTGCGTGTGTGTGTGTGAGAGAGAGAGCGCGCGAGTGAGATAGAGAGGGAGAGCAAGCGAGAGAGATAGTATATATATATAGAGAGCGAGTGAGAGAAAGAGATAGAGAGAGAGAGATGGATGCGGATGAGCAAACATTTACAACTGACTAGGCCCAAGCAGCGGTAATTCCTTCTGGTAGGTGGGTTATTAATCATTTAAAGTATCTCATTATCACAGTCATTTTAATGAGTTGGATGGTTTGCACTGAGCAGATTAAGTGACATTTATTACCAGGCAAGAAAGCAGGCATGTCTGCAAAGCCACTATGATGTATAAGGGCAGATGGGGGGTGGGGGTGGCTGGAATGGTGGCATTTTATGTGTGTCTTTCTGCATATGGGGAGACTGACACTGTGTGAATGGTTATTGCAAATAATAATATCATAATTAAATGTGAATATAATATGTATAATATGTTAGCATATACATTGTCTAAGTGTTAAAATGTACATTTGAAGGATCAACGCTTTGGCTTTCTTTAGCTGGCCTGAAAATGTGACCCCTTTTATATTGTTGTCTTTTTGTGTACAGTAAATTATCCTGTATTCAATTTATTCACTATGTGCTATATGTAGCATTTAGCCCAAACAAGAATTTGGATATGGATTTGTATAGCTTACAAGTACCTGAAATGGACACACTTAGATTCGTTCATACCGTTTGAGAACACAATATTACTTGGATGTGTTTTTGTCCACAACATACGGGGAACGGGACCTTGAGTATCACAATAACAGTATCTGAATGTTCAAGTTCAGACAGTGGGAGATGCGGCCATTTTTTGTGATCAACAATGCACAGCCAAAAAGCATTGTCCTACTCCCAGTGTTGATTAACTTCAGGGACACTGTTAGAATAGTGTTTTCTACCGCCGATCCAATTAAATAAAAAGGTTTGACGATTGGCTGCTTGGATGGAAGCCCGCTAAGTCACCAGCACTTACCTTCATCCCAAGTTCCTGGAACTCTGACAACTCAATGTGACACGAGTCTGAGGCACTCTGACATAAGCCTTCCTGATTGATACCGGTCCAGCTAACACCAGTTCAAACATGGCTGACAGTTGATGGATCCTGTGGCGAGTCTTGACAGCCAGCCCTGACAGGTGACACTGGCATTACGTATCGTCGGTTGGTCCAAATCATGATGAAATGAAACACCCGGCCCCTCAATTACATGCTAATCGCTCAACTGCAAATATGTAGAAATAGATGCAAATAATTCAAAGCCCTCAACCCATCAAAAGATAAACTGCTTTTTCTGTTACCCACCATTTATAAATATTTAACAAGTATTACAATATGGATTTTTGAATGCATGACAGCATAATTACTGTTCCACTAACTAGCACAGGGTGCTATTTCATCGCTGTGGATGTGAACAGTATAGAAGGAGTATACATGTGTTTTCTCATGCACTAAATAGCCTCCTGTCATGACCTAACAGTTGGTCTTGACCCACAGTTTGAGAACCACTGTAATATTTTATTTGTTTTTTGTTTAATTTATTAGCACAATAAGACAACAATACAAGTACAAGGCCAAGAATAAAACAAATTGTGCTGGTGAGATAAGAACCCCATGGGGGATTATAAAGGCATCTCAGCCAAACAAATTATGCAAGCAAAAATAAAACAAAAATGAAGTCATTATAATGTAACATCAGATAAAATAATACAAGACATGATAAAAAAAAAAACCCAAAACAAATATGCACAGACAAATACATATATACAGTATTTGCGCTACACCTGTACACAAAAATCGACAGAGAAACCAAAACACAAATCATAACAGACACATTAGAACAGTGCCTTAACAGTATGAGTTACTCAGCTGCCCATTAATGCAGATTTTTGACATGGCGATGGTGACCAAGCAAAAAGCCAGCCAGCCATTGCACAAAGCAGGTAGGGAATGACATTAAGGCTCTGTGACTGCATTATGTGCTATTTATTACTATCTACTGTACTTCGTTGACCCCTTAAACCCAACAATTAATATGTAACTTCATTTTCTAATTGTTCATTCATACAGCTGGAAATGTTTTGAAGTCATTTAGGCTCTTTACCTTGCTCAAGGACACAGAGTAGTTCCCCACCTGGGATGTGAACCTCTCAGTTTTAGGTCAAACAAACATCTGTGCTATGTCTTCCTGATTATTTCCCTGCTGTTTTCTTGTATGCATTGAGAGGTGATGTGGCAACGCGTCAGATGGTACAAAATGGCCCCCACCACACACGCACCTGCCTGAGTGCTAATATTACCGTGATATTTTTGAAAAGCTTCTCCCTTCTGCAGCACTCTGGCGCACATATGGACATTTTACATCAAAATATTGAGACAGAAGTATCAGAATCATATCTGGCACCATGATAGACCAGATAATGCCCAACTCCTTTGGCTATGAGATGAGCCAAATGCATTTCAGCTCCAATGGCTTAATTAGCACGTTTATTGCTGTCACTTTAAATGTGGCAGACTTATGACAACCAAGTTTTACTCAGTATGAATGAGGCCTATTTAAGTCCATACTGGCAAATACCTTCAAACGCATCAAGTCACATTCTGAAATACTGTTCTTGTTCCAGTGAATATGGGTGATGCCTCACTAAGTGTCAGATGGCGGGTTCCTCATTTCTAACATCCTCACCAGTGTCAGCTGCTGTGCTCATCTTGTCCGGCATTTCGTTTGCGTGAATTCAGACTTGATTTTAAATTATTTTCTTTCTCTACAAAAAAATGGACCTATTGTGGAAAGTACCAAGCTAATAGTATACTTTTTGTTTGTTCTGATTGCACTCAGGTGGCTAGATGATGGCCAATACTGTGGTACTTAACTTTAAGAGCAGGGTTTTGAACAGTTGGTGATTTGAGCCAATTGTAAGCGATTGTCAGTGAGTGTGGTGACTTGAGGTACAATGGGGTGATACAGCGGGGCAGCACTTGGACTTGACCAAATCATGATGTGTCCTGGATCTATATCAGTGATCAAAACGGTTTTTCAGTTTGCATACTGTATCAAATAATAGTAATAATAATAATAATGATAATCATAATAATATCAACAATGTGTAAACCAGGCATGGTGAATCTATCTGGATGAATATGTAAATAATATATGAAATACATAGAAATATGAATTTAGAGTGAAACAGTTTTATTCAGTTTTTGCTTTGGGGGTCCCCAGTTAGGGAAGACTTGGTATGGAGTATACAGTGAAAAACGATCTTGCAAAAACCTTGCCCAGCACAAAAGTGGGCCACCCACCTAGCACTTAGAAAAACCTTGAGGGGAAAAATACAAGATCAATAAACGCAAGTCTTATAGAAGAAAAAAAATCTTTGTCATGAATTATGATCCCCAGGAAGAATAGCCATCACTTGCATGACAGCAAATGAAGCTTTGAACATAAGAGTAAGGAAATATTTTTGCAGGGCAATTGAAAAAGTTTGATGGTTAGTGTTGAATGTGTCAAGAAGAAAAGAAAGATCATACTCCATACAAATTAAATCAGCAGGACGCTCCACATAAAAATGGAATCTCTCAGATGGTTTCTATGGTAACACTGTGAGTAAAATGAGTCAAGTCGGATATTGTAATACAGTTAACAGTTTGTTCTCCACAATAACAAAAGTGAAGTGAAATGCAAATCGTATCTTCGACAGAGCAAGCAGCCTTTCTTTTAATCTCTCAAGATTAGACTTGTGTGACTGGGTACTGTCTCCCCCTGGAAGAGGTGTGTGTTTACAGCGTGTACACACACCTACTGTTTATATGTGTCATGTGACAGGTTTAAAAGGATTCCATAAACTGAAAATGTACATAATAAACAAGGCGATATATGGCTAATGTGAGTGTTGGCCATTCTCCAGATTTTTATCGGAGATGCTAATTGCTCCCTTTTTACATCATTGAATATGTATCATTACAAATAGTCATTCATCAGCAAATGTCAGACTCTGTTTGAAAATCAATCATTTTGGGTGTTGCAGTGGTTCCTGTACATCTTGCTGTTATTAGATTTTTCTGTAATATGCCCAGAATGTCCGATTTTAAAACTTGATCAATTGAAACTAAGTAGAAGCCTGTAACGTAGTGGTACATGACTAGGACCAGCAAGGTCGGTGGTTCAAGCTGTTGGGCCCTTGAGCAAGGCCCTTAACTTCGATCTTGGGGGGATTTTCTCCAGCTTAGTCTAATCAACTGTAAGTTGCTTTGGATAAAAGTGTCAACCAAATAACATGAACTGTATCCTTCCTCTGGCCAGTTCTATGTTGCATTTAAAAAGAAATTGCACTTACGATGGCTGTTTGCTTAGAATGCTTACGTTTGCTTAGAACAGCCCGTCACGTGTATTTTACTAGTTAACCTGTGGAAGAACCTATGCACTTGTAAATTGCTTTGGATTAAAAGCGTCTGCCAAATAACTAAAATGTAAAATTTACATTTTATCCCCTATCCTATACCCATCCCTGGGTCTTATCTCCTACTTATCTGCTTCACCCATATGGCAGTGCTGTCAATCCTGTGTACTGAAAATCCACATGGTTGACATCATTATCTATTAAAAAACATGATTTATGCACAGTGAAATAAATAAATCACAATTACAGAATGTGTTACAGAATTTATTTCAGGGCATATGGTAAATTGAATTTGCTTCATTAAAGGGGCAGTTCACCCAAAGAGGTATGTGTCCACCTAATTAGTGTGATATCTATCCATCCAGATAGTTTTGCTGAGATTTGAGGGTTTTTCAGATATCCACTGCAGTGCGCCCTGAAACAACAGAACTCAACAGATGCACCCTTTTGTGCATGGATATATTACAGTCCATATATGTTTGGCGCACCTCTGTCAAAAAAATAGTTCTTGATGAAGCAAATTAAGCTCTGTGGATGTTTGTAACTGTGGCCTTATATCTGGGAAGACACACTGCTGTTTTTAGGCACGGTGAGCCATTAAAGCATGGGTCTATTGAGGTTTCTAGTACCAGGGTGAGCTGCAGCGAATATCCAGAAAGTTGGCCTTATGTCAGCGAAACTCTGGATGGACACTGGATGGAGTAAGTGGAAACATACCTTAATTTGATTTTGGAAAGCCACTTTATTAAGTACACCTTTTTAATACCAGGTACGGCCCACTTTTGCCTGTAAAACAGCTTGAAATCTTTGCAGCATAAATTCAACAAGGTCCTGGAAACATTCCTTAGGGATTTTGGTCCAAACTGACTCGATGGACTAAATGCATAATTTCTGGTCCATGCTGACGCATCATGAAATTCCTGCTGAAGCTTTAGCCACACATGCTGTTCACCTCCCATTTCACCTGATCCCAAAGTTGCTCTATTGGCTAGAGGGCCCGTTCAGGCCACCGGAGTAAACAATAGTCGCCGTCTCGTTTCACGGAACCAGCCTGAGATGATTATCGCTTTGTAACGTGGCACATTATCCTGTTTCAGTATCCATTTGAAAAAGAGTAGAGGGTGGCCATGAAGGGTGAATAATAATGCTTAGGTATGCTGTGACATTTAAATAATGCTCTATTGGTATTAAGTGGATTCCTGTGTACCAAGACACATTACACCACCACCACCAGCAGCCTGTAATGTTGACATGAGGCTGGATGGATTCATGGATTCAAATTCTGACCCTATCATCTGAATATGAATATGAATATGAATTTGAATCTTCAATCATCCAGTTTTGCTGATCACATGTCCATGGTAGCCTCATCGTCCATTTTATTTCCATTTTCCTATCTTAGCTGACAGGAGAGGACCCCAGCATGGTCTTCTGCTGCTCTCACCCATCTGCTTCAGGGTTCGACATTCAGGGATGCATTCAGATGCCCTGCTGCACACTGCTATTGTGAACAGCTGTTATTTGAGCATTCGTGGCCTTTCTGTTAGCCTGAATGAGTCTGCCCATTGTCCTCTGACCTCTCTCATTAACAAAGTATTTTTGCTCACAGAACCGCCTGTCAGTGGATGTTTTCTGTTTATTGCACCATTCTCTGTAAACTCCAGAGACTGTGCGGCATGAAAATCCCAGATGGGGGGCTGTATCGGAGAGGCTGGAACCATCACCTCTGGCACCAGCGATCACACCATGTTCAAAGTTGCTTAGATCACGTCTTGCCCATTTTAACGTGCGGTTGAACAACAACTAAACCTCTTCACCATGTCCATGTCTGCTGTTGCAGTCTGACTTATGGCGCATGACAACCTAATATCAGAGACTCCGATTTCCAGCTGTCCCATGACTTCAGAAGGCCTCATAATAATTATGAAACTGTTTTTTGATACAGAATTTTCATGAAGTGATGGAAGAAGGGTAGACAATGTAAATACTGTCTATACTTCTGTAATGTAACACATGGACTTGCTGGGGCTTTTAACTGTAACTGTAAATATGTACATAAATTGTATATTTCCTGTATGGAAATCTTTATAGGACTTATGCTATGACCGGTTCTTATACGCCACACTGCAAATCAAACTAGAGAAATAAAATATTCTCCTTCATGCTGCCAGAGTCAGTCACCATTAATGTGTCTATGGTCTCACCAATCAAAGCTGGAGATGGAAGTCCCTTTGATGACACATCCTTTAGTTGCTACTTTAACAAGCTCCAGCACTTACCTCGGGAGATGGTCTCCAGGCAATCATGTGAATCTTAGCCTGGGTGTGTCTGTGCAGAGCCCTGAACTGGAGCCAAAGTCCCAGGGCATTATGGGTAATAGAACCCCCCCCCCACACACACACACACACACCTAAGGGGCAGGCACAAACTGGCTGTCAGAATGACTGTTCTTCCCAATTAGAAAATCCATTCTGGATTTTGCTGTCAAAAGGGTTGTGGGTCTAAACGTGCAATCAGGATTGAAGAGCTGGGTCGGTCTCAACTGCGGCTGTCACGGAAGCATCCGGAAGGAACCAATCGCAGGTGACATTATCCCAGAGGAGACACCTGTCACCCGGAGCCCTGTAAACCAGCGATACATATTCAGAAAGTGTAACAGCCTTTTCCACGACCTGCAGTGAATTAGAAAAGGAAAGCACTTTGTGTCAAGGGCTTTGGCTTAGCACCCGGCAATTAAGTTTCAATCAACCCCCAAAGCAATTTAAATTATTTATATATTTAATTTTGCAGTGTGTAATGACTTATTCCAACATTTTTCTTTAAATGCTACCACATCCATTTTAAGAGCTTGCACTGTTTCTCGTGATCAAAATACAATGTAATTTATGTCTCAATTAGGGGGGAAGAATCAAATCAAAACAAGAGAACAAAACAAATAAAAGTAATTTGCAGTGCCATTGGATTTGTGTAGCAGAATTTATTTTCATAGTCGTACAATAAAAACATACCTTGAAGGTTGGAGTAACAAGTGAACTGTTTTTATAGCAGGTAATTATCAACTTTATGTATTTAACAGCATAATATCTCAACTCCTGTTACCAGATATGCCTGCATATTTTGTAATTTTATAATTGTCTTCCTCAGTCAAATTAGAACACAAAACTGGATTTTTTTAAAAGCTTGAGTTCTTTATTTTCAGTTTGTATTCTCTCATCCCACTTCCCATTTCATATGTTTCATATTTTCTGAAATAATTTCATCGGCATTCATACAAATTAAGTTTCACTTAAAGCCTCAAAGCATTAACACTCATTTTTTTATAGGCTATAGGCAAGGTTTTATAGGCTAAAATAGGAATATGAACAGGACTGTAAAATCTAATCAGCTGGCCAATCCAATTATTGGCTGTGGTGGTCTGGGGCCGCTCCTAGTGGTTCAGTGGGCTCACACGCCTGGGTTACACTGGCCAATCAGCGCTGGGCTTAAAGGTGCGCTCACTTTCCATGGTGGGGGGCTGAGGTCGGGAAAAGACATGAAGAGAGAGAGAGTCAGAGAACGGAGTGAAAAGCTGAGGGGCTGGACAGCTGATAGCTGTAAAGATAATAACAACAATAGAAATAACAATAATAATAATAAAACTGTATTTCAATAGCATTTTTCATACAGTGCTTTGCATCCCAAAGTGTTTCATAGATGAACACTTGGTTATCTCTCCACACTGTTTATGCTTTAACTTTTACATACAGTGTATATCCTCATTTTACATGTTCTCACTGAGCACTTTATCCTACTTATTCATGCAATTATCTTATCAGCCAATTGTGTCGCAGCAGTGCAATGCATACAATCATGTAGATACGGGTCAGGAGCTTCAGTTAATGTTCAGATCAACCATCAGAATGGGGAAAAATGTGATCTAAGTGACTTTGGCTGTGGAATGATTGTTAGTGCCAGACAGGGTGGTTTGAGTATCTCACCAACTGCTGATCTCCTGGGAACAGTGTCTAGAGTTTGCAGGGAATGGTGGAGGAAAAAAACAAGTAACATCCAGTGAGCAGCAGTTCTGCGGGCAGAAATGCCTTGTTTATGAGGGAGGTCCAAAGAGAATGGCCAGACTGGTCAAAGCTGACAGGAAGGTGCCAGTAACGCAAATAACTGGACATTACAGAAATGGTAAGCAGAAGAGCATCTCAGAGCATGAGTGCTCACTGAGTGTATTTAGATAAGCAGTCAATCATTTATTTAGGTGAGAAGCCATTCCGTGCTTAAAAAGTAAAAGAGCTTTAATGTCAACTATTAGAGCCACAGGTATCCAATGCATGGTAGCAAGGACAGGGCACATAATGAAATGTTTTGCTGGATTTTGCTCGCTTTCATTTTAGTTTCGTATTTGTGGCCAGAACCCATGAGGAGAAAAGGTAATTGGTTGGTTGGTAGGTTGTTTAATTTTAGTGGAAGTCGGACTTGCTGAACCTCCCTATGACCATTAATTATGTCCCTCCCAGCAGTGTCACCCAGCGTGTGTCACAGGCTCAGGTGTTGCACCTTCGGTTAATTTGGAGTTCAGCATCACATTTTACCCTGCCTGGTGACTTGGGAATGAATGCATCAAAAAATGAGAGAAAATTACAACAGTTGTATGAATAATAATAATTATGATAATTGCAGCCGTCAGGCAATCTGACCTTTATTATTTTGGTCACACAAGTGTGAACAACTCAAAGACACAGGCTCATGCATGCATTTACATTACATGTATTTAGCTGACTCTTTTATCCAAAGCGACTTACAGTTGATTAGACTGAAGTGTGAAGGACCTTGCTCATGGGCCCAACAGATATGTATATATATCCTATTGTGGCTACACTGGAGCTTGAAGTATCTATTTGTACATTTAGAGCACTCTATCGCAAAGTGACAGATTGGGTTATTTTAGGACTAGCAGAGGCTACGTGCAGGCCTGCAAACTGCAGCTGACCTTTTAATATTCCAGTGTCCCCACACCAAATAAATGGCTTTTATGTGCTGACTGGTCCATGTCCTTGCAGGGTTAGGCCTGGATTCTGCCATTAACTGACAGGAATATGTAGAGATGGTACAAAATGATAATATGGAGAACTAGAGTTAGCCAGAGCTCCTTGGGTTACCAGTGCATTCGCTCCTCCCAGCATTGTAGAACCTATCCACAGACTTCCAGTTTTCATCAGAGAGTAACATCACTGCTCTGATTGGTGTTGACTCTTCTGTAGTATCTTATCAGTTGACCCACAGAGCTTGAAGGTGTACCACCCCTGATATAGTCCGTGGACTGATATTTCTGTGCGTTTGCACCCGCAGAAAATCTCCTGGAGAGATGCGGGAACGTGCAATGCTTAGTTAGCGAGGAGCCGGTTGTCTCACGCAGGGCTATCCACTCCAGTCCCACTTCTGTCACAGCAAGCAGGTACAGACCGTCTGAGGTGGCGTCTGCACGACTGACAAAGAGGCGTCTGCTCCACCACTCCTTCCACGGCACAAAGAAACGAAGAATGGAGGTGCCTCATTTCATTCCGGATAATGATTCCGTGGTATTCCTGTCGTCTCCCGCACTCCTCGGATTCCCAGTCTGTGGACTGCTGTTCCTCAGCAGTTATGATTGGCCACCATTTTGCCCATTCATCCAGCCCTTCATTCAGCACACCTTTCTGTTCTAATCTTTTCTTTCTCTCTTGGCTGTTTTCAGCCATCTTTGCTGTGCTTGTTGTTGTTCTGGCTTTGCTACTTCATTCTGTTACTGTACACTCAGTGAGCACTGTATTTGGTAGACCTGTCCACCAGCTTGTTAATGTACATATTTAATCAGCCAATCATGTGGCAGCAGCTGAAAGCATGAAAGCTTGCAGATGTGATCAAGAGGTTCATCTGTTTTTCAGACCAAATGTCAGAATGGGGAAGAAATGTAATCTAAGTGACCATGGAATGATTGTTGATGCCACACAGGGTGGTTTAAGTATCTCAGAATGCTCCTGGGATTTTCATGTTTCATGATTTTCACAACAGTCACTAGAGTTTGCAGAGAATGGTGTGGGGGAAAAAAACATCCAGTGAGCAGCAGTTCTGACCTCTGTTAATGAGAGAGGTCAGTGGAGAAGGGCCAGACTAGTCGAAGCTGACTGGAAGTTGACAGTAATGCAAATAACCATGCATTACAACAGTGCTATGCAGACAAGCATCTCTGAAAACACAATGCGTTAAACCTTTAAGTGGATAGGCTACAGCAGCAGAATAATTCATAAGTTTAAAATATAGGTCTAATAAATACCTAATAAAGTGCTCACTAGTGTATATCTGCCAACATTGCCAACATTTTTTACTGTAAACAGTATTTTATTTTTTCATATTAGATAGAAGAGAGTTTACTTTAAACAATATAATTGTTTTTTATATTTCATTGAAAAAAGTTTACTTAAAACAGTATTTAATGTTTTCATATTTCATACTGTAGATTACAGTACATGTACTTTGTAGTTGTCTAATTATTGTGATGATGAAATATGCACATTTATAAAACAGGAATGTGGGACTGTGAGCAGCACAGCACTGAGCCTCCCGGCACTTGTATTTCAGAAGGAGGATATGGTACCCTTGCTCCAGAAGAAAGACATTGATCTCATTATGACATTAAGCATAATTAGACTTTCCATTTCTGTACCGTGAAACGAAATGCAGTTTTCCTCTTCCTCTTGCGTTATGAATTTTCTTCTGTAATTGCACAACATAAGGTTTGACTTTCACAGGGAAAGCTCTTCACATTATTCACAGAAAATGACTTTCATCAGGTATTTGTAGACAAAATCAATTAGCTTTAGAACATTAGACATTAGAACATTAGAAAATTTGTAAAAACAGCAAAACGCTGACGTATTCACTACATCGTTCAACAAGCTTGACTAAGAATATGTTGCATTCATGTAAATAAATAAAATCGCAAATGAGACGCAATCATTTCAGACGCATTCATTTCATTGAATTTCCTGTTCTTGTCATCATGCGTTCCTCTTCCTGCAGTATTCAGTGAACCCTACGGAGCTGTATTTGGTAAATTGAAAACTTTGAGGTTGCCACTTGCTGGCAACCTATTTCCTTTTTCGGCTCGACTGACAAAATCAATCTGTCAAGGCTCCAAATTTTTCAATCTTTTTCAGCGGCCTCTTGTGAGCAGTTTGACGAGTTTTCACACACGGGCAATTTTTCTCGTTCCCTCACTGTTTTTAGGTGGGCTGGGGGTTGTGGGATATGAGGAGACCCTTAGGAAATGTGTCAGGATATCCAGGGAGATGCTCCTCCATTTTGAATGTTGCTGTATCGCACATAGACAGCCTATGGCTACTACACGTGCAGCTGATGGCAATGTCTGGCTAGACTGCAGCTGATAGCACTTGATGGGATATTATGATGCATTCTGGCCTCCTGAAGCATCACATACACACATATAATCCTATATTTGACAGTTAAAGCAGATTCACCAATTCCCTCGTTTGAGCAAGTATTAGGCTAAATGTAACCAATAATTACTAGTAATGGCAAGTTCTGTAATTACCACTATTAACTTGGCAACTGCATTTGTGGGGAAAAAAAGGAGCACTTACATTTATTGGCAAGTAAAGTTTAGGATAAATGTCGATTGAATCCAGGCCAAAGTTTGAGTGCATCAGCGAATTAGCCGAAACCTTGAATTCGCTTTCCCAGGGTTGCAGCTGTGCAGGGCTGAGGTTGTGTTAATTTCAGTGGACTGCGTGCTTGAATTACAAGTTTCCTGATCAACATTTTTATAAATATGGTTATATTTCAGTATCTTGAAATTGGGTGGGCAATTTGCCATTGCAGGTTACTTAGTCAAACAAAGAATGTGTTGTATATGCACTGTATATTTTTTATTGATCTATGTAGGCATGGTTTTTTCTTATATAACCTAAGAGTGGAAGGGAAGTTTAAATTTGATATATAAACAATGAACAATGAAGATTTATATAATATCAGCAGAAGTAAGAATATGGAGTTTGGTTTTGTCAGCAAATCTGTGTCACCACCATTTTTTAAAGACGTGATGGCACCAAAAATGTACATAACGATATCCATAGGAGCAAAAGCAGCTGCCTGCTGTCCTATGGATAACAAATAGAAATTCCCCAGTTCACAACACTCTTCTCATAATGAATACATTTTCAAAACGGCTGGACGCTCCATCCAGAACTTAGCTTCAGCCACAAAAGTAGAAAAAAACTAAATGTCTGCATGATTTTCTGAAGTACGATGAATGTAAGCAGATGATGCGGCTCGAGCACAATAGTTCTCTGTTGCAGTCTTGAGTCCCTTCCACTGGACCACACCACCAGCTGTGCTGTGGCTCTTTGAAGTAGGGTGCTGGTCAGCTGACCATGTTCCTCTTCATCATGAATGTTAATGGGCTCCACTTGACAAGCCATGCCAAGGTTTTCACTGAAGGGTGAGGGGAGAGCCACAGTGATTTAAACTGTGATGTGGCTCGTAAAAACAACATTTATTCGGGTGAAATGACAGACAGGGACTGCTACCGAGGGTCCGTTCTTCAGTTTTAAAGAATAATAATTCTTTAAAGAGAGAAAATGAAAATTGAGGAAGAGAGAGTAATTGTCATACGGGAGTGTCCTCTCGGGAAGCATTAAAAATGGATAGCAGTCACAGAAAGCCAAGGTCTGGATTGAAAGCCTTACAAATGAAAAGCCTTCCAAATGAATTTTAATGTTACCTTTCCAAATACTGCCTCTTTAAAAGTTCATTTCCACTTTTTTTTATGTGAATTCAGCAAAATGTTCCATTTATCTGTCAAAGTCAATGTCAAAGTCAAGGATGAACATTTGAAGTCCAGGGGACTTGCTTTATATTTAAGAATGCAACATGCTTGAATAACAATGTCTATTACATCAGTCAATCAAAACTGCAAGTGCCCTGTAATCGACTTTTGTGGAGTTTAGAAGTTCTTGTATGCCCTTTACTGATGAACAGAAAACGTCACAGGACAGCGTAAAGAATGCATTCAGAAGCTAGGCTCTGCTGCCATCTTGTGCTTTTGCTGAGTAAATGTGTAGAAAGTGCTGGAAAAAAGTCCGTTTATGGATGACCAGCCTGTTTCTGGGTTTCACAAGAACTCATGTGCTTAATGATGGAACTCCAGTGTGGATCGGTTAGAGATTATTTTGATAATCAGATAATTAGTATATTTTGCTGCAGCATTTAG
Organism: Conger conger; assembly: GCF_963514075.1. Lineage (NCBI taxonomy): Eukaryota > Metazoa > Chordata > Actinopteri > Anguilliformes > Congridae > Conger > Conger conger. The sequence continues at coordinate 34,448,183 of NC_083772.1, read as the reverse complement.
TTGAACCACAAATGAGCATGAAGGCTTCCACGACAAAACCTTGAAATTCCAGTACACTAGGAGCAAAATATTTTACTGGTGTGCATACACTCGCCGAGCACTTTATTATGTATTTATTTTTTATATTATTTTTAGACTTCTACTGCTGTAGCCTATCCACCTACATACCATCCACATGCATACCACTGTTGTAATGTGTGGTTATTTGCATTACTGTCACCTTTTTCTTTTTAGTTTTTTTGCACCATTCTTTGCAAACTCTAGAGACTAGTGTGCGTGAAAATCCCAGGAGATCAGCAGTTTCTGAGATACTCAAACCACCATCTGCCACCAACAATCATGCCATGGTCAAAGTCACTTAGATCAAATTTTTTGATGTGAACATTATCTGAAGCTCCTGACCCCTATTTACATGGTTGAATGCATTGCACTGCTGCCACACAATTAATTGGCTGATTAGTTAATGGCATGAATAAGTAGTTGCAATACAGTAAAAATGTTCCTAATAAAGTGCTCAGTGAGTGTATAATGCATTAATATGCATATAGCCAGTGCTTATCTATTTAAACTTCAATTATACAGCTATTAGTGGTATTAAATAATCGGCTTGCACCATCACAAAAACTCTATCACTAATTTCATTTATGATAATTATACGTGTGTTGTCTAAATATTTTCAATGTCAATGTCCCTTTGGAGGCATCTCCTGAGATACTTATATTTCCTGATGTAATATAAGTGTCTTGGATTACAAAAGATTTTGCAGTGAAAATAGAGTGCCCTTCATAATGTTTGGAATAAAGACTCATTATTTATTTATTTGCCTCTGTACTCCACAATTTGAGGTTTGTAATAAAAAATCTCTTCTCTGGTGATGCTCTGTCATGCCTGTATTGCAGCCATCTTTAGCTCATGTTTGTTCCGGGTGCTAGTCTCCTTAAGTTATTTTCTTCAGCATATGAAGGGCATGCTCAATTGGTTTCAGATCGGGTGATTGACTTGGCCAATCAAGAATTGACCATTTTTTAGCTTTGAAAAACTCCTTTGTTGCATGAGCAGTATGTTTGGGTTCATTGTCTTGTTGTAGATTGAACCACCGACCAAGGAGTTTTGAGGCATTCGCTTGAACTTGAGCAGATAGGATGTATCTATACTGTACACTTCAGAATTCATTTTGCTACTCGCGCTTATGTCATCTATGAACATAGTGAGTCAGTACCTTTGGCAGCCATACATACCCATACCCAGGCCATAACACGCCCACCACCGTGTTTTACACATGAGGTGGTATGCTTTGGATCTTGCCTGGTTCCTTCTCTCCTCCATACTTTGCTCTTGTCATCACTCTATAAGTTGATCTCTGTCTCATCTGTCCACAAGATCTTTTTCCAGAACTGTGGTAGCTCTTTTATGTGCTTCTTGGCAAACTGTAACCTGGCCAACTTGTTTTTGCGGTTGTTTTTGCGGTCACCAGTGGTGGTATTTCTCTTCATGAAGTCTTCTGTGGACAGTGGCCATTGACAAATCCACATCTTACTCATGGAGAATGAAATCTTCCATAATAAAGAAAAATCCACAAACACCTGTGGGGCTCCTCCTTGACCTGCCAGGCACCCCCCCCCCCATTACAAAGCTCATCATTGCTCTCTTCTTAATTATGATCCAAGCTGTTTATTTTGTTAAGCCTATGGTTTGGCCATTTATTTAACCATTTTATTATTGTTTCTCAGTCTCATAATGGCTTCTTTGACTTTCATTGGCACAAATTTGGTCCTCATATTGATAAAACACCAATAATAATTTCCTAAGGTGATTGAAAGACTAGAGGAAAGACTAGGTGCTGAGAGCTCTCTTATACCTGCATTCAGGAGGCAATTAAACACACCTGAGAAATTGCAAACACCTGTGAAGCCATGTGTCCCAAACATTATGGTGCCCTAAAATGGGGGGACTATGTAATTTGTTTGTGGTGAAATCAAAATCTATAAAATGACTGGTTAATAAAATCTGAGAATGTGCACATTAACATTCATTGTTTGATTCCAAATCTAAAATTGTGGCAAATCAGAGGCAAATATGCGACATAGTGGGTCCCAAACATTATGGAGGGTACTGTATTTTCAACTATATAATTTAATTGACTGTCCCTTGAAATATAGGTTTTAGTACACTAGAATGTATAGACAAAAATTGCTGGGTGTTGGGAGGATATAGGAAGTAGAAAAAGCAAAGAGAGAACACAATCACAGAACTGAAATGTGCAGAACATAAAGGGAGAACACAATCACATAACTCAAATGTGTGGTACATAAAGGGGAGAATACAATCACAGAACTCAAATGTGTGGTACATAAAGGGGAGAATACAATCACAGAACTCAAATGTGCGGAACATAAAGGGGACCGCAACAATCCCACAACCAAACACCTCCAGGGGGCAGAACATGGTGAAAATGCCTTATTTTGAGAGTCTCAACTCAGAATAAGTCTCCATGATGTGAGCAGTGGTGACAAATAGAACTGCCTCCCAAAACCTAATCATAAATTCATTATTTTTTTCAAATTAACCTTATCCAGCCTTTAGCAAGGAGATTTTTTTTGTCTCTCTCTCTCGTTTTGTAGTTGTCAGTATATTTAATGTCACGTAATGGTGATAATCTTGCTTGGCTTTTCCTGTGCCATACAGAAGGTAAATAGTAAATAGTGCAGGCTATAGGCTGTTATATATTTCTATTGCTATTTATTTACTGTATGTGGATTCTGTGTGGCCTAGGGATATTTTAAATGATTATTGTGACTATGATTATGACTATGATTATGATTATGATTATTATTATTTCATAATTATTATTATACAGGATGTTATATTATAGGTTTGAATTTATTGATTCACTCATTTATCCTATTGATCTACGACAATACAGTAAACTATACTTAAATGTTTGCACTTCCATTGCACTGAGCGTGCAGTAGATGGCGCCACAACCTACCATGGGAATTTCCTTTATAACATCTGAAAATGAATAGTTCATTTGGCATGTACACTAATTTATTTTAATTTTGTGATTAAATCTTAGATCATATTGTTATAACTCATTCAAATTGAATTAAGTTATGCATCCAACTACAGAATACAGAATACAGATATTTTGGCTTGATACAGATCTCATATAAAAAGTGAATTAATGTGTGTCACAAGAGAAAAACAAAAATATATATTCAGTATAAGGTCATAGCAGTCATAACACTAGTTATGCCATCAGTTATACTGCTTTAGTATCAAATCAAATCCCTATTTTAAATTGTCCTAAAACAAAAAATAGTCAGGTCAACACAGTGCAGCTTGAATCTTCAACATCAGAAAAAATAAAATGAAATAAAATTTGTGTAAATGCTGTCCTCTGGTGGCATGGACTGCAATGATTCACCAGACTGTCGAAGCAAGTTTATTTATGGATTTCAATTAATTTTAGTGATAGAAAATTTAACTTTGAAACAAGACGGAACCATTTTAAGCATATACTGTAGACCTTTAATTGATGGCCTGCAATAGAAAGCATAAAATGAGAGAGAGAGAGAGAAAGAGAGAGAGTGTTTCTGACCTTGCCTTTTAAATTGATGAATTCCATCCATTCACTAAGCTCGGCTTGTGTGCTTCTAAAAATATGACCCCAAGCAACAGTTTGGCTTGATATCAAGAAGTACACAAGCACCCAGAATGATTTGATTGGAGCCACTGTGTCATCAATCCTGTGTTAGATTAAATTTGTAATCAAGCACAGGTCTTCCTTCCTATGGCTATCGGACAAGAACGCTATGATTATCCGTCATTTTCCCCCGTTCATTTTCCCTGAGAAATGCGAACAAGAGAGGCAGCATTGAGGATGTCTGCACGTGGTTATTTGATATGACCTGAAGGGAAAAGGATATGCCGCTTGCTTTTAATGTAATGGATTTGGAAATGTTTAATTTTGGAAATGCTGAATGTATGCTGGAAGAGAAATGGTGTGGCACAGAACTGTGACAGGGCAGCTGTCGTGGTATCACAGTTAAACAGGGCACAGGAGGGCACAGGAACACAGACAGAGGGAACAGCTCCTCTGCTGCTCTTTATGTTCTCCAGTTCACATGTACACTCACTGAGCACTTTATTAGGAACATTTTTACTTCATTACACCTACTTATTCATGTGATTGTCTAATCAGCCAATTGTGTTGCAGCAGTGCAATGCATACAATCATGTATATACGGGTCAGGAGCTTCAGTTAATGTTTACATCAACCATCAGAATGGGGGAAAAATGTGATCTAAGTGACTTTGACCATGGAATGATTGTTGGTGGCAGACAAGGTGGTTTGAGTTTCTCAGATATTGCTGATCTCCTGGGATTTTCATGCACACTAGTCTCTAGAGTTTGCAAAGAATGGTGCAAAAAAATCCAGTGAGCAGCAGTTCTGCAGATAGAAGGTGACAGTAACGCAAATAACCACACATTAAAACAGTGGTATGCAGAAGAGCATCTCTGTGCACACAACGCATCATAACTCTAAGTAGATAGGGTACGGAGATGTAAAAAATAAGTCGCATACATACTCACTGAGTGTGTTTCTTTACACAGTACCACACACATGAATCATTTTGTGCATTACTGTGTACTAGTAACACATACATACAGTGGGCTCCAGAGTTATTGGCACCCTTTGGAGAAATGAAGAAAAAAGGCTGCATATATTGTAATAGACAACACAGATAATGTTCTACTGTATACGTTATGTTCAAACATATGGGAAAACTACATACTTTTATTTAATGCATTTACTCTCACGTTTCAATGTGTTTTTTATTACCTTAGGTGTCGAAGTTATTGGCAGACTTAACAATTACTGTGAATAAAATAAAACTGATGGAGGAATGGTTAAAATCCCTCCAATGTGTCCTCTAACCTTATCACAAATGAGAGGAAAAGATTATGGCTGTCATCTTCTCCAGGGGTGTTTGCACAGTATCAAATTATGGGTGCCAATAATTATGAAACCTGTTTCTTGGGAAAAACCTGTTTTATATGAAAACAGTAAGACATTGGTTGATTCCACTGAATAATTAATAAAGGCTTAATTCTTGTGGCAATAACTGTATTATATCTTTGTTTACACTATTATTATTATTATTATTATTATTATTATTATTATTATAAAGAAATGTTTTATGAACTCTAGTGAAGTCAAATGAATTATAAAACAGCATGTTGACAATGATGTGATTTCCATACTTTGGACGGCTTTAAAGAGCACTAATTTCCCTTTGTTGCAGTGACAAGCAGGTAGTTTCTTGGGAGCGCTAGAGGCACAGGGGAGCACTATTAGTAAATCCACATATTAGTTAATGCCATCATTCCTTGCAGTACTGTTCAACACCTTTGCCATTATAACAACACCTTTGTTGTCATACTGGAGAGCTAATTGTTTCAAAACTCAGTGCAATAATTAGTCAATCTGGTGCAACTGTAATTGTAGACCAGCTCTCACACAAAAACTTGGCGGCTCCAAGACAAAATTGAATCTCCACAGCAAAAGTCGTCACGACACATACGATGTGTTACACATACACACAATCACACACACGCTCACATAAACATAAGCAATTCTAGTAGAATACTAGCAGTTTGCAGCGGCAAGAACATTTCCATTCCCATGAAAAAACAGTTCACAAGATACAGCACAGCATCTTTTCCCTCGGTAAACAAGGGATTTTTTTGCAAATATACATGTTCAGAAAGATGAAGAGACTGAAGCTGTAACATACAGTGTAAAGGGCATTATGGAAAATGAATATATTTGATATGATAAAAGGCATTTTATCTTCAATGCCTTACAGCCCATTCTGCTGTAACATTTTACGTACTAGGCTGACATTTAATATAAAGCCTTCATCTAATATCTTGACGGCATCTTACGTGTGTTTGTGTGTTCCAATGAAGAGGTATCCTTCTACGGATCACACAAAAAGGATTTCTACTGACACTTTGTGCAAAGCGATCAATAAACTGCAAAACGTAGGGAGTGGCAGATTCTCCCTGCATTCTTTAAAACTCCTGTTGAAAGTTGGGTGTTGCCGGGTAATTCCACCAACTGGTTCAGTGGCCCCATTTCACACATCCCATTAGAACAGTGCTTCTCAACTCTCAGCAGTATGGACTGTGTCCAGAGCTGACCGCTAGTATAAATGCTCCGAGTAGGCATTTAGGGCCAAACCATTTCTGGGCGACAAAATTCAAGTGGTGGATGTGATTGATATTGGAGTACTTTGGAGCCACAATAACATTCTTGTTTAGGGCCAACAACACCCCAGGGCCGGATCAGACTGTCCCCCAACTGCTACTTAAGTTCAACAGTCACCACTAGTGCTGTGATATCCTCAGCCTCTGATTGGTTAATGGCATTGCTGTTGGGGAATTTGTTTGGCTTCCCACCTACACCAGAACCTTAAGTTCATGAAGCATCCCCTCGTCGTTTGACATTGTTTGAGTTCACCCTGTGTTTTTGACGGTCTCCCCTGATTTTGTGTCCACAGAAATCCTTTTTTGCTGTGTGAAAACAGCTCTGCCTGTACTGCCTTTCAGTACTTGTTGATGTAATGGATAGACGGGAACATTTTGGGCACCACACAATAAAAAGTCCCCTGCCACCAGAGCAAAGCACAACCTTTTTTAATTTCCCCAAATAATCTTTGTTCTTGGCAGTAAGATACTGTACATTCCTGGAATATTATATCTACCCACTGGCAAAAGCTCAGCTCCTGACTGTGTATGTGTCTGAAATATTAATAAATTAACCCCTCAACCCTCATGTTTGAAAACTTCTCAGCTAGAAAATAATTACTCATATTCGAGTTGTGCAGCAATCCTTATTATTTGCCCACAGTGCAGTAAATTCCCTACTTTGGCCAGACAATAGTGAAAATAAAAAAAACATTGAGTTATTGAGATTAAATATTCCATGGTGGTCAAGATTGTATTGACCAGCATTTCAGTTCTTCATTTTATCTTCCATGAACAGAACACATTTATTAGGCAAGAGCTGCTTCAAGGGTACTGGCAAAAGTGAAATACTAGATGACATTTGATTATTAAGTTCAAATCTATATCCATGTTAAAATTACATTGAGCATGTTAGAATACTATACATGTAAAAAAAACCCCACTTGTTACTGTTAGTAATGTCACCGGATTCGAGCTTGAGTTCTGTCACTGTCAGAAATTGGACCATTTCCCTTGTTTTTGCCTCAAAAAAGAAACCAGTTATTTTTCATCATACATGCTCCGTCGGGAATTTATTTATGAAATCCCTTTGGCTTTATATAAGACAATATGTATTTCCACTGAGATTAATCTATAAAGCACAAACCTGTATTTTTATTTTATTTTACTGTATTTTTGTCAGGGACCAGAACAATAAACCCAGTAGCGAGATCACAGGAGTGAGCCTTAAAGTCTTTATTTACTTTGCAGCAGAGTGAACAGGCGAGGGTGGATAACCTGCAGGCAGCAGCAACAGAGATCAGGCATTGGGTCGGTACACCAGCCAACAAATACAGCAGGGATAATCCAAGATGAGGTTGATGTCATGGGCAAAGGGTCAATATCACACAGGCAGTCCAAACAAAAACAGAAACCGAAAAGCTGAACAGGGTCGAAAAACTATGGGTCAAATCAGAAGAAGCAGATAAATCCAGAGATGGAATTCTAAGACAAAACGGATCAAAACGGGGATCAATCAGAAAATACCGCTGGAGAGTATGGTTGGGACATATAATAATCTGGCAACAAACTAAACTAACCAAGGGGTAACAAGGTAACAGGGTAACAAGAGGGAAATGACAATCAGGTGTGGAAAGATTTAGGAAGTGGGAGACAGGTGAAATGAAAGTGCACAGAGGGTAAAAATAAACGGAAACTCTAGAGACTTAAACAGATAACAGAAAACACAGAACATGACAATTTTACTATTTTAGTTTACTGGTTTGTTCATTAGTGTACTGTAGTTGGGCCTGTTTTTTTAAATGCCTATGGTATGACATTTAAATAAAAAATGGTTGTTATCTTATGTATTGCCTCTCCCTCAGGGAAAGTATGCATTTAGTGAAACTGTACGAGAACAAAATTGGATTCTACAGAAGCACAAGCACTAATACAAGAGCATAATTATCTGTTTGTGGGAGTATTATATCTTATATAAATATTCAGGCATGAAAATCATACAGTTCCTGTTTCATTTGCACCAATTGTATTAATCATTAAGGCCCTTTATTGGAAGTGGGATCAAACTGGTATTGTGCTCGCAATGTAGCTACAAAATTAACTAACCTTTAACTGCCAAAATATGGTATTTTATTTTGGCATTGATCTATTACACCTCTGCCTATCAGCTCCATGTTCCACTCCAACCCATCATTTCATTTTGTGACATAACTTACATTTTTGGAGAAAATCCAGTCATCACAGACCTGGCGAGGCTATAGATTGTCACCATCCTTGGAGATAGCTTTGCTAGCTTTAATGCAGGGTGATAGTATATCAGCATCCAGTTGATGGGGGCTGGTCATGTGTACATTTGTATGAGCCCATTTTAAAATGCCTCTGATATTTTGTTGCAAGTTTTCCAGATTTAAATCCCCATTTGACAGTTAATACCATAGAGCCTCAGAAGAAGATTGTTTTTTGGTCTGTTCTCAAAGAGAAACCCTTTGTGGTTGTTTCAGGAAGCTCCTGGGCAAAGAACCATTTCTTCTCTGGAATCACAGTTTTCCTTTTGGAACCATTTTTTCAGAGAGTTTATGCAACAGGCATACATTGTTACTGTAATTCTAACAGTATCCGTGAAATTATTGCTTATCTTTGCCGTGACATACAGTGATTAATGCAGTTTTATCTCTGCAAATCCCTCTGGAGAAGAATGCCTGTCAAATCAATAAAGCAGACCAATGAACAAAAATAAATCAATGACCAAGCAGACTCACCAACACATTTGGATTCACAGGAAGGCTCAGGATTGGTTGGTTGTCCTACAGGCCAAATCAGCAGAGTGACTGAAGCCTGCATGGGAGTTTCCATTAACATAACGCATGGCTCATTGCCTACATAATGTAATTCCCCAGACCCTAATACCCAGTCTTATTCCCCATCTCTGTTTACCACGTATTAAAAGGGAATGGATCTAATAAACAGCAAAGCATGGCCCAGTTTACGCAGCGGGGGCACAAGTTTTACGACGAGAGAGACACAGTCGTCTTGTTACTGTATAATAAGAACTTAAAAAACACTTTCCGAGTCATTATATTTATATGTCTTCGGGGATGAATTCTGAACTTCAAAACAACACTTTCCATATCATTATATGTGTTTGTCTTCAGGGATGTGTTCTGAACTCGAACAAGTGCAAACACATAGAAATCACTATCACTATCACTATCACCCGCAATCACGTTCTCCTGTGAAAGCACACAGGTTTTTGAGTGAACGATTAATTACAAAACATACCTTTTATGTGTCACATTCCGGTACATAGGCTGTATTTTAAATGAGCTATCTTGCTACATTCATGGAGTTTACAGTACTTATTTCTTACCGTGCATACTATACTGGAAAACAAGCATAGTTGTTATCATAGGCCATTTTACTGTTGTGCCCTTCTCTGCGGCGAAGGTTGACATGTTTTCATTTTTTTTTCCTCACTGAGTGCTCAGGTCCAGCTCAAAGTCAAATAAAACTCCTCATTTTAAGGAAGTGGGTATTACTCTAGAAAAAGTCTATGCAGGAAACGAGCAAAGGAACATCTTGCGCTAATCTGACAAAGCTCCTTATAGGGTCCTCTGAGGAAGAAGCTGAACTACCCGCCCGCGAGATAAAAGCGGAGCAGAAGACACTCCACAACAAAGCCCACGTCGGGCTCTTTGAAGTTAACATGGGAGCAGGGGCTCATTTCATTAATCAAATCAATGTATTTAATGAGTGAACTACCACCACACTCCTGCTTTGGCCTAGCCCTGTGACATAGCTGGGGTCTTCCAATCTTTCATTATAATTCATCAATGATAATAATAATAATAATAAAAATAATAATAATAATAATGGTTAGTATTATTTTGCAATTGCATTCATATGTTGTTTTTTTATACGGTCATTTGTAGTGAAGGGGGTGGACTCACCTCAGTCTCCACTGCCCTCACCTGGACGATACTGTACATGGCAGCCATTTTGCACACAATGATCACAAAGAGAGGGGGGGGTGTTTAAACTGGGGGATGATTCTGTGACCAGACTGAAAAAGCTGAGCTGGAAATCAGGCCAGGACACCCACTGTTATTTTCCCAATGTGCCATGGGATCTGTGGCCAACAATTTGGTAATGCGTGCATACCATAATCGGGATGCCATTATATGCATTGTAGCTGAAACTATTTGGCACAGCAATGACAATCTGGATAATGAAAGGCCTGGGCTAATGCAGTAGATTATATGCAGTTCTTTAACTACCCTCAGTGGGGGGCAGTGCTGTATTAGACTTAGATGTTTCACTTTGATACAGTGTTTTCAGTCAAGGGCTTTTTCTCTGTTTTTAAGGCTGCAGTTATTGCTCTGAACACAGCCACCATTTTTCTTTCAAACTGGCAAATTGTGCATACAGCATGGCAACCAGACAAACTGCAGGAAGTACAAGACTCGGCGCTAAACAAAGACACATCTCATATTCCATTTGGTTCACTGCGAGGAGCTCAGTAATGTGTATCCAAGTTTGCAGGCATTTTAACAAGCCAAGAAAAATTGTGACACTTTTTTCTCTTTAATTTGCGATGGTGGTGGATCAGTTTAATCATCTGAAGAGAACTGAGCTTTTTTAAACTTTGACTGTGTAGGCCCTTTTTTTTCTTATATATCTGAGAAATAAATTGCTGAAATGTTTTCAGCAACAAAATATACAATTGAATGATGAGGACAGGATATTCAGTCCATCAAGTGATGTTTTTCGAAAGTCAGCTAACAGCGCTAACGTTACCTTAGACCACCCCAACAGAAAAAAAACACCTCTGTCAGTGCATATGGCATCCACTGGAGCCAAGCTAATTACCAAGTTCTCAGTATTCTCTAAGTAATTTTTATCTCGACATAAAACGGCGTATCATCGGATTAAACCTTGGCTGAGACAACCTCAGCTGACAACCTCCGATGAATTGTCCATTTGCTTATTTTGTGCAAACTTGGACAAATTAAACATTTAAGAAAATACAGAGTCCATGTAAACAGGCTGTCTAACAGCTTGTCAAACCCCGGCTGGAATTTAAAACAAAACCTTTTAATAAACAGCAGCAAGATATATTATGTAAATAAAGCATTGGTTTGAGTCTTGGATGACTGGATAAGATATTCTGAATGCACATACAATATGTCTTAAAGGAGATAAGGCGTCATTTCTTAAATAAATAAATGAGAAAATGTTGTGATAATTATAACAATATGTTCTCACAGTAAATACACCAAATAAGTGATGACTTGACAGAACAGAGAAGCTTATTTGCAGCATAATTACCATGTATGTTTGATTTCACTTGTCCAGGGTTTTACACTGCAATGCCGTTTCAATTAAAGTCAGCAGAAGTTTTGTTTCCTGGAACTAAGAGAAGAGCATTACATTTTAATGCAATTTTCTAGCAAGCTCACTTTGATATATTGCTTCACCTAATGTGCTGTGCATCTCTCTTTGAAAGAAATGACATCAGCACAAGATTGACTTGCTTTATCCAATATTAATGATGACAAATGTAAATTCATGGTTCCCCTGAGTCATATTTCCAACAGTCTGAGAACGACTGTATTGACACAATGTGCATATATCAAAATAAGTGGTCTTTGTATATGAAGTGTCATTTGTCTTTCCTTTTTTGGGGGATTCTGGCAGTGACTACTCATGGTCCAGATATGGTCTTCAGCTTGACTAAAGGTAGAGGGATGGGACGGTACAATGGCGCCCTCGGATATATATGGCAGATTCATTTTCATGCGTTCCTCCGGGTAACTGGCCAGGACAAACCTGCAGCCACAAATCATAGTTCTACAAAGATGTATGCTTTCCCGGGTGGATGACAGCAAGCTGCCGCTAAGAGTTGTAGATGGACTGGTGGGGTGCTGTGTTGGGGGGGGGGGGGGTGGAAGCTCATCAAAACTGCAAGCTGAAAAGTGCTTAGTCATGGTTGGGGCCCAGACAGCACCATGCTTTTAAGACTACGTCATTTCGGCCATCATTTCAAATCCTTTGCTTGTACCTACAGTATTGTGCAGGTTTTGCTTTGCATTATCATAAAATTTAAAGGAAACTGAGCTCCATAAATCTTGGGACACATTTTTTTTCTACTTGGCTCTGTACACCACAATTTCACATATGGTTAAAGTGCATTATTAAACACTTAATGCAAGCAGGGTACTATCACACATTTTGGTTTCACCATGTAGAAATTGCAGCACCATTTTTACATAGTCATTTCAGGGCACCATAATGTTTGGGGAAGATGCTGCACACCACTGTGCAGGTATAAGAGCGCTTTCATCATCTAGTCTTGATTCTAGGCTTTTGATTACCTTTGGAGTTTGATTACCTTTTGATTACCTGGTCTTTGTCAACATGAGGACTATAGTTTTGCCAATGAAAGGCAAGGAGGTTGAGACATAGGAAAATCAATAGACTTACCAAAATGAAATGTTTGGAACATGAACAGAGATCACAAACACTCTTCAAGAGGCAGACGTGGATTTGTCAGTGACTACTGTCTGCAAAAGATTCACAGATCTACAGATGCAACATTGCATGATGCAAACCACTAGTCACCTGCAGAAACAGGATCGCCAGGTTACAGTTCGCTGAGAAGTACCTAAAAGAGTATGAAGAGTTCATTAAGAAAGTATTGCATGTCCATGAGACCTTTCTCTAAAATGCTGCCATTTCTGAGATACTCAAACCACCCTGTCTGCCACCAACAATCATTCCACGGTCAAAGTCACTAAGATCACCTTTCTCCAGAATTTTGTACTTTTTTGGGTACTTCTTAGCAAACTGCAACCTGGCCTTCCTGTTTTTGCACCTAATTTGTGGCTTGCACCTTGCATTGTAGCCTCTGTAGTTCTGTTTGTCAAGACTTCTGCAGAAAGTAGTCACTGACACATCCACGCCTGCCTCCTGAAGAGTGTTTCTGATCTGTTGGACAGGTGTTTGAGTGTTTTTCTTCCTTGCAGTGAGAATCCTTCAATCATCAACTGTCGAGGTCTTTGCAATTACCAAGCTCCCTAGTGCCATCTTTCTTCTAAATGATGTTTGAAACAGTTGATTTTGGTGACTTTCATTGGCAGAACTGTGGTCCTCATATTGACAAACAAAAAGACACAAAGGCAATCAAAAGCCTAGAATCAAGACTAGATACCGGCAGCTTTCTTATACTTGTACTAAGGAAGCGATTGAACACAGCTGACAAATCTGACTAATATTATGGTGCCCTGAAATGGTGTGACTATGCATAAAAAGTGAGCAACTATTAACATGAATTAATTTGTGCCAGGACTGAAGGAACATACATACATGCATATGCACACACACACACACACACACACATATACATACATAAAGGGCATTATTGTTCAACTGCGCTTACAATTCCATCATTCATTCTTTTAAAATAATTGATCAGAAACAAGGTGTCACAAAATAAATGTAGAATTGCTTAAAACTAAACAGTCTTTACTTAAAAAAGTTTATTCACACATATCCTTTCTAAGCCTGAGAAGGCAAGGCAATTGTTATTTTTTTTCTTCAGTTTAATAAATGTTGGAGTCTGCTTAGCACACGTTGGCAATCTAATCATGCTTTTCCACAATAAATGACTTCTGAGTGACAAATGAGACAGAGAGAGGCCATGCTGAATTAAGTCCGTCTAATATGGAGATTGCAATTTGGCCAGAATAAAAATAATCAGTTTGAATACCCGCTACACAGTCTTATTTCATAAACTGAAGTCAATTAAATAATTTCATTTAATTCTGAATGTAATTTTCTCACAGATATTAATCATGAAGACAGATAACATCCCAGTGATAGGTCCAGTTCAACTGAGGTCTGTGTGGGCAAAAAAAAGAAAAAAAGAGGAGTGCGTCAAGTTTGCAGAGTCATCTGAGACATAGTTCAAACAGAACCGCACAACACGCCCAATACAACTTTAATTGGAATACCTCACCAACTGTAACATGGTTCAAGCCATCACTCTCTCTCTGTCTCTCTCTCTCACACATACACGCATGCACAAAATTCAACTCACTCAAAACTCACTAAGTCATGGTAGTTTTGAAGTAAGCTTCCAATTGAATAAATAAGCAATAGTAAATAATAAAACCCTGTTTAATTAAGACTGTGCAATACAATCTACCCGTCTGCTGCACATTTCCGCTCTGGTTTGTTTGGCCCATGTTTGCCAGCTGAGCCCCGCAAGACTGGACAGTGCTTGCTTTGAGATTGTTTTCGGATTTATTTGCCGACTGTGTATCTGCAGAGCATGAACACGATTGGCTTCATCCTGCAGCAGTAGGGTGGAAATGTGAGGTTTCTGCTGCTTGAGCAGCTCATAGCTACCAGGTACCTACAGACTTCTTTTTTTTCTCTCAAGTAGAAAACATTAGCTTGTGTAGCTAGAAAATTACCGAGAAAATGTTATTGTTTGCCTGAAGTGAAATTCTCACCCCATTGGTAAATCTTGAAATGAGTCAAATTTCTCACCTCATTGGCAGTTTTTTTTTAGTCTCATTGAGCAAAAGTGAAAGAATTTAAGTGTAAATATCGGACTAAGATTCTTGTGAAGACTGACTTATTTGTAGTTTTTTTGCATTGAGAAACATGCCTCTCCTTCAGGATGGCTTGTAGCGCACAAAATGGCCTCTGGCTCATGGGGAAATGCACTGCAGGGGTGCGCCTGTATGAGAATTCAAAAAAAGCAAAACCAGAAATGAATTGACAAAAGTAGCGTATCCCACAACTGAAAGATGTTTCACATTTTCACATTGTATTGCTACACACAAAGAAGGCCGGCATCAAAAAAAAAGAAAGAAAACTGGCTCATGAAATTATAATGTTTGAAAAATTATTCAGATGGTTGGCCTGAGAACAAAGCTTTGTTGGTTCAAAGGCTGCTGGTCAGCCTTAATGATTTCACACTAGGTAAAAAGAAGAAAGAAAACATTCCAGTGGCATATCATTTCCCCATATATTTTATCTCTTGTGGTCAAAAACTGTTTTTATTCTATAATTCAACATTCATCAGGATTTTCATTTACATAAAGCATTTGTTTAAATGTGCCTCACTAAGTTTTACTGTAATTGTAAAAAGTGACATAGATACAAATACTGGTATGTGCAGGAACATTTATGAAAATACCCTTTCTGGAAAATTCGATTATTTTAGCTCTCATGTTGTGGTTATGGATCGCCATGTGGGTTTCAACAATGGTAGAACCACAATTCATAACCAGAACACGGGTTGCATCACTCCACTTTAAATAATGTTCTTAGCTTGAGGAGGCACTGAGTATCCCCATACTAATGTAACATAATGACATGTTCTAGTTATCTGGGGCCTCAAGATCCTTTTGGAGGACAGGTCTCCCACCTTCATATTGCAGGAACATTTCTCCATTTCCACATCTATATTTATTTCACACTATCCTTAAGATGTCCGGAACACTGTTTAGATTGAGTCCACTGAATTCAGACACTTCTTTGGTTCTTTTCCCTCTCAAATTCTCCATCATGGCTCATTACTGCTGCCTCTGCTATTGGGAGAACACAGATAAGCATCACACCTTTGTTATCACACCTTAGTCTAAGTTAGGTCCAGGCAGACATTAGTCAGAGGAAGGGACTTCATGTGCAGCTCAGTAGGTGGACTGCAGGTGTACGCTGGGACACTTTATTGACAGAAACCACTGTTTTTCGACAGAAAACCTGGTTCTGCTCATGCCATCTGTGTGTCACCTTCTGTAGCCAGTCACGGTGGGCACTGGCACAGGCTGGGTTTGATACCAGACCGTGGGGCACATCCATACATACAAACAGCGACTTAACAGGATGTTCTACCCAGCTAGCTCTCCCATTCCTCACACATTTTCTTTATACAAAATGCCACAAATCCCCTTTCATGTCTCAGAAAATATTCCCGCTGACTGTAATTATGAAATATAAAACACTCCACTGCTAGCCATGGTCGACAGGAAAGTTATGGCACTATGGGTTTTATGGCCAGTCACAGTGGGCTAAATGACAAGTTCCAAAGGGAATATTGATTACAAAAAATAGCCTGTGAAAAGCGTATAGTAGGAGTATGTTTTTTTCTGAATGGCAAAATATTCCTGTAATGCAATACACAAAGGCTCAAGGCTGGGTCGCTGCTTACACACTGACTGAACACTGGGCTCACAGGCTGTAGGGGGCTTCTCATTTGGAGATGACAGGGGTGGTCAGCTGTAACATACCCTACTGGGACTGGGAATATGACTGACCTCGCCCAGGTTCTCAATGGAGTTTGACAGATGTGGCTACGACTGTTTTAAAGACTCCAGTGGGCTATGTCAGATCAATACTGTGTCACAGACAAAGGAATACATAATCATATAATGCTCTCCTCTGACCTATTCTGTTCAGAGCAACAGTAGATGATTGATTATCATTCAAAGAACCTTAATCCCCACTGCCTTAAAAATATAAAGATGAATGTGCCGCGTGCATTTTCAAGCACAGAGACGAAACCATTATTTTTGTGCAGTGTTTCCGGTTCGGTTTTCTGATAATCTTTACCGGGGCGGAGGACAATCTCGAAGAGACAAAGTAATTATTCTCTACACAGTACAATAACCTGGTGGAAACAAGATTTGCAAAGTAAATAGAGAAACACATTACAAATACATAAAAAAATCAATAATGTCGACTCCTTCACTCAAGCATTACATTCGCAAGGCAGGTTGATTAAATGCACTGATTTCCATTGGAAACTAGAAGAGGCTATACAGAGTGCCATTAAGCACACATATAGTACATGGAGCAGTCCATTACATTACAGTTATTCAGCTGATGCTTTTATCCAAGGGACATACAGCGCAGTCTGACGAAGCAGGGGACAATCTCCCCTGGAGCTGTTGGGCCTTGCTCAAGGGCCCAACAGCTGCACAGATCTTACCGTGTCAATTGACTCCAGGCGTTGCCATTGCAACCACGGTAGAGTTGTAAAAGAGGCTGGCTCAATATGAATAAATTAATTGTGGGTATAGTGGGGGGCTTGGTTTTGTCATGTCACGGCGGAAGAGCTAGAACATTATGAGAGGCACCATTACGAGTCTCTCTAAGAACCGTTGTAGATTATATCAAAAGAAAAGTGAGACTGAATATTTATTTTCCCCCACAAATAAAATATATTTTCCATTTATATGCCCGGACACTCCTGCAGCAAGAGGTAGCTGATAGAGAAACCCCCCTTCATGTTGCTGCCACTACTATTTGCTGCTCAAATCTGCAGGCAGGCATCATGCTGGTGAACCAGAGGGCAGCATTTAGTTTGAATTTGCTGTAACTTATTTCTTCACTTTCAATTTCTGTTTAATGCCACACTTTGAAAAAATAAATAAATAAATCGCAACATCAACTAAGTTTCATTTATTTTGGACAAATGAATGTACTGAACACTCACTCAGGAAATAGGTCCATAGCCAGGCAAACCCTGCTGTCTAGTGCACTCTGCCTCTGTAATCTGCATTGGAATCAGCACATGCAGCTCTGCCCTTCTCTGTATGAAAGGCCAGTAATATGAGGTCTATGTCACATCCAAGGTGTTTGGCTATGTAATGTAGAACACAGCACTCTGAGCTTTGGCTGGGCCACTCGAGGACAGTCAAAGACTTGTCCTGAAGCCACTCCTGCATTGAACTGGCTGTATGCTTCGGGTCATTGTCGTGCTGGAAGGTGAACCGTTGCCCCAGTCTGAGGTCGTGTGCACTCTAGAACAGGTTTTCGTCAAGGACCTCTCTGCTGCATTCAGCCTTCCCTCACTTTTGACCTGCCTCCCTGTCCCTGCCACTGAGAAGCACCCCCCACCATGCTTCACCGTAGGGATGATATTAGCCAGGTGATGAGCAGTGCCTGGTGTTCACCGGACATAGTGCTTGGAGTTCTGCCTAAAGTTAATCAGACCAGATCATTTTTTCCCCCCATGCTCTCAGAGTCCTATAAACTCTAAGCAGGCTGTCACATGCCTTTTACTTCTGTCTAGCCACTCTACCATAAAGGCCTGGTTGATGGAGTGCTGCTGAGATCACTGCTGTCCCCACAGGTTCTCCCATCACTGCACAGGACCTCTGAAGATCTGTTAGGTTCTTGGCCACTTCCCTGACCAAGGCTCTTCTTGCTCAGTTACTTAGTTTGGCCAGATGGCCAACTCTTGGAAGATTCCTAGTGGTTCCAAACTTCCATTTCACAATTATAATCATAGTATTTATAAGTAATGGTAAATAATGTAGAATTAAAATAAAAAAAACATAGTTCCTTCAAAAACTCATGGTAATGCCCATAGATAACAGTGACAAACAGAATTGTAGGAGATATTGCTCTCTGCTCAAACAGTTGTCAATGTTGCTGGAAAAATCATATCTATATTGTTGTCATGCCCAAGGTGCTTTGCACCCACCTATAGTGTTGCACTAAAAAGGCAGCGCGGATGACTCACATCTAAGTCTGTCATCTCTGCAGTCAGAGAATTGAGATGTAATGCCAATGCTACCATATGAAAACAGATATAAATTTGGGTATGTGTGACCTCATACCAGCTGCAGCATTGGAGCAGATGGAGTAGAGCAGGCTAGCATTATAAACATGTCAAAAGATAAGTGTACAGCCTGTTGCCCAAATGTTCAGATTTATATTTACTAAGGACCAAACTGGAATTATTGATGAACAGGCTCCATAATGGGTTTAATTCTTCTATCTATATGTACACAAAGCAATATCTCAATTTGCCCTGTAATTGTGTTAAATATGTATGCATAACCACCTTTTCCTTTGTTTAATATCCTCGCAGCAACTCTCTGTAATTGCATGGCCTCTTGTCATGTGCGGTATATTATTGCTCTAGTAGAATGTGTTTGCTCAGTGGATATTGATTCCCTCATTATTTTCCAGATCATTTTCATATTCATCTGGGCGCATCCATTTATATTGCGCTTTGTTGTCTGCATTTCAGTTCATTATCATACTGCCAATAATGACCATTAATGAATTGCTGGCCTAAGCCAGACCCGAGAATACCCACCAAACGGCGAGTGTAATTACGAAGCAGTTCAGCTCTCTCCTCAGCCCTGACAGGGTTATTGTGCTGCTGCCAGCTCCATGGTGATCCACAAAATCTTTGAGGTCTTATTTATGTAACCCCAGGTATCTGTTAGGGTACCCCAATATGCTCTGTGGAAACTCTCTCTCTCTCACACACTCCCAGAGACACTAACTCTCTCTCTCTCTCTCTCTCTCTCTCTCTCCCTCTCCCTCTCCCTCTCCCACTCCCTCTCTCTCCCTCTCTCTCTCTCCCACACGCACACCCACACTGCTATCTCTGTAGTAATTGGTAATGAACAAAATTTTGTTTTGAGTGGTCATATGCTGTCCAAGTCACCAGAGCAAAACAATCAAAAGACATTAATCTCTTGCGAATGACACTGATTGCCTGAAATCAGTGAGTCCACACATGACCACACATGGTATTTAAACACAGTTTCAGCTTTATATGTTTCCTTAACCAAAATGAGATGACTATTACATATATTAAAAAATAGTCATCTATTTGACATTTTGTTTTTAGACACATTCATACCTAATAATTGTGTGGGGTGCAGGTGAAGCCATACCAACTGAACAAGTTTGAAGAGCTATACTCTACACCTCAACACTATCTCCTATCCACTTCTCTACCCACCCAAAGCCTATACTGACACATATGGAATCAATCAAATCCTATCCAATACATGATCTGAGAATATGACATAGAGAAAGATGGAAAGATCGATAGTTCTTTGTTTTGTCCTCCAGAGGACTCTTTTCAGTTGGCAGGCAAATGAGAACATTCCAGAAACATAACACTTTGTTCAAATGTCTTTGAATTCCCTTTTCACCCTACCTAACTTTCTCT
Source organism: Conger conger (assembly GCF_963514075.1). NCBI lineage: Eukaryota > Metazoa > Chordata > Actinopteri > Anguilliformes > Congridae > Conger > Conger conger. The sequence goes on along the minus strand of NC_083772.1, from coordinate 34,427,938 downwards.
CAACCTACTTCACTGAGAAATAAAGTAAAATATCAAAAACGCAAATCATACAAACTATGCAGACTACACAGAAGTATAAAACAGCCTAAAGCAAAAATATCTTCGGTTTACAGTCACTAATCCATTACAAGAGCTCACCTCACACCTTGCAGCACCATTTACCTCTCCTCCCACAGCCTCCGCCCTGCTGCTTGTACCAGCATTCTCCTGATAAAATGATTAATTATATTTAGAACAAAGTGGCTAGCTAAGCTGTTGTTTACAATTACTTTGAGTTGTGTCTTATAAGAAAAAATGACTTACTCTACTCTTTTTAAAATACGTCCTTATGTCAAGTTATTTTTTCGTGGCCACATTATGCTGAAATTACATTCACCTGCATATTTCATAAAACTGCTGGTTAATTGACAAAATCATAAAATGTTTGGACAAGGGGAATGATTTAACAACCTGACCTGAGTTGGTATTTACGTTTCCTAGCTTTATCTGTTTAAACAATAATCTTATACCAGCTTACCTTGGAGTAGTCACCAACACTAATATAGCGGTTCTGGGCAAAGAACCCTGACATAGTGTTCAGAGCATTTTGATTCCTTGCTCTGCCCTCAATGCTCAGATGAGCGATGACTCGTTGTTTTCCCCCAGCATGCCCAGTATTAGAGGGGGGCAAGTTTAGCAGTTTTCAGTGTTGGAACACTTGCCCTCCATGCATCTTACAGCCCTGCATTGACACTTGCACTTATGCGCTATACTCCACAGTGGCGTGGCATTGCTGAGCTGGCAATGTGACACTAAAAGCTGAAAATCCTCCACAACCAAAGGATTTGCAGGATCCAGCAGACATGAGAACGACCATATTTAAACAGTCACATTTTAGTGCCTTGCACAAAATGATAAACTTGGGTCTCCTTGCTATTTTCCTGGGGAGGTAAAGCAGTTTCTTTAATTATTTTTAAATGCATTTGCCTTCAGAGTTCAGCTAGCAGTAATACAAAAAATATTAAAAACATCTTCAAAGTTGTGTGGCTAACTGAGAGTTCAATGAAGATGAAGAAATCTTGATTGGTGAGAATAAAAGGACCAGAAGAGTAGTTACTATAAGTATATTGATGGTGTATCGCACTCAAAGGTAAAAACGTTTAGTAAGAAACTACAATTCACTCTTGTGCGTCTTACTGATTTTAGACAAACGGGGGAATAGATAAACAATAAGTTCCAGAAGTACAAGCAGATAAAACTTTATAGTGTTTAATATATAATGTATAGTCATGTACATTTTGTGTCTTGTGTTGACACAAATATGTATGTGTTTATTATTCACCTACCCACTTAGCCCCATTAGACTAGAGCAGAGCGCTTCTCAGGATGACGAAAGCTTGACACAAATATAATTACTCACCTGTAAGGTGAAAACAGTTCAGAAAGACTATTTATCTTTAGGTTATCCTTTAATGCCTGATCGGCAAGTTATACTTATATATTAAGGTTTAAGGCACACAACCAGACACCCCCCCACTTTCTGGGACAAATGACTTTGGGGGGTCTAGAGCCGGATAGCCCAATGCTGGGTGTGCCAGTGGAAGGTTTAGCCATATTTAATCAAGTATTCTTAGAGAAAAATGTATCATATTTTAAGGATGTATGAAGTTGTGTTAATTATTTATGAAGCATTAATAACTGTGCTGTAATTTAGTGTTACTGCAGTGACCCTACTTTACAATCTTTGACATTAATCAGGCAAATGCCGTGGGGTACCATATTAGTATAACAGAATGGCAGCGCAGGGATGACTAATACCATCAGGCAGTGGGTCCTTGTGTATTAGGACCCACAGGTGGGCAATGAGAGGGAGGTGGGTGGGTTATCATAAACACGACACAAAATGTACATGATTATGTATTATATATTAAATTTTATACTATATATTATACTATATGCTTTACCAAATTGTATATTGGACTGGCTGGTGCACATTTCATTATTTTGAATATGCTTCCAGTTCCATTGCAGATTTGAGCATTTGGCCACAATGTAACACACACATTTCAGAAAAAGATTTAGTGGTCATGGGTTTTGTTTTTTTTGGAACCACCAATATCGATAACAACCTGAGATAACCGCACATCTGAATCAATGTTGACACCGAGTTAGAGGTTGAGTTGACACATTGTATGTAACATACTAGTTGTGTTGTGCAATGCATTGCACACTGAAGCTACTCAAGCTATATTTTACACAGCAAAGTCTATGTCATTTGTTCAGCCCTATTTTTAGCAGGCAAATGCAGTCAGTAAATGCTAATGCAGGAGCTGGAGCACACCATTCATGGTGCGTAAAGACAATGTCACGGTTTGTTTTGAGTTCAAAGTGTAGTAAAGTGTACCGTGACCATACACCAGGAAGCTTGCCACATTCCAGATCTGTGGTTTATGTTTTGTAGGCTCTTTCTGCTCCTGTTTTTCATGGGCCAGTCTCACACGCTGTTTCATTGTCTATTATGCCATACTTTCAGGTCTTCCAGCTAAATCATTAAGAAATGTTATTCATTTACGTTTTTATTTATTAAATGAATGCTCAATCTCATTGATGCCATTGTGTAATGATAATTCTTTTTTGATCGCCGGAGTGCAGCAAGCGATCTTACCAATGAGCTTTTCAGCAAACACCATTGCATTAATTCTGTGACCAGAGTGTAGCTGAATGCTAATAAATAGTGGGTATTTAACACACAATTTGGTTTAGGGTATCAAAAACAGTGGCCAGAAAGGATCTGTTACACCTCATTATTCCAGTGAAATGATTACCTTAGAAGGTAGTTGACACTTAATATTTCATACAAGATAAATAAGTAAATGAATGAATAATTTGTTTAAAAATAGGCTAATTTCAAATATTGGGAATTAAGTCAATGAATCACCTCGACAGTGATTGGTGGCACATTCAATTAAGCATAATTTGTTACGGTACATAGCCTCTGAGTAAATATATTTGCATTTTAATTGATTGCTGACAGCATACTGGAATACGTCCAGTGGTTCCATGTTTATAAATGCGTCTGACTAAGTGACAACACTTACTGGAGAGGAAAGAGATGGTGGCCAGAATCAATAAAGCTTGAAACACTTTGAATCTGAGACTCAAAGCGTCTACAATCCCAAATTCTTCCATGAGCTTTCACTGCCTCACTGAATTAAAGATAATTCAAAAGCTATGCTGAGGCAAGATGAAAAGATTAGTTTTATAGAGAAACCACTTGTTGCAGCCAATACACAGCATAGAATGATATTTGGAATGACCTTATTCGTGTTTTATTTTATTTAAAACCCAGTATTAAAGGGTAGGTATTGATATATACAAAACTTAAATAAAAGGAAGTTTTGCAGTTCAAGAAGTAATTTGACAGGAGCCAACTTGATGTTAGTGATTCATTTAAACCAAATTATACACAAGACACTGTAGATTGCACACCTCAACTGCAACCACTAGATATTAAAGTTCATATACACTTTTGAAAGTGGCTTAAGAATGGAAAAAAACAATAATTAAATGATGAAATAATTCTTAACCTGCTAAATCATAGTCATCTTATCATAGCAGCCTCCACACCTAACGTTGGAAACTAATGTCAAATTATTTAATGATGTGCAAACTACTTTCTGAATTACAATGTTAATGTAATCTCAAACTGTGTCTTTGCAAAGTATGAAATGACTGAAATGGTTGAAACTTAAGGTATCTTTCAAAGAAAATATCCAAAACCACGTTGGGGTAAAATCACTTCAGTGTGTTTTATGTGCAGAACTAATATGCATTTTTTTATCCTTGTGTTACTAGAAGGGATGCACTTGATCACTGATCGCTGATACGAACAGAACAAGTAGGGACATTGTATCTCAGGTTGTATGCCCTAGAAGTTCATTCATATTAGAATTTCTAGCCTTTATTATCATATGTGCCACCAATAGTACATGTCGTGGGTGGCACTTACTGAAGACAAAAACTCAGAAATTACCCACATTCATATGTAGTGATCATGCTCTGCTAAAACTGCATTGAGGTTGCCGTTAAATCAAGGAGTTTAGTGTGAAATTGCTAAGAAACATCACGAAAACTAAACTACAGAGAGATCCAAAGCTCAGCAGGAGAGAACATCTCTTTATTCTGTTATGTTTATAGTTATGAATATGCAACATTCTTCATTTTAGCTCAGAGGATTTTTAAAGGTTGTCATGGCAGCAGCATCTCAAACAGTGAAGGCAACAAGACTTCCTGTTTTGGTTTAATACATCTCAAATTTTCTGAGTTACACTTTAGCCACAGTAACGAAGTCGAGTCAAAGGAATAAATGCAACTCTCGTTCAGCAGGATATACCGTAGTGTGTTTGAAGAATTAGAATTTGAAGAGTACAGTCTAACTAGTAAAATGCATCAGCTTCTCTTGATAGGCTTGATAATGTACTCTTGGTAGGATACTGTTCCTCCATTGGCAAAATATCTAGGATGTTTCTCTCTCTCTCTTTCCATTCATGACCATCTGTGTGTGTGGATGTGTGTGTGTGTGTGTGTGTGTGTGTGTGTGTGTGTGTTTCTCAGTGTACATTACTTAGCTTGGAAGCTTGTTAGTGTGTTTTCTGACAGGCTTAAGACAAATGTGTTTTTAATTGCAATGTATCAACTGGTGTAGGATATAGATGTATAGATAGTTGAAAAGGAGCCCTGAGCTCAGTGACTACTTGCACAAGATGGCTCTCCTTTCTTAGTAACAGCTGCAACCAGACCAGTAAGTACAGCACAACCAATGCTGAGTTACATTTTCAGAATTTAAACATTATGTGCTTAATGACCACTTCTTTAAAATGGCAACTAAAGGTTATGTCATAAGTTACCTCTTTAATTATTAAACCCCCTTTTTTTCTTGCAAGAAACCATATATGTTCAGTGCATATACAGTCAGTGAGCATGGAATTAGGCATTTATTATACATATTTTTTAGACTTAATGGTCTTCTGCTGCTGTTGCCTATTCACTTATGAGGTTTGATGGGTTGTGTGTTCAGAGATGCTCTTCTGCATACCACTGTTGTAATTTGTGGTTATTTGCGTTACTGTCACCTTCCTGTCAGCTTTGACCAGTCTGGCCCTTCTCCTCTGACCTCTATCATTAACAACGTGTTTCTACCGAACTGCTGCTCCCTGGATGTTTTTTGTTTTTCGATCCATTCTCTGCCAACTTTAGAGACTGTGAAAATCCCAGGAGATCAGCAATTTCTGAGATACTCAAACCACCTTGTCTGGCACCAATAATCACAGTCAAAGTCACTGAGATCACATTTCTTCCCTATTCTGACATTTGGTCTGAAAAACAGCTGAACCTCTTAACCATGCCTGCATGCTTTTATGTATTTAGCTGCTGCCACTGTTATGTTCCTGTGTTCTGTCTGTTAGTTTATCATTGTTTATTATCATTATTCTTGTCATTTATTATTTTTCATATATTCTATCACTGATTACTTGCTTAGTTTCAGCGAAGTATTAGCACCTGTCTCTCCGTATCTCTGCATCTCCTGATTCTCTGCAATTGTCTACTCCCTAGTCCGGAGCCGTTTCTATTACATGTGTCTTTGTGAATCCAGTTCGCATTTTCGTTTCCCCCTCGTTATTGTGCTATTACCCTTTCATGCGTCTCACCTGATGTTTATTTGTTAGACCGCCCTCACTCCCATGCCCCGCCTAGTTTGTCTCATTCCCCTGTGTATTTATACCTGTACTTTTCAGTTGCACCCTGCTAGTTCGTCTTCTGAGTCCCGAGCCCTTTATTCCTTCCCCCAGTTCTAGCCTCCTTGTTTCCTTGCCCTTGTTCCTGAGTCCTTGCCCTTGTAGATCTGGATTTCCTGTTTTGACCCCTGCCTGCTCCCCTGGACTCTTCTTTGCTTGTTGTGGATATCTGTATGTCTGCTTGTTGGACTGACCCCCTGGTTTTTGACCTTGGCCTGTTTTTTGATTCTGCCCCTGCTGTTGCAATTCAATCTGCCATTTTTTCTTCACCCCTGTCTGCTTTTGGTTCCTCTGTTCCCCCCGGCGTAACAGCCACATGATTGGCTGATTAAATATTTGCATTAACAAGCTGGTGTACAGGTCTACCTAATAAAGTGCTCAGTGAGTGTATAGTGCATTAACCATCACCCATGAATGGTCTATGCAGTAAAGAAGCTGGAGCTAAAATCATAGGATGACATAGGCTTCATGTATAGTACTGTATGCACAAAGCCCTTTTGACTTAAAAAGCTTTTCAAACACACATAAGCATCAATGTGCAATGGGAGGATATAAATGACGGATAAATCTACACATTTTTACAGATACGGACAACATATTTCAGGGAGAATCCAAAAAGGGATTTTGATGCTTCTGCACCTGCTAAAATGCAGCAAGTACCACAAAAAAGAAACCTCCTGCAACTTTACTCAGGCATTTGGAGATAACCTGACACCGACACCTGTTTGTGACAAATTGTGCTCAGCGGCTGACAGAAGGCGCAGCCTCAAATGTAAACTAATGCAGCAAAGACAGAAACGGTGAAATTTTACTCAAAGATATGTTATAAAGGCTGATCAGATGACCCGTTCGCTGGCTGAGGTCAGGTAAAAATGTGGGCACTAGCCAATATAGCAGTATGAAAGCCAGCGGCAATGGAAGACACCAAGGCGCTAAATTAGATTGGTGCATTGTGTTTGACAGTGTCATTTTCTAATTGGCGATGACATGGCTAAACTATCACAGGGATAGGATGAGACAGGGGTAGGCAGGCAGGCGGGTCATATCTCTCCGTATCCACAGCAGATGTTTCAACTGTCTTTTTAGCTAAATAAGTGCTCTTCGCCTCGGATGACACACATGAGCATATGACGAACAACGCCTTTTTTTTTGCAGTGAATTTTCAAGTCAGTGGAATGGAATGCATTATTGCATGTTTGTGAAGAGATACAAAGAAAATAACACTCCAAGCACTTTTGTTCTAAAAAGGGAATAGATTCAATACAACAGAAACACCAGGACCTCAGTCAAAACTATTACATTTACATTTTAGTCATTTAACAGATGCTTTTAATCCTTAGCCCCTTAGCTCTTAATATTAACTCTTCGTCCTTGGATAATGAAATTTTCAATAAATATTGGCATGCTTTTAAATCAGTGCTAAGACAACAGGTGAAGCAGTGCTTCACCAAAAAAAGAAAAGAAAAAAGAATATGCATATCACACATAACATTTATTTCTTTAAAGTTAAATTATCATTGCAATGACTGTTCCCTTTGTGGAGCGAAAAAAAAGAAAAGGCCCCCGTTCAAAATCATGTCTGTCATGGCAAAACAGCTTTTGCTTCACAAAACTAATATTTTTCAATTCCTTTTAAAGTCAGAAGTCACTGATTGGGTCATTAGTGGATTTATGATGCATTTTTAAGCCCACCCGTGAACCATGCTTCTAATCATGTACGCTATAGAGACAGAGCGCATTTAAGTCCCGCCCACACCTTCAGCTTCACTTCTGGTCCCCATTGACTTTGCATTGCGCAAAGGTGCTTCCTTGACTGTTCCGTCTGATATCAAATAAAATAAAAATGCCTAAAAGCTGCCGTGTAGTGGGATGCACTAACAACAGGGTAAAGAAACCACAGCTAAGTTTTTATAAGCTGCCGAACCAAAAAACGGAGCCTAAATGAAGTGTACTTCCCTCTAGGGCCTTTCAGCGAACTTATCCCTGGTTATGGGTTATGCACTTTGTTGTACGTCGCTCTGGATAAGAGCGTCTGCCAAATGCCAATAATGTAATGTAATGTAAAAGATTAGTCTCATAGTTGCGGCCATGCAAGCGTACACCGACAGCCGAGATTCAAACGGGGATTTCTCGAAAACCGTAGACGTCACGACTTAGCGGATAACGCCGAATTCGTCAGAGGAGTGTGCGGAACAATCCGGCATATAACAAGTCCACGTTACTGCCGTAGCAACGACGTAACAGAGACAACAGGCGGAGTTGTTAAGTGAACCATTGCGCCAAACTCCCGTGAAGAGACGGCGTCGCTATGTTCTCAATCTATCTACCAATAAATTTCTTTATTTGAGGAGTGATTTTACTTTTCGCCTAGGAATTTCCCTCCTTCCACACAGCCAGCGTTTTGGTGTTTTATTCACTTCGTTAGTTTCTTACAAAACACCTTTTATTTCGGCTGGCGCGGCCGGGCTCAGGGGTTCAGTGTTTACCGTGGCCTTGGCTGCAGGTGGGCGCGGTTTCCAGCGAGCTGTGCCTGAATCCACTTTTGTCTTCTTAAAAAGGCTCAGTTTTTCCGTTCGGCAGCTTATGAAAACTTAGCTGTGGGTTCTTTACCCTGTTGTTAGTGCATCCCACCACACAGCAGCTTTTAGGCATTTCTATTTTGTTTGCCATCAGACAGAAGAGACAAGGAAGCAGCTTCAACGGAGTCAAGTCAACGGAGATCGGAAGGGAAGCTTCCCCCAAGGTGTGGGCGGGACTTAGATTATGACGCGTGGCACTCTGTCTCTATTGTGGTCATTCTCGACATGATGATTGACATAAAGTGTAACCAATCAAAATGTCAATGTCAATGTCAAGTTCATGTCAAGTTTATGTCAATATCAAGTTCAACTCAGTTGGCACTTGCAAAGGAAATTTCATTTTTTGGGTAGTAAAGGCTTGCGTGTAGTTACTGTATTGAGAATTTAGATAGAGAGAGAGATAGTGAGACTATGGCAATTGTTTGAATTTGATTGGTTGAGGTGTTGTCTCTGTTGTATATATTGTTTTTAAATAATTTTGCTTAGATTTGTTATTATTGTTAATCATTGTTTTTACTAGCATTTTGAAATTCGAAGACCATTCAAAGTCTACAAAAAGACTTGAGCTAGCTAGCTAGCAAATTGCTAATGTTAATGTTAGCCCATTAGCTAACTAATTCGGCTGCATTAATTTAATTTGGATTTTCGAAGAAAATGGCATGTGTGAATTCTGGACTCTTCTGAAAGGTAACCAGAATTACTCAAAATATTACTGAAACAAAGCTACAGATGCTCAAACACGGTTTTTCTCACTGAAAATAGTTTTCTTTTTGTATTTGAGTGGACACAGGTGCTTACGGCTGTGTCTGGTGGGCTTAAAACACAATGGAACCACAGCAAAAACTGTGACTCACACGTAACTGTCTTAGCGTGAATACTGAAAATGAAATGAAAATGATTACACTGGCGAAAAAAACCTGTGTTATTTTATGCAAGCCCAACAAACAATACACCGTTGGAAACGTCATTTCATTAGCTAAAATGATACTCCGTCATCACTCTAATACCGTAGTCTTAACTGGCTGTATGATGAGCAGAAGTTATGCTGTAGATTGCTCACGGAGAGGGGCATTGTTTGTACCTGGTCAGAGAACCTTGTAGCTGCGCTGATCGTGTTCCAGAGAGCCAATACAAAACATAGGCAGTAGCATTCCTATGTTATTATTATTATCGTAATGTTATAGTAATTATTATGGAAATGTTTATTATGGAACTGGATCCTCGCCGAGAAAAGGACACCAACTTACACTGATCTATGTGGTTTGTGGATTCCCAAAATGCAGAAAAGGCGAGGCCCCACAGTTACATGACCACAGTGATAGGTAATCAATTTAAACATGCTTAACAGGGTGCCTATATCTGGCTGTGTGATGTTTATCACCTCAAAACGGCCTAGATCAAGAGGTAAAGCATGGCACTAACAGGGATGCGATTTCCACCAGGATGGATGGTTGGTTTGCTTCACCAAAAATTATATCTGCATCCGCCACTTTTTGAAATCATACGGAATTTTAAACGCAGTTATAGCTATATTAATTCACAGTGTTAAACCCCTTTAGTAATTATCATTATATTCCTTCATTTTAATTACTTTAATTACTTTGTTACAATTATGTGCAGTACATAAAAGTAAGAGTACCTGAATTTCATATTAAATCATATTCCGTTAATTCATTTTGTTTCATTGTTCGTAAGTGAACAGTTTCTGTTGCCATGCCTGTTTGCTGCTAATCCATGTTAAAGTTTAATGAGGTAGGGGTACATTTCAAATTAACTTGGCTGTTGTTGCCCTTTTATTTCCTTGTGCATTGATGTTAGTAGTACTGTGCTATCTACTTCATTAAAGGTCTCTTAGAGAGTAAAATCCATTAGGAAGACATCTCTTCAAAGACGCCTCATTATGTTACAATACATTAAGGCCTTTCCTGAACATGTGGGTTAGGTTTACTGTCCATGAATGTACTGCATTGGCGGCAGTTACACTAACTTCTTTTTAACTAATTGAACTCATTCAATTTGACCCATTTAAAACAAGGGCAAAGCAAGTGTTAACAGAGAGACAATGTGTGTTCAAGTGACTGACAGGAAGTACCATTGAACCAGACCCACTTCCCTCACTCATGACTGACTGACATTTTAACAGGCATGTGTAACTCAAAGGGACCAAGATATAAATATCAATTATATAAAGTATTTAAAAAACAAACCCTGATATCCATGATGGGGCTCAAATGATACAGGAATGTCAGTGTGTTAATCTTTAATATTAAGCATGATACTGAGAGAAGGGGCTGGAATGACTAACGGTGTTCCTTATTACTGTTTTTCTTCCCTCTAAAATGGATCAATAGGATTTTCAGCATAAAATTGCAGTATGTTTATTTCATAAAATTGGTCTCAACCCCCTTCCCCAGTAAACAGACTGAGGTTTGGTGGGCTCCTGGGGGGGTGAATTTGGTTAGTAAACATTTGCAGAGCACCGCCTGCAAATGCACAGCCTGTATCAAACCATGACCAAGTCAGTGCCAACTGTAGCTTTCACTCCCACAGGGTGACACGCAATAATCTCAGCAGGAGTGAGAAAGATTTCCATGCATTTTCCCAGAATGGTGGCCTGATCTTAAGAGACATGCATGAAGAATTGGGTGGGGGAGGGGCTGGAGCCCATCCCAGCATGCAGTTGGTGAGAGGCAGGAATACACCCTGAACAGGAAGCCAATCCATTATAGAGTCCACATACAATTCACTGAAACACTCGTACCTATGGGCGATTTAGAGTCTTCACTTAGCCTACATGTCTTTGGACTATGGACCCGATGGAAACACAGACACAGGGAGAACACGCAAACTCCACACGGAAAGGCCCTCTGTGAGTATTCAAACTGTGTATGTCATTCACTGCACCACCATGCCACCCCTTCTTTAAATTTGAGTGAGCACTTCAACCTGTATCAACAGCACAACAGAATATTCACAGGCTGACATTATGATATTAGCGTCCTTCCCCTTCTCTGGTTCAAGAATATTAGCCTGGTACCGGTGGGGCTTCACAGGATCCCAGCAGTGAGCTCAGAGCCATATATCTTTCCCAAAAATTATTTCATTGACATTGTCTTCCTCTAATACCATTCTATAATTTTTTCCACACATTCACAATGACACACAATGATTAAAATAAATAAATAAAATGAATGCCTTCAAGTGAACAAAAAGGGCCATGTCTTTAGAGGTTCCTCGAAAAACACTTCCTTGCGTGATTTAGTATTCATGTATTATGAAACAAGTTTGTTGTAAAGAAACCATTACCATGACAAATGAACATCTTGAATGCCTTAAGATGTCTATGAGATAGATTATGCAGAAGAAAAGAATAAAATCTGGCTAAAGTGCACAGCACTGCGGCTCAGTGGGATTCCCTTTTAGCCTTCCATTACAAACATTTTTACTGCTTACATAATACATTTTGCCCATTTAAAATAAGTAATAATAATGCCAGTTCCTCTTGCAGTGACAGCTGCTACTCTTGTATTTGAGAAATCAGATAACCTGTATTTAAAAGTCAACAGGTGCTTTAACTTGTACCTGAGATATTCATTGTTGCTTGAATCCAGGCCTAACAGGAGACTTTTCCGCAAAGCAGGATTACTGAGTTAGCTGAAGAAATTCACAGTGAAAAAGCCAGGACCCATCAAATCTGGAAAATGGACTGAAGTAAAAAAAGAAAAAAAAAAGCGGTTCCAAAGTTGTATTCTGCCTTTACCACGACTTGCATGTGATAAAGCAATTCGGTGTCTTGGGTTTCAAAGACAAGCTGACATGGAAGTTAGAGCAGCACTTTTCCATCCACTTCCTGGAAAACGATTTGAATTTAGATATGACAGATCTAAGGTGTAAGGTGACTGGGTGGATCGTTGCAGAGATGGGCTGCATCAGACGCTTGGTTTTCCATGGGTACTGGCTGTCTTCCCTGCTTAACCTGCCACCTTTCAACTGAGCACAGTGCCTCCCAGGGGGAGAGCAAAAATGTAGCATTAATCCCAACATTAAAATTGATGAATTTCAGTAATGTGTTATGGAGTAGGCAATGACTGGCAGAGGGGAAGTTGTGAACAAGGTTACAATGTGCACTGCAGCTATTGCTGCATGCGAATCCCCAACTCACCAGGGAATTTTATAACCTTGTGAAGATGAATGCTCCCCATGATCAACTGATGTTCTTGGTGTCAAAATACCAAAGGCCCAGGTTTTCATTTCGATGAAGGGGGATGCTGAAAATGTGTGAACCTGTGAAATTTTGGGGTGCTTACTGGGGAAGTTGTATGTGGACTTTGGTCTAAAGCTGGAGGATGTCAGTATTTGACCCTGTAGCCCTTGACAACTTCCTGAAGGCTTCACAATGATTCATTCATAACCACTGGCAGGTTTACTTTGAGTCCTAAGATCAATAAAGAAAAAATCTTCAAAGAGAATATGGTATGCTTTTAATAACGACTTCCTCCCTCAGTTTATTGAATGTCGGAGATATTTGGACAGTGACCTGCTTCCAAAAAAAGAGATGGAGGTTCTCACTATCCAAACAGAAACTTGCAACGGATAGGAAAAACTGACTGTAGTATTGCTTTGGTACATCTCCTGTATACTTTCATATATTTTTTCAAATGTGTCATTTAGATCAAAATCCATTGCTTGGAACTGAGCTTAAGCACCTATTATCGACCAGCTACATGTGAAAACAGCAAAAGGTAAACATAATTAACTATTCATCACTTTCACTATTTCTTGTTGGATATCAAATATGTTGGATGTCGCCCTACTAGTGAATTAGCCACTAAAGCTGACTTCACAGAGTCTCTGCCCTCCGAATCCAACAGTCACATTACGCCTCTAGCGGCTGTCGTACATGCATTTACCGATTCACAGAGAGTGCTGTATCGACTCATAGTTCTGCAAACAGCCTTGTCTGTTCTCCTATCAAAAATAGTTCTCATAAAACGCTTTTATGCATTTAGTTGCTGCCACATGATTGTCTGATTAAATATTTGCATCAACAAGCTGGTGGATAGGTCTACCTAATACAGTGATCTAAGGGAGTGTGTATATATATATATACACAAAATGAGTGGAATTTTTCTGGAATACATAGGTCACTTATGAGCCTGATATGCACAATGACACCTAAGCTATCTTTAGCTAGAGATGACATTTGAAATTTTGGAGGGAAAGCAAAAATCATATCATCATCACTAGCTAGCCTCTTGCTTGGAATCGTTCCCACGTACACACTTTGCTGTATGCTTGCTACCTTTAAGGAGTTTAAGGTGGACGGTTGGAGTACTGACGCCCTCTTGTAGTTAAAAGACCGGCTCAGACTTCCTGTAGCTTGGGGAAAGTGTAAGGCATAAGTCGTTCACAGAGCTTGGGGCAAGTGTAAGGGATAAGTCGTTCACAGAGCTTGGGGCAAGTGTAAGGGATAAGTCGTTCACAGAGCTTGGGGCAAGTGTAAGGGATAAGTCGCTCACCCTATCTTGGCGCTGCTGTGTGTTGTTTCGCCGTGATGTGCTATTTTCAAGGTTGACAGCTGCTTTAATTCAGCCAGGTGTTTTTGTCAGTGCCCCAAAGCTCATCGTCTTCGTTTCTGTCTTAGTTGATATCTGTCATCTCCCCTCTCAGCGTAGAGCTTTGCAAACTTCCGATAGCACTGGGCTCAGTGTTTGACCCCCACATGGCTGTTTTGTGCATTCTAGCCTCGGTATCAATTATCCTGCTTCCTCAATTGAATTAGAGGCGTGATGTCTTTTGTGTATTCTTGTTGTCACGTTGCCATTCATGGTCCTAGGCAGGCTATAACGCAGTTGGGAGCCAGCATAGTTTTTCTCCCTGCTGCTGTTTGCATACCTACATCCTACTCGTCTCGTTACGATCACTGTGTTCAGTAGGCCGTGAGGGTGAGTTTCATTGCCATTCGTTATTTCCTCAGTGGAGTCAGATTAGACTCCTCAACAGTTTTGCTAGGTCGTTCTTTTGGTTGGCTATGTGCCGGGGAGTTATCTATTGCCTTTCTCGGTTATCCCCTTCCTCCTCGAGGGCGTATCCCTCGTCTCGTGGGATACTCCTAGAAAATATTAGTGGTTATCTCACTTAATACATTTGACATTGACAGCTGAAATGGAACTTGAGGGATAAACTGATTTAATCAGTCCTGTTATAGGCAAGTAGTGTTTCCTTCAAATGAGCATGTAATAGAATTGGGCGCTAATAGGCCTCAGAAGTTGTGTTGTCATTTGCTTTGGAAAATGCTATGTTTCCATTTTCTAGACTTCCGGATCAAAAGATCCGACATTCTATGGGAGAAATTAATTAGTTTTTTGAAATCCTTTAAAATTATGACATTATGAAATTTAAAAAGCAAATTCATGGACCTAAGTTGTTGTTGTCCAATGACTTGCTAACAAGATCATGCACAGTTACCATTCACATGCGTTGCCGATGGCCATTACTTGTTTGTGTAATACATTATAAGTTTTTTTACTTCATACATTTGTATATATCGATTGACGTGTCTTTATTCTTGTCATAGTTGGTGTTATCATTGGTAATTTTAGGCTAGGGAAATAATTATTTTGGTTGGAAGGCGGCATCGGAATTAAGTGGACCCAGTGCAGCTTTAGAGAGAAATGAGTCCGGGTAAAATCGTCCAAATATTAAAGGGCATCTTAAACCACAGGCTGTGACAGAGAGGGTTATGTGACAAGCCCATTCATTTTTCCCGTAGAGAAATTGTGCTTTGATCCAGAAATCCATGTATGGGCAACGGCTTTGCTCTGGGTTACGTCAGACTTCCAAGGCCTATATTAAAGCATATAAAGTGCTGAGGTGGAGCCTGCTTTCTCACATTTTCAAGGTTTCCTTTCAGAAACCATTTTTACAGAAGTTTCAGAAGGCCTGCTGGCTTTAGGAACCCAGAGAGTGAATTATTCCTTTAAAGGAATGTTTAAAATATCATGAGGAAAGCAGCAAGATATTGCAGTTGGACACGCCAAACAAATATTCAGAATGACACATATAAGCCGTTTGTGTAAATTCTTGGCACATGAAAGTAGAAACATTTTCTTTTTTCACCAACACCAAGCCTAGATGCACCTTTTTTATGTATACTTAGAGAACACCTATTTACTTGCCTTGTAGTGTTAAACAAATCAATACTTTAATCTCCTTTGCCATCATGGTCTTTTTGTTCCTTTGATCTTCAAAAGTTACTACATTACGACTGAAAATCTGTTGGCAGAGCCGGCCGCTGGCATAAACACTATGCAGTCATTTAGGGCCACAACCATCCCTGAGCTTTTTAAAGTTTTATTGCAGTGCTTTGGGGACAACAACAACATTCATTTTTAGGGCCACCAGGACCCTTGGGCCCGCTCTGTCTTTTGGTTCCAGTGTGCCCTAAACCGGCAAAAGGTGTTTACTGACATTTCTTTCCTCCTAGCCACACAATAAACATGCTGGCAGGCAAGGGCAGTGCAGTATTTAGAGATGTCCCAATTTTTAACATTTTTTAATTTGCTGCTTTGCATTATGATGCAATTCATATTGTCGTAAAGTTCACAGAAAAAGGCTCAATTGAATCAATGTCAATTTAGAGACACAACTGAATTATAAAGAAAGATATAAAAGCTCATCCCTTCTTTGAAGTGCTTGTGTAATGTTAAATGAAGCCCCCGTTTCATGCGATGTCTAAACCTCTGCTGAAAGAATTTATCTTTGAAAACGGAATTTGCAAATGCATAACATCAATGGAAATTAATACACAAGTACAACCCAAGCATCTCACCTCAGTCAGTTTAACAATTGACCTGTACGTCACTTCACTTGTCTGAAGTAGAGGTGTTCATGTATTCAGGCCTTGGCTAAATGATGACTTAAGCCACAGTCAATGACAGAATCTGTCAAGCAGATCTAAATGGTCCTCAAAGGTCAGCCCCTGACAGAAAACTAAATGTTTCTTCTACTTTTTGTTGTTGTGTCCAATACCTATTGTTGAGAACCAAGTTCACATGACCTATGTAGAGAACTATACAGTTAGAGTACCATTGAGCATTCTGGAAATAAATTGAAATGTATTTTTAGTCTTGTTAAGCCCTGATTTTAACCCCCCCCCCCTTTTTCCCCCCCTCCAATCTGGAATACCAAATTACTTTTGCAGACCCTTCTCATTTATGCAGTGTCGTGTGACATGTCCTCCTTGAGCTCCGTGCAGTCATGTTGGATTATTACCCTTCATGGGTAGACAGACTGTGTGCATCTTAGCAACCGCCAAGGAATCACTTGTGTGATTAGACAAGGAAAGGCCAGCCAACTGAAATCTTACCCTGTCAGAGCTGACATGATTAGTATTCAACAGCAGATCATGGTGTGCTTCACACACTGGAAAACTCAGGAAAGCATGTTTTGCTGTCATTTGGTTTGTTACCTCTGGCTCAGATAAACCGCCTTTTTGTTGTACTTTTCTCAAAGCACTTTACATTGATGTGGGGGAAACTCGCCTCAAACACCACCATGGTGTAGCACCCACCTTGGGGATGCATGGCAGCCATTTTGTGCCAGAATGGGCACCAGACCTTAACTGAAGTGAAGAGGGAGACTTTTTTAGCCAGTGAAACAGTGGATAAGGTGGAAGGTTGATAGAGCCGTGTTAGAAATGTAGCAAGACCACCAGTAAACCACCATCCACTTGAAAAATATAATTATAATCTTGAGCCTCATGACACTTGGCTTGAATGGGGAAAACCCTGAGACTGGACAGTTGACTGGGAATGAAATAGCTGACATTTGACTTCACTTGGACTTTCCATTTCTACAATCACTCACGTTTTTTCAAGAGCGGGATGTGTTTAATTGCCCCAATAATTATTTTTCTATTCCTAAAATAGTTTGATTATTACATTTTTTTCAAGAGCGGTTCAGAAATTATCTGAACGTCCTGAAGAGGCTCAGGGAGAAAGAAATTACAAATGCTGGCAACTACTTGAATATTGCAAGTACCAGTGAAAAGAGCACTTTCAACCTCCAGACAGATGGCAAGATACTGTGGGATGGCCTGGAATATTTGACAATATATTTGGTACATTTTGCAATATCAATAACAAAATGAGCCATATGTCATGATGTGATTTCAGGCAATCAGTTTACAAAGTGGCATAAACTAACACAAACATTAGAACTAGGACTATTAAACAATTGAAATAAATTATTATTAACAATATTTCTAACGTGATCTGTGAATTTGTGAATGTATTTACTGAAATGGTGATAAAATATGTTCACTGTGCACTTTATTAGGTACACCAGCTTGTTAATGCAAATATTTAATCATCAGCCAATCATGTGGACATGTAGGCATGTAGACATGGTCAACAGGTTTAGCTGCTTTTCAGACCAAATGTCAGAGTTGGAAAGAAATATGATGAAAGTGACTGTGGAATGTTGGTGCCAGACAGAGTGGTTTGAAAATCTCAAACTGCTGAGCTCCTTGGATTTTTACGCACAACAGGTGCTAGAGTTTGCAGAGGTGTGCAAAACATCCAGTGAGCAGCAGTGCGGGAAAAAATGCTTTGTTAATGAGAGAGGTCAGTGGAGAAGGGCCTGACTGGTCAAAGCTGACAGGAAGATGACAGTGATGCAAATAACCACACATTGCAACAGTGGTATGCAGAATAGCATCTCTGAACACACAACGTGTCAATCCTCTTAAGCAGGCTACAGCAGCAGTCTAATAAATGCCTAATAAAGTGCTCACTGAGTGTAGCTTGTTGTATTAATGCTAAGTGGTTTGCTGCATTATTGTAAAATAAAATAGTTGGCATAGCCTAAACATAATTTCAGGGAGATTGTAGCCTATATAATGATTTGTTTGCTAATCATACTGAAATGACTGTTTGCCTGTTATAGTTGTCCACATCCATTTAACCTTTTGCTCACTGCATAGTGCAGTTGCAGACAAGTTTCCCCACAATATATAAGCTAACTAGATGAACTGATAAGTATGCCAGCTCCCCTGATTACCTTCATGTGTGATCAAATACTGAATTGGCAATGATCAAGTCAAACCTCAAACCACTTTTCTGTTTCATGTTCCTCTCAAATTCACGTTTGCACGTCATTTCTATGCCAAAAAAACGCCACTGCTGGTCACAGCTGGCCAAACGATGAGGAGATAAGAAATTTAAATAATACTTTCTGTCTGTAACATTGAAGTAGGTGTGACAGTTTGTGTTGATGGGTGGTGAGGGTAAGTGTGAAGGATGTTATTGTTACTCTGAAGTTGTTGATGCCTGATCATTGTGTATTACCACTGAACCAGTAGAGTGCTCTCCCCCTGCCCCTGCAAATGCTTCCTATAACGACAGAAGAGGGCTGTGTACCCCCATCCATGGCTTGGATAGTATCCCTTTGTACTACGGATTGATCAAAAGGTTTCACCATTCTCAAGAGGTTTGTTTGATGGCCAGAGCTTTCCCCCAGTTCCCTTGGGGGACAGTTGGAGGCGACGGTGATGGGTCTGAATTTGACGACTGTATTGAGGAAATGACTTGTCCACCCCATTTTGCTCTGTTGCTAAGAGAGGCGGAGAATATCAAAATACCTGTTCGGATTTGTGGTCTCAAATGAGTATGAAAACTTTAACAGTTCAAAATGATTAAGTGATCAAGAGAGTGTTCGGAAAGATACATTGCTGGAAGCAAGAAAAAAGAACGTTTCTGGATCATTTTGAAAGTTATGTTTGATAGAATTTTCCACCACATTCTGACTTCCTGTGTTTCTACTGATGGGCCATATGCCTTAGAATATATCTTAGAATAAGCCTATTATTGTGTGATGGGGATTATTGTGTGATTATTACTGTGATGAGGAGAGGGTTGTAAATGTTGTATGGGGTAGCCTGCTGTTTTATTGCCCTGCATTGCAAATATGAGGCTGATAAGAATCTAAACTGTTGTTCTCGCTAGCCCAGTCTTTTTAACAATCTGGCATTGCCGATTTGTGGTTTCATTATGTTACATTTTTTGATGATATAAATATGAACGCAACAATTCCAGACGTCAACAACTCAATCGCAAGTGGGCAGAGTGGATGGGGTTAATAAATGCTGAAAATATGTACTTTAACCACATGTGAATTGATTAAAGATCTAAAATTGTGGAGTGCGGAGCCAAATCAAGGATAACACCCATTCCTTCCACTGAGTGTATTCACAGGCCAGTAATGTAAGCATTGTGAAGAAGGCAAAACACAGGGGCTAAGTGATATTGAATGCAGCACGGTGCTGACTGCAGCTGTTGATTACCCAAATGTCCAAAAGCAGGGACAGAGGGCGAAGAGAACATTTGGCCTCCTGACAATCACACTGATTGCATTTATTTCAATCTTCATTGAACAGCTTTTATTTGAGGGTTGTCAATAATTAGCTGTCAGATTTTACCACAGTAAGAGATACTTCAAATAAAAAAAAAATCCATTCTAATCAAGGAATTACAATAAGGACTTGATGGTTGAGTAAATACTAATATTGGATTTTTTGTTTGCCCTGTCTGTCTGTATAATTTATTTGTTTCCCTGTTGCTTTAATGCTATTTTCAATGATAAATGTGTAAATTGTCACTAATTACACTAATAATTGCACTAACATGGATGATTCATGGTTTATTCATGATTACCATTGAATAAAAACACAATGACCAGGCATCAGGAAAAAGACGTCAGCTGAGTATCTATGTTGTCCACTTTCAAAAGCAAAAGAATATATTAATGTTACAAATATTAATATTATGTAAAATAATCCTGTCTCATTTGCAAAGCATTTACCTGACCATTTTGTAGACAATTTGACATATAATGTGCACAATTTGTGCATATAAAATAAAATACAAAATGCATACACCGAGGTATGGTATGGAGTAAAACCATATGATTAAATATTACTGCAGTGATCTTTATGCATATTTATAGAGATTATAGATAATTATCAAGCACTTCATACAGTAGATAAGTAATAATCATTATTATTAATATTTAATGGTGACCATTAAACATGCTCTACAGTATGTTCTGTATTATACAGCTTTTCCCTGCTTTAATTCTGAATATAATTTGGGTCTATTTAATTTCACGGGGAATGCACATGGGGGGAAGCACATAAGGGAAGGAAGTTATTTCATTCATAAAAAGATCTGCTATCGGCATTCAGTTAACCCTTTCAGTCCCGAGCCCTATATGATGTGGCTCCAGCCAAATCCCAAAGGGGTTTTGGTTTTGGTTGAGAAAGTTGAGAAAGCTGAGAGTTTAGTTTGGTTTTAATAGGGGCTCAAAATAGTATAGTATTTTTTATTATTTTATTTTTTTGATTGGTTGAAATGGTAAAAGTTTGAGAGTGCCATATGGCACTCTTGTGTTTTGTACGGTTCTTACACTTGAGTGTCATATGGCACTCTTTGGACTGAAAGGGTTAAGATGTAACTAAAATGTAAAACAATTTAGCAGTCTCTCTTCATTAGTGAAATAGTGGTACAAATGTGGAAAATTTAGGTAGGTTAACACATCCCTCATTGGGGAGAAAAAACTTTAAAATGGTGATGGTGAAAAAAAACTCCCCAAAGGGAACCTTGGGTGGGGTCAGCCTGTAGCCTAGTGGCTAAGGTACATGACTGGGACCCAGAAGGTTGGTGGTTTAATCCTCTCCATAGCCACGAAAGGATATGCGCAGTGGTTGGGCCCTTGAGCAAGGCCCTTAACCCCACATTGCTCCAGGGAGGATTGTCCCCTGCTTAGTCTAATCAACTATAAGTTGCTTTGGATAAAATCGTATGCTAAATAACTGTAATATATTAGAAATCTCAGGAGGCATCTATAGCAGCAAAGGATCACATGGGATACAGTGTGGTATTAGACTAGCTGGTAGCTGGAAGTCCAATGAAAGAGGTGTAATAAATACAATTCAGGCAGACAGGGCGGTGCATCTGGGGCTCCAGGTTGTGTCCAGATGTGGGGTTGAGGCAGGGGAGGGACAGGGCTGGAGTCGTCTGTGATCTCAGGGCGAGGGTCAGGGCTGGAGTGAAGGCAGTATACCCTACTCTATGAATCTTTCGCCTTTATGAATGTATTAACCTCTGTTTATAGATTGCTATTTAAAATAATTAAATTCATGATTGGTGGTGCAGTGGGTAGCCACCTCACAGCAAGGAGGTCCTGGGTTTGGAATCCCGGTCAGCTAGAGCCTCTCTGTGTGGAGTTTGCATGTTCTCTCCGTATTCATGTGGGTTTCCTCCAGGTACTCCGGTTTCCTCCCACAGTCTAAAGACATCCAGGTTAGGCTGATTGGAGAGTCTAAATTGCCTGTGGGTATGAGTGTGTGAGAGAATGGTGTGTGTGCCCTGTGATGGACTGACAACCTATCCAGGGTGTATTCCTGCCTTTCGTCCACTGTATGCTGGGATAGGCTCCAGCCCCCCTGCGACCCTGTTCAGGATAAGTGGGTTAAGATAATGGATGGGTGGATGGAAATTCATGATTGGCCCAAGAAAATTGCATGGATGTTTTGGGCAATGTGGGTGTTATGGCGGAGATGTGACCCAAGACACTGTGTGCACACTGTGGCACCCCTGCTCCTGAATGTTGTGCCACGTGGGTGGAGAACCCTGGAGGGGCCCGTGCCGGTCAACCGCGCAGACGTCACGCATTGGGAGAGGTGTGCGAAGGGGTATATCTGCCTAGAGATGTGATGGGGAGATCAGCACCTTGGAGAGAGATCCCTCTACCTGCGGTCCAGGACCCCGGCCAGCGCACGTGAGTTAGCAGAGTGGAAAATCACTGACTCACCTGCAGCCTCTTTTCCTAATGAGCAGGGAATGGGATTCAAGGCGCGGTCGAGGCTGCAGCCAGGGAGTTGGTGCCATTCCTGAGCGTGTGAGAGTGTGGAAGGCAGGGAGAGGAAGGACCTGCAACGCCCAGCCATACTGAACCTGAGGAAGACCCCACCTTCACGGACGGCAACACCGAAGACCTGGAAACGGACGCCGGTCACGTGAGCCAGATAAATTACCTCCCTATTCACCCCCTGTCTTTGTGTTTCCCGCCAGCCCTGACGCGGCCGAAGAGGAGAGGAGGGAGGAAGCCCTGGAAAATACCCCGGTCTGGGAAGAATCTTCGTTTATTTTTTGCCTAAACGGCCCCTTTGATTTCTCCAGTTTTCCCCTACCCTTGCCCTGAGGGGGGGCGCTATCACCAATACCCCGAAAAAAAAAAACACAGAAAAAATAAAAAGAAGTATTTTTTCTGACATCTGCTATCTCCTGTGTTGGTTCCTAGCTCTGCCCACTCTCTGCACCTCAGGATGCACCCCGAGGCACCACATATGGTGGAGAATGCGGGCATACTGATGCCACGCTGTGGAAGCTGATCTGGGCCGAAGAACCAACACGGGTGAGAACGGAGAGTGAATGGAAGCCACACCCCCTGGGGAAGAGCGAAGAAGGAGACGATTGGCTGCCCCTACCCTCGCTGAGATGCAAGAAGCGGAAGCAGAGGAGGGCTCCCGAGGGATGATGGAAGCGGCCATCACGGAGCTGGCGAGGTCCCAGCGGGCCCTGCAGGAAGCGGTGGTCGAACTCTGCCGCCTATCCCCTCGTGACGGATCGAGACGAACCCCCCGAGAGGCGTTGACAAAGATGACAGCTGATGATGACGTTGAGGCGTACCTCCAGGTGTTTGAGCGCGCCGCTCAACGTGAAGAATGGCCGCCGGCAGCCTGGGCAGCCATACTAGCCCCCTTCTTGACGGGAGAGGCCCAACAGGCCTATCGAGATATGGACATGGCTGACGCCACCGACTACCTCAAGTTGAGGAGAGCCATCCTAGCCCAATATGGGTTCAGCCTACCTGCCCGAGCCCAGCGATACCACGAATGGGCCTATGACGCCTCCCAGCCTGCCCGGTCCCAAATCGCCGCCCTGACCCGCCTGACCAAGAGCTGGCTGGCCGAGGGAGAGGGGCCACCCCTGTTGGAGAGGGTGGTGTTGGACAGATGCACCCGCGCTCTACCCCGGGAAGCCAAACGGGATATAGCCCAGGTGGGACCCACCTCCGTAGAACTGCTAGTGGGCCTCCTCGAAAACCATCAGGTCACTCAGAAGATGCTCCAACCTGAACGCACCAAAACCCCGCGCCGCCCAGTTAGGTGCCCAGCACAGGTGAAGCGCCCACCAGCCCGCCCTGACCAAAATCGGCGGGGCAGACCTGACGCAGGGAGACCACGGCCGGAGTGGAGATGCTATAACTGTGGAGAGGAGGGGCATCTAGCCAGGAACTGCCCCGGGAGGGAGGTGTCCAGGCCCACCGCCAGGGGTCCGAGCAGCCCCGCGCACCCCTGCCTGTACCTGACCACCTGCTGGGCGCACCAGAGTACGGAGGCCCCCAGGTTCCCGATACGAGTAGGGGGACAGGACACTGTAGCAGTGCTGGATTCGGGCAGCGCCATCACCTTGGTAAGACCAGAGTTTGCGGGAGAAAAGAGGGGTGAAGAGGTGGCCGTGGCGTGTATCCATGGGGACACCAGAGTATACCCCACGGTGTGGGTCAACCTAATCACACCACGGGGGACACACGCGGTAAGAGCGGGGGTTGTGCCAAATTTACCCGTACCGGTACTAATGGGAAGAGACTGCCCTTTGTTCCAGACTTATTGGGAGGAGGGGCCCCGGCCTCTGAGGGAGACGAGGCCACGACGGCCCCGCCGGGCTGCCCACCAGAACCCCCTACCAGTCTGGGCCGCGACGTCTGGGGACAGTGAAGGAGAGGCCCTGCCACCTGAGAGGAAATGCCAACCCAGCACCCCGGCCACCAGTGGAACCATCACTGCGTCCGAGAAAGAGCTTGGGGAGGCCCTGCCCCCGGAGAGAGATGTCCGTCTAGCCTTCTCGGAGGGCCCCCAAGAGGTGAGCGAGGAGGCCGAAGCACCCACACGGTTTGGCACTGCCCAACTACATGAGCCAAAGTTCGCTCAGGCTTGGAGAGATGCCCGAGACATTAACGGGGTACCACAAGGGCCGGTGAGTACACCATCGTATCCCTTCTTCAGGGTAAAACAAGACCTGCTCTACCGAGTCTGTAACCCACAGGGGGAGGAAGTGGAACAGCTGCTCGTCCCTCAACCGTTTGTGCCCCGAGTCCTCTACTTAGGTCATACTCACCTGCTGGGAGCCCATCTGGGGATGGAGAAGACCTACGAGAGGATCCTGGCAAGGTTCTACTGGCCCGGGGTGAAAAAGGCTGTGGATGACTACTGCCGACACTGTGCCGTGTGCCAACTCCACAGCCCTAAGGTAACCCTTCGGAACCCACTAATACCCCTGCCAATAATTGATGTTCCCTTCAGGAGGATTGCGATGGACATCGTGGGGCCCTTACCGAAGTCCAGCCGGGGACATCGGTACATCCTCGTAATCCTGGATTATGCAACCCGCTACCCAGAAGCCGTCCCGCTCAGGACCGCGACCGGAAAGGCGGTTGCCAGGGAGTTGTTCCTGCTGTTTAGCAGGGTCGGAATAGCGGAGGAACTCCTGACCGACCAAGGATCGTGTTTCATGTCGGGGGTCCTAAAGGAGATGTGCCGGCTGCTACAAGTGACCCAACTACGAACCTCCGTCTACCACCCCCAAACCGACGGACTAGTGGAGAGGTTCAATCAGACCCTCAAAGCCATGCTGAGGAAAATGATTGAAACGGACGGTAAGGACTGGGACCAGCTCTTACCCTATCTTCTCTTCTCAGTCCGAGAGGTACCCCAGAGCACCACCGGCTTTGCCCCTTTTGAACTGCTATACGGTAGACGACCCCGTGGATTACTGGACCTGGCGAAGGAGGCTTGGGAACAGCAACCGTCCCGAACCCGCAGCCTGATCGAGCATGTGGAGCAGATGGACCGGCGGATGGCCCAGATCTGGCCCATGATGAGGGCCCACATGGAACGGGCACAACGGGAGCAAGCCAGGCTGTATAACCGGGGAGCCCAGGTGAGAGAATTCGCCCCAGGAGACAAGGTGATGATTCTAGTCCCCACCAGTGAATGTAAATTTCTGGCCCAATGGCATGGGCCGTATGAGGTCGTGGAACGCACAGGACCTGTGAACTACCGAGTGAGACAGCCGGGGCGACGACACCACCTCCAAATCTACCACGTCAACCTGATGAAGAGGTGGCATGAGCCACCCCCAGCTCCGACCCCAGTCCTCTCTGCCCAGTGGCTGCCCCCACCGACCCCTGACGTGAGTATTGGAGAGCAACTGAGCTCCCGCCAGCAGCAAGCGCTACGTGAGCTGGTGAATCGAAGCCGGGACATCTTCTCGACTATGCCCGGCCGCACCCACCTAATCGCCCACGACATCAGCACTGAACCTGGGAAGACGGTAAGATTACGACCCTACCGAATCCCAGAAGCTCGCCGACACGCCATACAGGAGGAGGTGAAGAGAATGCTCGACCTCGGGGTTATTGAGGAAAGCCGCAGTGCCTGGTCCAGTCCCGTGGTGCTAGTCCCCAAGCCGGATGGAACCTGGCGGTTCTGTAATGACTTCCGCCGCCTGAACGACATCTCCCTGTGTGACGCGTACCCGATGCCGAGGGTGGACGAACTCATTGAGCGGCTGGGACCGGCCCGGTTCATCAGCACCCTGGACCTGACGAGGGGGTATTGGCAAGTTCCCCTAACACCCCGTGCCAGGGAGAAGACGGCCTTCGCGACCCCGACGGGCCTCTACCAGTACACCGTCCTTCCCTTTGGCGTGCATGGAGCCCCGGCCACGTTCCAGAGGTTGATGGACCAGGTGTTGCGGCCCCACCAGAGGTATGCGGCCGCCTACCTGGATGACATCGTCATCCACAGCACCGACTGGGACAGCCATGTCGACAAAGTCGAAGCGGTGCTGAGGTCCCTGAGGGAGGCCGGGCTGACGGCTAACCCAGCAAAGTGCCGGCTCGGATTTAAGGAAGCTGCCTATCTGGGCCACACGGTCGGGAGGGGGCGGGTGAAGCCCCAGTCGAACAAGGTCGACAGCATTGCCACCTGGCCCCAACCGGCTACAAAGAAACAGGTGAGAATGTTCCTGGGTCTGGTGGGTTACTATCGGCAGTTCATTCCGGAGTTTGCAGCACGAGCAGCCCCCCTACACGACCTCACCAAGAAGGAGCAGCCCAACCGGGTCCAATGGAACCCCCTCGCCGCTGCAGCCTTCCAGGACCTACGGGCCGCTCTAGGTGAGAAACCAGTCCTCATAACTCCCAACTTCCAGAAACCCTTCGTGCTGCAGACCGACGCATCGGAAGTGGGCCTGGGAGCGGTCCTGTCACAGATCCAGGACGGGGTGGAGCATCCAGTGACATACATCAGCAGAAAACTCCTCGGCCATGAAAGGAATTATGCCACGGTCGAGAAGGAATGCCTTGCCATCAGATGGGCGGTAGGTAAATTACGTTATTACCTACTCGACCGTGAGTTTCTGTTGGTGACCGATCATGCTCCCCTCAAATGGATGTACCTGAACCGAGACAGCAATGCCCGAGTAACCCGCTGGTTTTTAGAGTTGCAGCCTTACCGGTTCAAGGTGGAGCATCGCGCTGGGAAGCTGCACCAGAATGCTGATGCGCTATCCAGGAGGGAGGATGGCCTAGGGGCAGACGCTCCCGCCCGGGGCTTGGAGCTGAGGGGGGGGTATGTGGCACCCCTGCTCCTGAATGTTGTGCCACGTGGGTGGAGAACCCTGGAGGGGCCCGTGCCGCGCAGACGTCACGCATTGGGAGAGGTGTGCGAAGGGGTATATCTGCCTAGAGATGTGATGGGGAGATCAGCACCTTGGAGAGAGATCCCTCTACCTGCGGTCCAGGACCCCGGCCAGCGCACGTGAGTTAGCAGAGTGGAAAATCACTGACTCACCTGCAGCCTCTTTTCCTAATGAGCAGGGAATGGGATTTAAGGCGCGGTCGAGGCTGCAGCCAGGGAGTTGGTGCCATTCCTGAGCGTGTGAGAGTGTGGAAGGCAGGGAGAGGAAGGACCTGCAACGCCCAGCCATACTGAACCTGAGGAAGACCCCACCTTCACGGACGGCAACACCGAAGACCTGGAAACGGACGCCGGTCACGTGAGCCAGATAAATTACCTCCCTATTCACCCCCTGTCTTTGTGTTTCCCGCCAGCCCTGACGCGGCCGAAGAGGAGAGGAGGGAGGAAGCCCTGGAAAATACCCCGGTCTGGGAAGAATCTTCGTTTATTTTTTGCCTAAACGGCCCCTTTGATTTCTCCAGTTTTCCCCTACCCTTGCCCTGAGGGGGGGCGCTATCACCAATACCCCGAAAAAAAAAAAACACAGAAAAAATAAAAAGAAGTATTTTTTCTGACATCTGCTATCTCCTGTGTTGGTTCCTAGCTCTGCCCACTCTCTGCACCTCAGGATGCACCCCGAGGCACCACAACACGCGTGTGTGAGAGCGAGAGAATGAGAGAAGAGGGTTTCGAGTAAAGTGTGTGGCATTGTCATCCTCTTGTGTGTTGGACCTAATTCCGCTTTATCTGCCCGGATTATTCATTGTCAGTAAGCTTGACAGTTCCAAGTCTTTCAAAACGTATACAAATATTTAAGTGATTTAAGCAGGTTCTGTAATGTAATGCTACAGAAGCCTGTATGCCTACAAGCCTGAATGCTTGTTCTTCTCCGCTTATGATGGGCACTGAACAAAGGTATTTCGTACAATTCAAACCTGTTATTTATCAGTGGGTTCTTGTTAGACATTTCAACCACATTTCAACTGCCCCCCCTCCCAATTTTGTGCCAAAATCCATCAATTCATCAAATTATTGTAAACTGACATTTAAAGTAAGATAAAACATCCATTCACACATCTTTTGCTGCTTCATTGTGACATCACCGACCCATTTTATAACTCCAGGTGAATACACATCTGTTTCAGAAAGTGATGTGACCTGCAGGCCAGGGTGTGATACAAATAGTCTTCCCATAATAGAGAAAAAATGGTCAATAAGCATCAGAGTGTCATGTCTGGCAAATGTCATACAAATCTAAATCCTATAGCTGGCTCTGTTCTTCGATGGAAGCTGCTTTGATGTGGTCAAAGTGCTACTTTCATTTATGGTGTGATGTATTCACTCGAGCTCTGCAGCTAATGTTAAGAGCCATGCTACAAACATGATTTTTATCCTCCTTTTAGTTCCCACATTGAATTGGGAGCTGTACAATGCTCTTAACATCACAGGTGAGGCATATGTGTGTGTGTGTTTGAGTGTGCGAGTGATATTGAAACACAATGCACTTTGCAGGAAGCAGCTACTCATCAAGCAAATACAAATGGGAATGGCTGATAGGTGAAGTGTAGTGCATACTGTATTGAACTTCAATTGGTGCTTGTCAATGAATTTGGGCAATTTCGCTCTCTGTGCCTTGATTTGTTGATGTGGTTCCGGTCCAGTGTTCACGGGCACAGCATTTATATATAGAAGTGATGCTGAAAATAAACAGCCAGGAAATATTGTACCAGACCACAGAACAGCAGGGCCAGAAATCCGACGGATCTTTAAAGCAAAAAGTGACAGGAGGCCAGAAAAGTCTTCCTCCATCAACACAAAGGCTCTCAAACAGCCTCCAATCATCCTTGCTGTCTATCAAATGGCTGTTAACTCTGATATAACAACATTTTACTAACACAACAGCTTACGCCAGTCCCTGCCACTTTCTTCAATCACCCTCAATTCAGACTGACGTGAGAGGTCCGGTCACTCACTTCTATTCCCAGATGTGCAGCTGCCTCCTGCTGTGTGAGTATCTCACATAAGTAGGTGGCAAAAATGCATTTTCATGGGAGGAGAATGATCCGTGGTGGGACTTTCAAAGGTGCTTTCCATACTGTTCCCAATAATCCTTGTAAAATCTCACCCTTAAACACCCATCCGTATAAACCGGTAACTGATCGTATGTGCTGTGAACCGGCGAAGTGCAAGTCACCCTGAATTATGGTGCCTCCAAATGAGATAGATATTGAATATACATGAATATGTTTATGTATTTTGTGTTGCTATTCTGCTAGTTGTATGCTGTCACATCGCTTGTAAGAAGCTGCAATGAATGTATATCATACCAGTAACTGTATGTTACCTCAGAACAGTCATGCTGGTTTTGTAATTTGTCGACTTGCAAGCTTGCTCCATGCAAATCTGTCTCGCTAAAATGTTCCAGTTGTTGTGAAATGACTTGGATTTATCTGTTAACAAGGTCTAATACATCACAGTGCATTCACGAAACAGAGTAGCACCAAGTGGCTTGTGCCAACAAGTGTGGAGGCTGTAGCCAAATCAGGAAATTAGTGTGTCCTTGAATTGAGGAAGGAAGTTTTTATATGCAGTCCAATCCCTCAGGAAAGACTGGGCTACACTGATGAAAACAGAATCTGTACTTCTCTGGTCAGATTTGGTGTCTTCTAACATTTCTTTGCACAGCTGTTCAGTGCATATATTTTTTATCTGAGCACCTTTATGCAATAATCTTCAAAACTGAGTTTCCTGTAAGAATACAACATGGAAAGTAAAAAAAAAAAATGTGTGAAGCTACTTAACTGTGTGGTGGACTACTGTTTTGATCACACATTCTGCTCTTGCCCCAGGCTGAAATTATTAATGCATGAACATCACATCCATACATCATTGCCCTTTACTGATAATCTCTTCCCCTGGGGTCCCACCAACAGTAAAATGGTTTACATATATGAAAGTATGAACACGTCTATTTTTTTCACCAACGGGTGCGACAATCCGGGAAAACTCACACTACATGGCTGAACTGAGATGCCCGTAAAATGCCGGAGACAATGGTCTCATCCCTACGCGTTGAGAGCTTACTTTGTGCAAAGTAATTCTCTCATATTTATGCATGGAATGCGTGGCTGCATGTTGCAGGCCTTTGTAAGACTTCCCTGGCTGTGATAAACGTGCGTTTGATGGATTGGCCACCCTCCTCACCTGACACGAACCCAATAGAGCTCTTCCAGGATTCTCTGGATCAGCACTTGTGTCGTCGGTAGCCATGGCTAAGTAATCTCCCTGAGCTGCGCGTAACCCCTCTCATTCGGTGGAATATCATTTCCCAGAGAAAAAAAATGAATGCTATTGTGATGAAGCTGTCATGTCTGATATGCAAATTTCCTGAAGCGAATGGTATGATGTATGAGATATTGTTCCATGGAAAAAAAAACATTTTGATTTGGGTTTGTTTTGATGATGGGTTCAAACAGTGTGTTAAACTGTAATTGTGTCAGCATTAAGGTAATTGATATATTGATTTGCAGAAGGTAATTTTTACACATATAGGTGTATTAATTTATGTGTATTAATTGGTGAAATCCACAATTTGTGTTCCAAAGTTTTGGGCCATTGTCCAGAACTGTAACAGAAATCACTTTTAGGAATACGTACCTTTTTTTGATTCTGGTATCCTTGGAAGCTGTTTTAGCATTCCATCATTGCACAAACAAAACAAAAACCATTACTAAAACCATTTGATTGACTGAAGGAGGTTAACAAATATAAAAGGAGTGAGGAAAACAAAGAAAAAAACTATTTTCAAATAGAGTCCCATCCACTGGTAGATTGCATTTGTAAAAAAAAGGCTTTATTTCAATAGAATAAAAACAAATTCAGTTAGACACCCAGCATGGAATTGAATAATCAAAGAAATGCAAAACTGACACAGGTGATACAGGCTTAGATGGGGAGCACAAAAGCTGTGAAGAAGTGTGAAATTTAAATAGGCTAAAATAACAATAGTCATGTTGTTGGTGTTATTGTGCAGGGATAGCAAGCATGTCATTGGGCCTGAAAGACGTTTGATTGCATTTTCCCCACTCCACCATGTAAACACTCCAGATCTAGCATTTATATGCGAAATGTTTTTCCATGAATATTGTTAGAAAGAATCTTTACAACTGGAAAAATAGTTGTGATGCTTCAATTGAAATTGGCCGAATTCAACTTAATGCGCACTTCTCAAGGCCTAGTCTTTGTTAGAAGAAAGACCTGGGAAAAGAAATAAGCACACCTTTTTTCTTTTTTTTTGCTAAATGATCCTATACTGTTGAAATGCGCAGAAGCCATTTTGGAAAACACAGGCATTTTACATCTTTTCCAATGGTCTTATCGGGAGAACATTTATGAACCAATTCAGAACATCTCATTCTCAACCCTGCACTGAATGTATACTGTCAGGGCACTTCAATGAGATTGGCAAAGAAAGACCAACATATTGCACATTTTAATGTTCAGAGAACAAGACAAGAAAGCAAAGATATAGAATTGTTTTCTGTGGGAGGACATACAGTATATCCATGAGGACTTTGTTGGCAGGGGCAAAGTTATGATGATACATCAATTGTGATATAAAACTCAGATGTATTATTATATAAGTAAAACGTGTATTTCTCATTTTACAGTTTTTTGAGAAAAAATATATTGTGCGTTTAGGGATACCCTGTAACAGTGGCTAAGGTACATGACTGGGACCTCAAAGGTTTGTGGCTCAAGCCCTGGTGTAGCCACAATAAGATTTGCACAGCTGTTAGGCCCATGAGTAAGGCCCTTAACCCCACATTGCTCCCCGGGCACTGCACTGTGGCTGCCCACTGCTCCGATGGATCCTTAGAACTACGATTCAATGAAGTATATCCTCTTCTTCATGCTCTAGTGTCAGTCCTGTAGTTGTGCTGTTGGTGCATTCAGACCCCTTTTCACATTCACTGGCAGCCATTTTACCTTTTTCAAACTCCCGTGACGGAGAGGTGTGGTCTAAGCTCACTGAGGGATATCAGAAAGAATCTGAAAAAGGCACATTACTGTAATATCATGTATTTACCCTACATGTGGGTGACGGCTTAACAAAAAGGCAAGGGTCTGATCACAAAGGACCAGTCCAGCACAAACACAGTGAAACAGCAGGGTCTTTGCTTCATTTCAAATGCACCATTAGCTTGACACAACATGCCAATTCCGACAAGAGGGAAATAAGTGGATTTCCTGGAAACGTTGCTTTTATTCTCTACGGCGCTCTAATAATTCAAATACTCAATTTCAAATCCATTTACATCTGAACCTCAAGTTCTCTATCATGCCATCTCTAAATCTCATAAATATGGAACAGACCTTATTAAAACATGTTAATCTCCAAAACATCTGCCCATTCATACTAATTTCACATTAATTTTGCACTTTCACCATGGCGCACATCATCTCTGTGGGCAAATAGGTCAATGCTAATAAACCTGATTATCATTAGGTGGGTAAGAACTCATATTCTGGTCTGTTTAATTAAAACTGCCCCCCTCCGCCTCACATCTTGACTTACTGTCAGAAAAAAACACTCACAATAATTTCCATATGTATGATGTTTTGCTGTTTCTCCCTCCGCAAACTGATACGTCTTATCCCCGCAGAGCAGTGTGTGCGCATTCTTGGTCACACAGCAGTGTGATATTTCCTAGGCAACAGAGTGGGCACAGATAAGCAATGTTACCGGAGAGCCACAGTGATTTCATTTCGCCACGTTCAATTTCATATAACGATTAGGAGGCGATACATACTCAAAAGGCGTCTAAATGAAGTAAATTGACAGCGCAAGGTTGGAATCGTACGCGTCAGCATACAGGCGCCTGGCCTGGTAATGGTATCTGACATGCTGGAGGCTGCCTTTATTTACACTAGAGAGACGGAAGGGGTTTAGACCGTCCTCCTCAGGCTATTACCCGGCATAAGTCTGTGATTTCCAAAATCTGCCCAGAATTTTGTGCTGGAGAATGCTAAACCGTCGTGGAATACTCCAGATGTTTACAAAGGTGGTGTTAAAAAACTATAAATTGTATATTGCTGACAAAGTAAATTTGATTAAGTCATTCTCAGATCAACAAAATACATTCCGTCTACTTTACCCGGCGTAAGTCTATGATTTCTAAAATCTCCCCAGAATTTTGTGCTGGAGAATGCTAAACCTTCGTGGAATACTCCAGATGTTTGCAATGGTGGTGTTGAAATCAATAAATCGCATATTGCTGGCAAAGTAAATTTGATAAAGTAATAAACAAAATGCATTCAGTTTTAGATTTAGTGGGAAAAAGCGGCGTTGCGTTTGATGCGTTTGAACTTGACATGAAGCTTGGGGATATGACTACGCCTGGCCATAAGGATGATAATTACGGGGAAGAGGAGCTGGAGAAATGCCGAAAACAATCGCTGCCAGAGGGTGAGGGTACACAGCATACCAAAAGCCTGTACACAGAGGCTCAAATGAAAACAGGACACCCATTTTGAGTGATGGTGAGTTGTAGTAGAGGTAATCATAATAGTAGTGGCAAGTAGTGTGAGCACACTGCTGAAAAAAAACAGCTAGGTTTTGAAACAGATGGTAGCTGTTTGGCCAGTTCAGACCAGCTTGACATGGTTTGGCCAGCATAAGATATGTTTTGAAACAGCTGATAGCAGGGTGATCAGCTACCAGCTTAGACGAGCTAGCAGCACTAGCTGGTTTACCAACACATGCCCAGCTAGGCCAGCTCTATGACCAGCTTGGTCATGGTGGTTGACCAGTTCATACCCAGCTAGATCAGCTTATGACCAACTTGACCAGCTCAATTTCCAAGATGGCATAGCTGGATTTTATGGCAAGAAATATGAAAATATGCAGGTGTTAACATCCATTTATATAAAAATGCAAATATAAATGGATGTTTTGCTCAAAATAAGAGATACCCCTAACTACCAGCACATGGAGAAGCCTTTTGTTGATTGGTCAAAGTGGTCTTTCTATCCATGAGCCTGAACATAACCTGCCCCGGACTAGGGTAGCTGTGCAGCATAAGATTAAAAGTCAGTCAGCTTTGTGATATGGAAAACCCAGGGTTAAATCTTGCTAACCTCATTTTGTAGTGCACCCCAGGAAACCAACACTGCCCTCCACGGGGTGATATGCTCAACTAATAACCACAGCCCTGAAAGGGGGGCACAGGTACAAACTGTAGAAACGCATTTAAAAGTAAAATATTCGCCAAATTAAACCAAAACAGAAACGGATAACCTAGCTTAATGGATGACCTAGGGCACGCGATGAAAGCACAGCCCTTCGGAAGCACAAGGCCTGGGGAAGTTCACTAAATGTGCAGCTTTCTGATAACCGCAAAGAGTTCTGCTGATTCCCAGCCACAGAGAGGGAAAAAAATATGCTTATGAACAAACAGACGAGAGGAAACCCTGAGAATTAGCATCCCTGCTCAATGCAGAGGTAGCCATCCTGAGAATGCGCAGTGCTGAATCTGTGTTTCTGCTGCTGTTTTCGGTCAATGCCTTCCATAACCAAATCCACCCAAACTCCCGGTCATTCTGCTGAGACTCCTTAAGCGTAGCATTAATACATATATAAAATATAGAAAATCTCATACAGTACATCCCCATAAATTATTAATGGCTCTAAAAACACAGCAAGTATAAATATTGATTGTTTTAACGGCACAATGGAATTCATTTTTTTGGCATTTGCAGGAGATGTTGGCCACAAGCTCTCATTCATAAACAACAGGATCATTTGCACAGCATTAAACATTCATGCTTCAAAATGCATTCTGAAAATGTTTTTCTGTGGCATTATGCTACTGACTGGAGAACAGGATGAAAGCACTTTTGTTCCCTAAGATGAATTGGCTTTCAAAGCCGTATATCATTGTTCACCATACACAGGATCTTTTCTCTGACAGGACATTGTGAGTGGAATATTGACATGGAAAGTGATACTTCTGTCCAGTGTTCAGGGCCCATATTACCATAAAAAGCAATATACCGCTCAAAATCATGAATTTTATATGTATATATTTAAAAGGTGATTAAAAGTGTCATGAACATTAGTTGCATAAAATACTGCAAATATAAACAATAGGGTTTTTTTAAATATAAATTTGAATGTAAAGAAGATATTATACGAAGGGCTTTTACTGTAGGTTGAATTCAGATAAGTTCACCAGGCCATTTGGAACACCTTTAACTAATAATTGTCTTTCAGCATTTTCACCTCAAAGACTTTGTATATAAACTAAGTGACCATGATCACATCACGTCCTGTGATTTCATTGAACAGGGTGTGGCTACAGCCACCCAGGAAGTCGGCATGAGACTGCATGCAGTA
The DNA here is from genome assembly GCF_963514075.1 of Conger conger. Classification (NCBI taxonomy): domain Eukaryota; kingdom Metazoa; phylum Chordata; class Actinopteri; order Anguilliformes; family Congridae; genus Conger; species Conger conger. The sequence continues at coordinate 34,392,322 of NC_083772.1, read as the reverse complement.
AGGGACATAGCATTTGGACCCATTATTTGTATTGATAAATAATACCGCCTGCCTTATTATGACGTACTATATCAAAGTATGATGTATTAATGCAACAAAATGAGGAAAACGGATTTGAATTTACTCTTTCAATCATTTTCAGGTTGTCCCAAATTACTTTAATGTGTCTGGCAATTTGGGACATTGTTTCAGGTGATTTAGGTAATTTAAAAAAGTACTTTGCACAATGAAAAGCAATCTGACATGCCTGAAATTTGTTTCTAAGAAGAAATAACATTCTAATCTGAGTGTAGCATGCTTTTAAGCAGAGCCAGCATGATGTTATCAACCTTTATAGGGTGAAATTAAGGATTTTTGGCACTAGCCAGTTTGATATTTTGGCTACTCGACACTCAACACTAGATTATGAAGTTGTGATTGAAGCAGCCAGCACCAGCTTTGCAGGGATGCCAGTACTTTTCCAACAAAAACAAGGGAAGTATCCTACAATTGGACCAGCCCTGAACATTTCAACTACTATATGTTCAAGGCAAGTAAATCAAGTTAAAAATGTGCAGTGTAATGTGTATCCTATTGAGACTGATGGTGAGGGCAGACTCAGCAACTGAATTTAGAAAAAGGGTCCCAAATTACCTGAATTCACCCGAAGTGAAAGCTGTATCACACAAGCACACATACTTTTACTTTTTCTTTTTCATATTCTTTTAAATTTTATTCTTTTTAAATAGCAGTCAAAACATTTAATTTCGAGTGGTATGTACTCTTAAGATAGAAAGCATGGGTTGCCTTTATGAGCAAAGCCAAAGTCTTACAAGGGATCAAATAAATGAATAAATAACACCCATCTGTCCGCAAAGCCAATGTGACATTGGAATATATTCCTTCACTGTTTATGCTACATGTAGCATTTGAAAATGCTACTTTGTTTAGACATTAGATGTCACTGCGACCAGTAGTTGCATTCACTTAGTTACAGCCCAACCTAAATAAAAATGCAACTCATAAATAAATGCAAATAATCCGAAAATAATAAATTAAACATTCCTATGGCTTTCAAGCGACTTACTACATTGTGTGACAGCGCGTAATGCACATCGCAAGCTGCCATTTCATCCCGACTGTGTCAGCACCAAGTGTGGCTCTCCGCCACGCAGGGTAACACATATTTGTCTGTCACCCATGGTGGGAGGGTTTCAGTCAACCGGTTTGTCCCTCTCCCATCCTGCCAGAGAGACGGTGTGGTAAATAGGGTGCCTGCTACTTGCGTTTGCCAACTCTGTGTGAACTGCGCCACTCTGATGCAATGACTGTGCAACCCGGCTGGTGGTCTACAGCGGAGGGGAAGGCAGGCTTATTTCCTCTCTCCAATTTCCGAAAGACGCTTAAGTGATTATGACCGGGTGCTCCAGAATGAGAGAGGAAAAGAAAGGAGCATTATGGAGGGAGAATTAGGTGCAGTCCTTCTGATGGCGCACTCACAACGCCTTCAGTGGGAGCCGAATAGAGTGTGCGCTGAATTCTGGAGGACGTCGTACACCCGCAGACTTCTGCATTAACTGGTTGAACCGTTTCACTCCGTGTACGGGAGATAACGCTAGCCTACCACAATCATTCACTGAATACAGCGGTCCACTTTCTGTGATTTTCAGGTAGTTTTGGATGGTAAACTGTCAACCTTAAACGTATCCTGCAGTGGGATTTGTATGTCTATTATAAGCATTTTAAGAACAGCCTATTGCCAAGCTGGGAGAAATGGCATGCGATGAAATGCACCAGCCTCCATCAATGCATGTTAGCCTACTCATAGCCGACTATTCATTCCTTGGAGACAACCCGCAGTTTGTTTTTACAACTTCAGGCACTTGTTACGTTGCTAAAATCGCGCATCGTTTTAATCATCTCAGTTATGTGCAATAGATCTATTAATTTAATAAATGAATGGTTTTTGATTCCTGCTGCTTTCTAATTCACTTCTCCACCCCTACTGTTACCTCAGTCAATATTTTCTGTGACATACACCCAGCCTTAATGCTTCAGCATGCTTCAAACGAAAGTCAGTTTCTGAAAATGACAAAAAAAAACTTTGATTGTAGACCCTGTCCCCCTCTCCTCAAATCCGACCGCCAGAAAGCAGGTTTCCAGGGCTATGCGACATTCCAAACTGACTTTCTTTTAAAGTAGTGGCAGGGGATCTAGGGGGTGGCCAGAGGTGTCTGTTTTCTGAAGATGACACACACACACACACACACACACACACATATACACACACAGGACCACAAGCTTCTTCATTCAGACTAGTATTCCTTATGGCTCCTGACAACAAGAACTCTTTTATGCCTTTTGCCACAGCATGCTGATAAACATTCCTTTTTTTCAACCGAATACAAGAAGCTTGTCTCATTTCCATATTACATTAAAGCAAAGAAAATCTATGACCTTGGACGGATAATTACTAGAATGTTAATATATTAGTGGGGACATTCTCACCATATGGGAAAAGCAGGCGATTCCCCGGGCTCCACCAGCAGGGGAGTCCACAGTCACTGATCGAAACTAAACTAATGGACAGCTACTCCATTACTTGTAGTCTCTGACAACTATTTAAATGAATGACTGTAAGAAAATACAGAAATGTTTCAAAATCAACCGAAATTTTCACTTATCATGATCTACCTTTCTGTTATAATGAACTGTTCAGTTTTTTTATATTTTATGTACGCCTCCAGATATATGCATATTTTAAAGTCTTTTTACTGTTACCCACAAGGAAAGGCTGCTAGCACAGTGTTTACAAAAATGTAAACAAAACAAAAATGAGAAGACACAAAATGAATACAGTAATGCCAATGCTTACTGCTTTAGAAATGAGGATTACTGTAAAATGGCAACACCCCAACCAATGAATTTAATGAGAGTCCTGCTTCTGCAGTCGTTGGTGCTAACACCAGATGACACCACTGATGACACCACTGAACCTCAGCTTATGGCTCACTGGGAGTAGCGATAGCATGGGAGGCAGCCCAGCTCTTTGGCCTGATGATAGTAGTGATGCAGAATGCCGTGCTGTAGTTTGCAAAAGGGCTGATCATTTCAATTGGCAAACAACAGCACTCATGCCTCTTATTTTTGTTTAATTTGTAAACTTTCTCAAGAACAATGAAAAATAAGTGATTCTGTTTTCGACAGAGCTTAGACAATAAAAACAATACAAAATCTGCTCTTGTGAAATAATTTCCATGGCAGCTGGGTTGGCATGAACCAGCGGTGGACAGCCGTAGTCATATTATCATACGAGCATAATAACAGAAACGGTGGTTGCATTTATCGCTCACTGGTAATGAGTGGAAAAATGTATTGCTTTCAGTTTCATTGTTTTATATTCAAGTTTTGATGGTCTCAAAATGGAAGCATATTCAATCTTCAAATATATATATATTTGTTAAAGAAAACCATGCATTTAAATGGATTCAAAAAAGGATTTGTATTAAATATCACAATTATTTTTGGGGGACGTACACAATAAATACAGTTAATTTGCTGAAAGGCGCTGCAGGTTTGGCATGACTACACTACTGGAGCAAATGCATATGGGCATCTATATTTACTCCCAATTAACTGCAAATGCTGAGGAACTCTCCAGAATGGACCTGGCAGTTCAGATCTGTGAGAGACAGGAGCCTTTAGGTGAGTCATTAAAGGGTTGCTCAGTCCACAGTGTGATGAAAGCGTCAGTCTGTTCTCATTTGAGTGTGCTCATTCAGTGACAACTTGAAAAACAATAGGGGTATTATTTCAGCGCATTATTGTGGATAGAAATTATCTTCCAAGTTCAACTAATCATTTGTATGTTAATTATTTCCCTCGCAAGTGAATAAATATTATCCTTGTAGCATAAATTGTTGTTGCATTAAATGGCATCCAGTCACTGTTTGCTACAACCTCAAATTTAATGACAGGTCCGGGGGGATAAGCTGGCAAGAATAATGCAGTCCTAGGGAATTCACCATGGCATGTAGGTCTCTCTCAGTTCTTCTGTTAGCAGTGGAGAAGGGTGAAAGTTAATCTCATGGCTGAATTATAGATAAATAATTGGCATTAAACAAGAAAGGTCATTTCTCTGTTTCCATATTTTATGGGGATTTGGCAAATCTCTTTTTTAAAACTTTTTTTCTTTGGTGTGTGATATCTTGTAAAACTACCAGCACGCGCTTGATTCGCAAGAATACTTCATTTTCATTATTTTTGCAGTAGTTCATGTACTGAAGGAGGCACATCTGCTCAAATGGATCCAGATGGACTAATGCTTGAGGAATGGAATAAAATGAAGCGTTCTTTTGATATTGAATGAGTGTGGCCCACTTATTTTCACATTTTATCATACACATCCATGTATGAGTTTGTGGAGTCCAACAAGTCAAACCAACTAATAAATTATCTAAATCTATTTCAATGTATATGATGGGTACAGATAATAACTGATGCATTATCTCTGATAGAGAACAACTGAATGCAGGTGATAGCTTTGTTTCTTCACAGCAAGAGTCAATTGCCTAGTTTGCTAATATTGCATCTGTGTGCTGAAACAAATTAAAACAATAAAACTTGCCTTTAATGACATCTGCCAACATGTAAATGTTAATTAATGCAATTGTATACTTTGCTATTACATTGGCTTATCATGTGTGCGTATGTTGTGCCAAACTGTAATCGAAAACGCAGATTGCATTAACCAGTCTTTGTTTGAGAATGCATCATGTATGTCAGAATGTTAATGAAAATGCAGTAATCCTTTTAATGTTTCTTCCTCTTTAATGTCTTAGTCCAATGCTGCATCACACAAATTAAAATGTTAATTTTATATTTGAATTAAAGTTCCTTCCTGTGACTGCAAATGAGCCACGAAAAAACCCCACATCAAAATGGTCTGTTTGGTTTGGCAATGTGGTTTCTTTACCTTCTTAGTGCTACATTTCCAAAAGTGAAAATGGATGCAATACTATTGGGAGTAATGATTGAATTCTGTCTGTGGGTGCCGTTCCAACCCTGTGGAAATGTAAATGAAAGGTTTACAGCATATCACACGATTGTGGGCAGGTTTTCCAAGCAGAAGGGGGAGTGCTGCTCAACCAGATTCAGTCTTGACCCAGTGCAATGAGTTTTATTGTAGTTTGTTACATTTCAAATACTCTTCATTAGCTCACACTAGCGCTAAAAAATGAGTAAGGTACCACATTCCACAAGTAGAACAAAAATCTGAGTACTTATATTTACACTTATTTTATTTTGGCACACATTAAAAATAACGGAACGCTAAGGCGTCACGGCTAGGACAGCCTTCATCAGAGCATATATTCTCATTGGTATGCAGGGTCTGTTGATATAACATACATAATCACAGCACAGGTAAAGCACATCTTCTACAGTGCATAATTATAGTACAGGTCAGACACTTCTCAAATTTACACTGTAATCACAGGTGTTCAACTACCATTGACAGTAAGAGCAAGATTCATTTGTAGGAAACATTTTTAAATGAAATCATCAATAAGGCCCCTTGGTGCCATTGATTGTAATGTGTGGACCCAGTACTTTTAGCTATCTATCTATGATTTGTGGTGATGAGTCATTGGTAAGGGTTCTGTGGCCAACTTGAGAGAAGACACAATTAAGTTATCTCAGAGCAAGAACAGATCTTGGTTTGCTATTGTAAGCCTGTCAAATACCACAGCTGCCATTACATTTGGAGAAAGTTATAACAAATAAATACATAAGCAAATAAATGTAAAGGAATAATTGCATTGTTGCAATTTGAGTTACGTGTTCACATGTGTAATGAGTTAGAGATTTGCTTCAGGAGTCTGAGGTAAGATTTGAACCCAAGCCTCTAACTTACATGAAGATTCCAAAGAAAAACACCAGTCAGCTAAAGGTGAATCTCCAGAGAGTGTTGTCAAAGTAACCTGCAACCAGGCCTTTGCTTTATCGCACCTCATTGTGCTTCACTAGCCAACTAGCCAAACTACCCTGCTACACAAGCATGATACATTCTTAAGAAATTAATGCAATTTGAAAGAACTTTTGGCACATTATACACACCCAATAAATCAATGAAACAGCATAGTATGCAATGACAGACTATTCACGTTAACATTTTCATTTTGGCAGGTTTATGCTAACGTACAAGTCAGGAGCAAATGTTGACAGAATCCTACTGTAATTCAAGCTAATTCTGTGCCGTTGCGTTTGGCTGTCTCAACCCAGCAATGGTGAAAACCCAGCGGAAACCAAACAAACACTTGCACTCCCAGATGTGCTGGCTTAATGGCTGTGATGCAATGCTCTCAGCACATAATTATGTATGAGCTGGTCATTATCATTGTTATAGCTGCCATTATTCCCACATTTCACAGTGCAGAGCGGAGCGGGGTGTGATACCTACAGGTTCTCTCGGCTGGCACCACTGGCCCCAAGTCAGCCCCATGGCATGCAGTCTGCTGGTGGCATTTTAAAGATTTTAATACAACAGCATGGCTGGTAGTGTAGTACAGTATAATGGTTAGAGAAGTAACCATTGTAACCCATAGGGAGCAGGTTTGATCCCCAGATATGGAATTGTCATTAATTGATTCAGTATGATCCAACTATATGGATATGTTATTGAAATGAAAGGTATTTAAGTTGACTTGGACACCCTGCTGTACAATTAAACTATTCCGGCTTGAATTAAATTGAGCTGGTCAAGATGGTCATAAGCTGTGTTGTTTCAAACCCGCTGTCTTAAAACATAGCTTGAGCTGGTCAAACCATGTCAAGCTGGGAGTTGATCTGAACTGGTCAACTAGCTAAACCATGTCGAGCTGGGAGCTGGTCTGAACTGGTCAACCAGCTAGCAGCAGTTTCAAAACATAGCTTGAGCAGTTTTTTCAGCAGGGCACACTTGGCTCCAAGTCAAGCACACACTATGAATATAGGTAACCACAATAACCTCCCAATTTATATCAAGAGCCAGTGATCTGTCCCTGTATTGTATTGCGTTTCATTATGTACATCTCTGAACAGAACAATATTCCACTCGAGGATAACTTGCCCTCAAATGGCATTCGTACCTGATTGTTTGTTTATACTCATACACTGTATTCTTAGCATGCAGTCATTGCATCAGAAGAGTACACTCCATGTTGTGGTAAATTGGATATTATTCGAGGATGCTGCATACAGTTGGAACTGCCATAGAGAAGATTACACAGACCAGTGTATTAAGAGGGTGAGTCACTCATGCACACACGTTTTTGACTCATTCCCATATTTAATGGATAGTGCTACAATTGGGGAGACAATACACTCTGTATTCCCCATAGTAGATGGTTTCCTGTTCTTGTTCATTAATAGTTTGCGAACAATTTCTGGACATTAACAAGGCAATTTGCTATTAGGTTTATCCAAACAGCATTAGATACCTTTTCCATAGTATTCCATAATGGACTCTGTAACCAGCACCAACAGAAAGAACAGTGCTGCTAATGGCCTGTTTGTGGAGGACCTGTGTACCAAGGGGCTAGAAGAAGAGTCTGAGAACCCCGCACGTTCACACTGACACCAATTACAGCTCATCCTGTAGAAGTTCAGGCCACAGCTGGCAATAGCATGGGTGTAGTCCAGACGTTAGTCCTGTCTGCAACTGCCATTGTTACTGGGCAATGCATGCAACATTTCGTCATCCAGTTGTTGATGTTTGCACGATGAAGGTACTTGGCCTTTCAATTCTCCTTCATCACATTATGAGTTGATGACCTGTCATCAACAGCCAAATGCAGGTGGAGAACTGCTACTTCACAGTTTGTTTGTGGACACGCAAAATCATTCTTTACAAAGAGGCAATATTCAACCATAACATGGCACAATGAAACGTGTTGCAACGAGCAGGACTATTCACTGATGACAGAATACTTTTATTAGGCTCTCTGGAGAATGGAATTGTACATATATAATGCACGCTGATGGTATAATGCATAAATTATGCTGTGGCCATGAAGGAACAATAAATAGGAAAACATTTATTTTATGTGGAACTGTAATTACTGTGTCCAAGTGCATTTTGTGTGCTACACATTGTCCTATTTATGGCAGCACAGTTGTATGAAAGCACATTCTGTACATGTTCCGTGTGATGTTCTGATTGTCCTAAATAGTGCTACGTTTGAATAATTGTTCAAAAAAAGAAGAAAAATCAGTACATCAAAATGTCTCAGTACACAATGTCCTTTTCTTGCTGAGGTTATCGAGGCAGTTTGTCTAATTTGACGTGTCATATTAAGCATGGCTTCCCATCACAATCAAATTGCTTTTCAAGGTAAAAAGCAGAGATGTGGCTGTCACAGAATAAATATAAATTCAAGATGGCAGGACATAGAGTATTACCAAAAGATGAAAACAAATTACAGAGTAAGGTATTAGGGTGATATCAACAACTGAAATTGAAAGAGAAGTTTTCAACAGTACAGGGAAATGGCAGGATTGTGAAAACAGGATAACAAAAAAAGAAAAGAAAAAGAATTTTTGAATGGCAATTTGAATGAACTGCTAGCATATAATCCAAAAGGTCAAAAGCGGTGATTGAGTAATTTGAACTGTGGTATGGCACTGATAAACAGATAAAACAGTGGTGGAAAATTACTAAATGGAGAAGTGGGAAACAAAACAGCCGTCAGTTTCTCTTCATGCATAAACATTGCATATTATGCCTGGGTGAGATGTGCTATGTCTTCATATGAGGGTTGTAGAACGCTAAACACTAAAGCAAACCTCCCTTGGAAACAAAAAAAACAACTCCTCTGAGAAGCTTGCAGTACCTGTGGGTAAGCCAGGAGTGACCAGGGTTTCAGAGAGACTCCTGAGGCAGGGTCTGCACACCTCCAGACCCGCTCCTCTTCCTCCACGCAACACAACCAGCTCGGCTAACCTCCGGCACCGAGCATCGATCATTCTCATGCAACCCATGAGTAACACACAGAGAAGATTTCATGATGCTGATGTTTCATGTTCTGTTAGCCAGGTGTCTCAGCCCCCAAGGATGAGCACCCAGAAGCTGAGGCCAATGAAAGCAGTAACTTTTGACCACTGCGTCAAATGCATACTACAGGCGGCAATGCAATTTCCCTTTAATATATTGTGTTTAATATAGCTGCATGTCTATTGCATGTCATTATATGATGGATCTAGACTCAATTATCACTTTATTAGGTTTGACCTGTACACCAGCTTGTTAATGTGAGTATTTAATCAGCCAATCATGTGGCAGCAACTAAATGCATACAGATGTGGTCAAGAGGTTGAGCTGTTTGTTTGACCAAATGTCAGAATGGGGAAGAAATATTGATCTATATGACTTTGACCATGGGATGATTGTTGGTGACGGACAGGGTGGTTTGAGTATCTCAGAAACTGCTGATCTCTTGGGATTTCACGCACACGAGTTTCTAGAGTTTACAGAGAATGATGTGAAAAACAAAAAATGTCCAGTGAGCAGCAGTTCTGCGGACAGAAAGGTATTGTTAATGACAGTAATGCAAATAACCATGCATTACAATAGTGGTATGAAGAAGAGCATCTTTGAACACACAACATGTCGAACCTCTGGGTGGATAGCAGCAGAAGACTTAAGACTTAATTATAATAAATCCCGAATAAAGCTATGAATACGATAAATATTGGGGCTTTGGTGTTTGACGAGAACTGTTGTTGACTTGAAAAAGGTGTCCTGAAAAAGGTGAATATTTAATATTTAAAAATCAATTCATAATTCAAATTTATTTTAGGGGGTTTTGGTCAAAGATGAAATAATGTTGTTGCCTGTAGTGACCTGCTGTCTTTCAGTTTGGGTGGTGTGACCAGTGATCAAAAGATTCCTGTTGTAAATTATGGAATGTAGAAGCTTTGAAATCATGACAGGACATTTTATGAAATATTAATTAGCTTTTGATCTATTTGGATCCAGCTGGTTATTGTTAAATAGTTAAGAAGTAAGAATCTTTCCGCTAGCGAAGGACCAAAGTAAACTTCAACGAGTTGAGTCATTGCAGGTTCCTCTGGCCTGTCTCCTGAGCTATATTAATGCTTTTAAAAGTTTAACAGTGGAAATATATATATATATATATATATATAATGTGAAAAGCATACTTGTTGCCATATGTTTTTATGTACAGTATTGCACACACTGTAAAGAAACAGTAATTTATAGATATAGCAAGCACCTTTTTCTGTTTTTAATAAACGCAGTATCCCAATATAACCAATATGAAACCATTAAATAAATCAATGGGTATAAGGGTTGATGTTCATGCATGTTGTTATACCAGGATTAGACAGGTCTAGCTAACATGTGGAGTTGTAAAAATAACATGTGCAGTAATGCCCTAGTATTGACCAATTTTTTTGACCCGGTTTTTGAACGATACATGGTAAAATGAAGCAAAATTGATTTTAATACATTGATTGTTGTCCTGTAAAAGCAGGTGCTCCTGTCAACCTGGGTGACATTCAATTTGCATTTCAATTACAGTTCATTGTATTTTAAATTGCTGGAAGACAAAGAGGGGGAGAAAAGAGCACTTTTTTATTGCTAAAAGCACTTATCTTTCTAATTAATAATTTTCCATCATATGTGCTCTTACTTTTGTTAAATTGGGGTCACATTTGTCGAGGGGGGTCTTGCTTCTTCTCCATGCAGATTGCAGCTTGCAGTGAATTCAAGCAATTCTCCCGTACATTTTTATTCAAATAAAAATAAACTATGACAGTCACAGTGACAAGGTTATTTTAAAGTCAGATACTAGACACACCAATATAGTATAGCCATTTACACCATTCGCTGTGTCAATGTGACAGTAAATTCCATTAGCACGGTCGTCTTATTCAGGCTGCAAGGTAACCGGGGGTCTTGTGTCACTCCTGCATCATGCAATGAGATGAAACAAAAATATCTGCATTTCCTCTTGACTTATTTCTCCAGATGTGGCAGTTTAATTCTGTAAAGTGGAGAAATCCAATTCAATTACTTGAGCAGAGGTGGTGTGTCAATCTAGAATCAATCAGCTCCGTCAGCAGTCTAAATGATTTTTAAAATCCGCCGTACAAGGAAATGGAGTCAATCATATAATGTGCTCGGATGAACAACACAATTCCTGAAGTATATTTTCACTATATTGCTGTTAATCAAATAAAGAATTACAAACCGTGAGGATACATACACTATTGTTGTCACCGACAGGAACTATATGTAGCTGACAAAAAAGATCTGAATGTCTCATCTATGTTAAAAAGTGAACTGATAGCACTTGACAACAACTCAGACTTAAGGCATATCTATTTCTGCATCGCAAGCAAAAAGTAGGAACTGACAATTATTTCATTTCGTGCCAATTAAATTTTTACAGCCTTGCACGATTCAGGTTCTTTCATTGATCTCATGTGTGGGAAAGAGGACGGAGTTGTGGAAATGGAGTCAAAAAGCCAACACATTAGATTACTGGCTGCTGCTCTTCTCGTCAGTTACAAAATAACGTGATTATAAGTTTTAAACCTGTGCAAGTAATTATTTCCATGTGTCAAACTGTTTTTGACAATGTGCCAGAAAACTAAATATTTTGCAACGGTTCTAATAATAAAAGCATTTTCTTGCTGTTTTATTGATTTTTTAACATACTGTAACAAGCCTTCTGTTTCTCCTAAGTTCACTTTCTGGCAGCAGCTAATAAGAGGGAAGTTTTGTTAGCTGAAGTGTTTTAATGTAAGAAGAAGAAAGTGAAAAATAATAATCTCGAACAGGATCTCCAACTGCATTTTGTACAAGCAAGATCAAAATAATTCCTTTTGTTCTGACAACGGTCGACAATGGATGCTTGTTTGTTGAGCCTAACAAAGAAATGGGCTCAAATCAACATTTTTCCTGTGCTTTAACTTCAATTAAATGCAAATTCATAAAGACAGGATAGTGAGTTCAGTGATAAAAAGTATCACACAGCTAGCTTTGGACCTCTTCATGATTAGGTACTAATAACACAGTGAATCACATCAGAAATGAAAGTGTAGATGGGAAAATTGATTGGTGGCACACAGAATCTGCAGGGAAAGTAAATTATGTACTAAATCATACATTTCTCATTGGCAAGGAGAAGCCCATGTGTTGGTAATGTATCCTCTAGAGAATGCTAGTAAGGAGTGCAAGAGGAACAGGAGTTTAACAAGCTGCTCTCGATAATTTTTATCGTACTGCACCACCCCTTACTGTATCTCAATACCCTGTGTTTGGGATGTTGGAGGTACCTGTGTCCAGCATGGATATTTATCATATATTTATCAAAGATTAATGCAAATAATCTGTTTATACTTCTTATTAAAGGAGAGTGTGTCCGCCTTTCTCCTTGATTACCGCCTCCACTCTGCTTCTGATCTGCACTGATTCTTCCAGCTATTGCAACACCTCATTTCCCATAGAAAAGACCATATCGTCCAGGACTAAACTTAATCTGTGTCTGTGAAATCATCCCCTGATTCAATTGGCAAAAAAAAACTCTCCCTCTCCACACCAGCTGGTGTGTGGTGAGCATTCTGGCGCAAAATGGCAGCCGTGCATGACCCAGGTGGGTGCTACACATTGTTGGTGGTTGAGGTGAGTTTCCTACTCATCACTGTAAAGCGCTTTATAAAATGTAGTTATCTATCTATCTATCTATCTATCTATCTATCTATCTATCCTTCAAATCCAGAAACTGGCCCGTAATGCTCTTCATGCTGTGCTTCATACTTCAAATCCAGATGATCTTTCTGCTTCTTTACTTCCACTTAGGTGATGTTCCCCAGTCAATTCTCATCCAAGATGTAAACACAGAACATTTGCTAAAATTACGTTAAAAATATGTTTTTTTTTTTTTCGAATTATAGTCCAGCTCTGCTTGGCACAGGAAATGCATGTGAAAAGTCCCTGCTAATTAAATGAGTCAGTGCTTTTCACATCTTCCAGGAGTATTTGTGAAGTCGGAGGTGTGAATAAAGATAAGCTAAGATCAAGAAAGCAGCAGCAGCGCACAATGGCTCGCAAACACTTTTCACATTCCTGTTTCAGTACATATGTCCAATTAGTGCTTTCACCATTTCACAATTACACATACTGTACTAGCCTGTCGGCTGGTCAGGCTCATCTCCAAAAAATGGTAGGGAGTATTTCCTTTTCAAACACCCCTCCTTCAGATGTATTATAAACAAAAACATTCACTTAACATTCACTTTTCTGGCCCTATCTCTATGGGCTCTGACATCACACAATATTAAAGTTGCTGATGGAAGAACCTGAAATTGTCACAAACTCACCATTCTTACTACTGATAACACATTAATGTTCTGTCACAGTTCTGTTTCTCTTTACACAGTAAGAGTAGCCTGTAAAAGTATTTCATTTTCACGCTGATCTGTAATCATGACAAAGGCTTGCCTGCTGGTTGGTAATGAGCAATACCTGAGTCACTCAGAAAGGTGTTTCCACTCAGTCTCGACAAAGCTTTAATGAAAACCATATGGCTCATTCTTTATTTTACTTGTCAGCTGTCACATTAAAAAGGAGCTGCTGTGTAAACATCCAAATAGGACTCTAGAATTATAAAAGGAAACATAGGAGAGAGCAAAAGTTGGGATTCACTGGACATCGATTCCAGGTTGAAGAGAAAAACAGGTACAATACAAACTAAAGGATAAACATAGACTGTGTGCAACGTTGTTGACATTTTTAAATTGATTCTTGTCTCCATGGCATTTCTCACCTTTTCAAGTGGAGCAGGAATATTGGCTTCAGGCATTCTGTCATACTCTGCTGTTGTCTGGTTTGGCGTTTCTTTTTCGTCCAATCTCTCATTCCTTAGTGTTCTCATTCATTCATTTGTTTCCTGTTTGTCATTTCAGTTCATTTACCTGTGTAGATATACACCTCTGTTTCCTGTATCTCATTACCAGATTGTCTTGGGCTTACCTCTGACTGAGTTTTTATGATACCCTGACCTGTGTTCTGACCCGTTTTGTGTACCCCGACTTTTGTTTCTTGGTTTCTGATTTTGTCCTCATTTTGATCTGCTGTTTTCGAATTTGGACTGAACTTTGTGACTGCGATTTCTGGATTTCCTTTCATACCGTTGCCTGGTCTGACTGCCTTCTTGTTTACAAACTTTTGCCTGTGACACCAACATTGTCCTGGATTATCCCTGCTGCATCTGTTTGCTGGTGATTGAACTCTGCCTGTTTAACCTGCCTTGAATTGAATGAAGGCTTCTATTTAGTGAACTTCCTGGTTGCGATTGGTTCCTCAGCCCTGGTGTCTGACACATTCGTTCAGGGGGAAACAGACAGAAAGAGATATCAAACTGTACATGCAGGAACACAGGAAGTGGAACACTGCTATTAACATGGACTTCACATTGTGTGGCATAATTCAGCATCAAAAGATTTGATCATTATTATTATTTTACTGTATTTGACAGGGATGACATTTTGGGAAAATTATTTTAGCAGACCAATTGTTTTTCTGAATTTTCTGTTTTCCGGTGACAAGTCAATAGATGATCATTAAATATGAAACTCAAAACAATAATATCAGCGATAGCATCAAAATGCCTCTTTGAACACTGACTGAGACGGAGACATTTTATTGTATTTCAAGTGCTGTGGACCCATTGCTAACAGCAGGAGAAATACGATTTACGGTCAATTGATAATGTGATGGATGAAAAAGATGTAAAAATGACATTAAGCCCATTTTATTTTAATGGGAGTGCATCCCTCTAAATGAGGAATGGTACAGCTTTGGGGCAGTGCAATTCAGACTGCAAAAAACCTTAATGACCGAGGTTTGCATATATGGAGATTTATTTTAATTCTTCTAATACAGAGAGGCTGATGCAGACCTTCTGCCGGTAGTGTTTTTTAAACAGTAGCACAATTTCATTCTCGTGAAAAATGTAGCTAAATGTAATGTTATTTCCAGCTTTAGTTAAGATAATAAACCACTGTAAAAAAGAGATGTTGTGAGTCATCCACAGTTCTGGCTCAAGGTAGCATCTGTTATAATGGATAAAGTTACATACATGTCAGTGACAACATATGCCACACAATATATATATATATATATATATATATATATATATATATATATATATATATATATAGAATCATACTCTCTGTCTATAGTATCTATCTATGCACATTTATTTCAGCCTTATTTCAGTGTTCAAGGATGTCCAAAATACTCGTGGTGAAATGCCTTCATCAACAAAGTTATTAAGCCAACAACAATACCTAGAGTCAATACCAAAGTCAATGTGGATGGATAATATAATATCAATATCACTGTCTTTACACACAGGGTAATTCAACAAATTAGCATCAATCATAATCACATTAAGAAATATTCCAATCACAGTTCTTTTCTCTTTAAATGTGTTTGCACATCCAGTTTCATTCAAAATGATTGAATATACAATTTCACTTTGACCTTTGAGAGAGAGTACAAGCTGAACATACAGTGGTAAAAATGAACCTTTTACATTGTACAGGGTATAATCTTTGTCTCCAGTTGTGGAGTAAGTTACTGTCCCAGAGGATTTTGGTTTTTATTTAGCACCTCAAAGAAATGAAACAACACACTATCAGAGGCACAAGTCCTATTTCCATGCAACTTTGAGTTCTGTAGGATTCAGGAGGCTTCAAAGTTTTAATCCAGCTTGCTTGCCTGTCTGTTTGATTCCTTTCTAGTACTCCTCTGTGCTCTTAAAAAAGAAAACATTTGTGTAACTGTTATAGAATCGGTGCAAGAAATATGGATTTTCAAATTAAAGGCTCTGGGCTGTTATTTCGCTTAGTGGTCACTTTGATGCTCTGATCAATGAAGAGTCTTAACTGTGCTATCATCTATTAATGTTGAATATCCATACTAACCATGTGTAAAAAGCTGGCTGATTATATTCAGCTCTCAGGTGGGAGTGAGAGGCAGGTGCGGAGAAAAGAAATTCAGCAGGGAATCCACCCCTCCTTGCTTTCCATTTTCACTATTGAGCTCTGAAGATGACACAGTCAAAATTACATTCCCCTCTGATCTGTACCCGCAAATTACCATTTCAAATCCACAATCTATTCATTGGAACCTGCAAATTACTAATTGGAGCTCTCAGTATCACAATTCATACCCTCAAATGATTGAGAGGTACCCTCATTTCAATTAGTAATCATAGGGTACAAATTATGAAATCTGAGGGTATTGTTTATGAAGCTGTGGCTAAGAATGACTAAAGTGAGGGTTCAAATAATGATATTATAAGAAATGGATGCTTTGAAGCTATAAGTTAAGGATACGTAGAAGACTTTCATCTTCCAGTTTGGGGCTCGACTCATTTGCATTCTAGTATCTCTTGTGCATGACACCAATGATGTGTACACCGGCCCATAATATCTTGTGCTCATACGGTAGGCCCTCCTGATCAAACACAAGGCTGATTTTAAAACCTAGAAGAACTGTCATTTTCTGTCCTGGTTAAAAAAGAAAACACCACCTTATCACCACCTTATATAAGAAGTGAATTTACATGTGTTGTGGGGTGTGGGGGTGTGTGTGACACATATAGGCAGATTGAGTAAGAACACCAAACAGTTGAGAGCGATTGCCAATGAAAGACTGATTGCTATATTTATTTCATCCCACAAAGAAGAGAATTCAAATTCATGTAATTTAACTTTTTTGACTTGAGAGCAGACAGGTATTTCAGTTGTAAAAATAGAGTAGGTCATTCGTTATTGTTTGAAAGCCACTAAAATACGATTTCTAGAAATGCATAACTGCATAGTAATAGATGATATTCCATGGAAAAGTGCATTGAATTGTATAAAATAAGTTGTAATGTGTTTATGCTTACACATGCCTGTCTCTGGAGTCCCATCAAACAGTCCACAGGAAAGCTAAAATAAGAATTGCAGTGGTGAAGAGGCCCTAACTGTCTATTTCAAAAGCAAACAAGTTACCAAGCTCTGTGCCCATATACCCCATATACCCCCAAAACCTGTCAGAGATACCCACAAAATTTCAACCCCACCAGGATAATATTTTTCATCATGGTGATTCATTTTTGCCACTCCCCCTGTTGCTATGTGAGTGAAACTAATGCACAAATTGGATGTTATTTTGATTTAATAGTACTGCCATGTGAAAGCATCAGAAATTTCACAGGCAAACTTCACGCTTTGTTTTGACATTTTTTGTTCTCTATTGTGTCTGTGCAGATGATCTAGGTGCACAATCCAGTGCATTTTTCTTGAACATGTAGAGGAATGCTAATGCCTGTTTTTCACCAATGATAAATGGGATGTCTCTGAATATCACATTTACCAAGTATCTAGGTAAATTAATATACAGTACCTTGGTAGGTGGAATGGCCTGTTGCTATGTTCATAATGTATGTTCCAACATACTTTTGATGAAGCAGTCCATGCAGACAAACATAAAATATAAACTCAAAAGACCAACATGAAAGAAGGGACTTTGTATTCTGAAAAGGTAGTTTGTTAATGTCAAAGTTTCACCTTAAATCACCCTTAAAGAACATCTTCCCTGCCGTAAAATAATTAATACCACCTGCCACTAAAAGGCTTCTGGCCACTGAAGGTGGTGCTTATTAGGTGAATGCCAATGCAGATATCATAAAAAGACACATCAAATAGTGATTTGAGGTTGGACTCTCTTGATCTCCCCCTGTGTTCTTGGATATTTTGTATGCAACTGCCCTGTACGGTAGCCCATGAAGATCAAAAAGCCCCTAACGTGCAGTAAACAGGTGCGACCTCTTGCCATCTGAAAGGAAATGCAGCTGTGTAACCTCAGGCTCAGGTGGGGATACTGACAAGGAATCGGGTTGTCATGGACACACACCAGCAGAGAATTCTGGAACATTCTGCCGGAGAAGAATTCTCATGTAACTGAAATGTATTAATGTAACTGAAAGAGATTCCCACTTGTGAAACCCATTTTATTCTCCCCAATTTGAAATTACTGTGCCACTCAAAAAGAAAGCTGCCACTGCAACTGAAATGAATGCACACCATCAACAGACTCATCCAAATCCAGTAACTATTTTCTGCAAAGTGCGCACACAGTACAACAGGAGACCATGCACTGATTTGAGAAGATGTTTATCTCCTACTGTCTGCATCTGTTCCTTCTGACTACAGCTGACAATCTGTGGGCACCAAGAGCATATTTGGGAGGAAATAATAATGTGCTGAGCAGAGAAAAATATGCTGTTAATTCTTCGACAGTGAAACGGGCAAAGCGTATCAGATGTGGGAACAGCCTAAATAAGTAAACTACAATTGATAAAAACAAACTAAGAAAAATCAGCAACTAAAGAAATGTTAATTGGAACAAGTGGGTCCTCAAGAGTTTCTTAAAATGTGATAACAGACAGATCTATTAGATATAAGTTATTCCGAGGGTGGGTGTTATTTTCTTCATTTTAATTGTTAAAGTTTCTTTTTTGAATGTTTTATTTTATTTTTCAAAAGTTTTATTTTTGTCTCTGTGAAGACACTTTGCGACTTTTGTTCGGATAAGTGCAATGTAAATAAATTGTTTACTCGTAAGTCAATACATTATTAATGTTCATGTTTCTCTTTAAAGGACCCTGTGACAAGGACATTGTGCCAAGGGCACGGTTTGGGGAAAGGAAGCAAGGCAATTGGAGGACCATGCCTACTGGTTAAGTAGGCACACACCTGGACTCATTTGCAACTTATGTAACCAGTTTTCAAGCACCAATAAATGATGTGTCGGTTCTCTCCGAATTTATTTGGCCTTTTCAACTCAAGCTTGTGTGCAACTTTGATTTGGAGAAGCCTGAATAATCTGTTTTATGGTGGCAGTGCCAAGAATAGCAATCTTTACAGATAAGGCTGTAGCATGAAAGCTGCCTGCTTCATTTAGTTTTTATTTTGATATTTCCTTTTGGAAATCAATTGAATGTACCACAGATACACATGCATACTTGCACACACCCATTTTACCAAATTACTAAATGTCATCTTTAGCCTACATTATTGAAATTCAAAATTGCCTAAGTAGTTTAATTTCATGTATGACATACTGAATTGTTCATCCAAATAAATATATGTTTCATATGTGTTCTGCCTCTTGTTGGGGTTAGTGTTAGTGTTACTTTCACTTCTGATTGTTGTCTCAATGTTGCCTAGATCATCAAAAGACACATGAGCTGGCGTTAGGAGCACAAAACTGAACAGTGGAAAAAGGTAATATGGCCTTCAACCCAGGTTGGCTGTGGACTGTATGGGCAGGGATCTCATGGGAGTCATTGGGCCTGATGATTGCTCTACATGGCTGTATAACGGCCCAGGAATATGAAGCCATTTCACAAGAGCAGGTGCGGCATGTGGCACACTGTTCCCCTCATAATGACCCCATATTCCGAGATCACAATGCTCTGTTCACACTGCTAAACAAATTCAGACACTGTTTCGCCGAGACACCAGAATGAAGTCAAACACCATGGATTGGAATACAGGCGACCAAACAAATTATCACCTCCTTCATCCCTCAAAGAGCTGGAGGCTCTCTTTCTTGAATAATGGTCCAATATCCCACAACACGCAGTTCAGAATTTGAGTCTACTCATTATTATACACTTGATTACCCTTTTAGAGAGTGCAGCTCTCCAATTTTTAAAAATGTGATATTTCTGCCATTTTTCACAGACAGTTTCTCAATGCCATGTACAATCGCCATGGGCTGGCCAAATATTGATTTTAGGATAGTTAAGTTATGCCAGTACTATGTTGTAGATAATCATTTAAATAAAAAAATTAAACTTTTTTGCGCAGACATAGCCCAATTTAAATCCAATGGATCCTGAGACAGGAACACTAATTGTGTTGGTCATTTGGAGACATGCAGGCTTTGTATGATTCCAAAATTCTGAAATTCTGTCACTTAACATGGGAGAGACTTCAAACTTCAAAATCAGGGAACTTTCTCAAAGTTTGATAATTCCATCATTGTAAACAAGCCCGATAGCAACGGGAGACTGTTACTGTACGTCTAGCGTGTGTGCACAGGCAGAGGCCCAGTCGGGAGAGGCACGATTAGCCATTCCAAACTGTCTAGAAAGCGAGTATATATTCGTGAGCGTATGTGTATTTACGGCCATGTTTGCCAGGCAAATAAATAAATGATGCAATATAAATTCAGTGTAGCCTAGAGACACTGTGGCGACGCGGCGGAGGGAGAGTCGGTGTCGCTGGCTTCTCCCGCTCGGAGATATGTGAGAAATATAACGCTTGCTCCTGCCTGCTGTACCGCAGGAGGAACACGGCCTGACGCTCAGGTTTAAGTTTTTCCTCCCGGTTATCTCTGGAGTTCTGCTGTTGTTTCTGCCATGTGAACGTAGGCTGGATCACGGCGACCGGAGGCCTCTGTGGTGACAGATGTTCGGCGAGGATCGCCGAGACGCTCCGGTCGCGATACGGACAGGTCGCCTGTCTCCCTTTCTGCATGTGCCTTCAGGTCACTCCTGGCACACTCTGTGAGTGCTTCTGTTCGTAGGGTACGGTACTTCTCCATTAGTTGTGCATCTGTGTATGGATGGAGAAGCTTCTGGAACCTGTTCAAAGCGGACGTTGTTTTCCGGGTTCGCTTTGAGTCCACTGCTGCTTGCGGATATTATTAATAATGGACTGTATTTTCAAGCAATCAAAACATCTGCATGGATTGTCATTAGCTGCAACTTTGTGTTGCATCTCTAACCTTCTTATCTTCCACTTTATACAGAATTTAATTTCGATGCAAAGTGCATAGTGTTTTATTCATTGACCCAATAATTTCTTTCCTCTTGTACAAAAAAAGGAAATAATTAAACTTATTGTGATAAACTCACACACTGCCGGACACACTGCATATTAAATATTCATGATGTCAGTGACATATGGATCGGTTTAGCCAGATTAACATTTTAAAATTAACTTCAAGTGACCTTTTGTCGATTTTCTGTCTTGCCAAACAGTTCAGTTGCTGCTACCCCACTCGTGAGGGGGCTTCTTGCCTCCTGTGAAAATGGCGTATTCTTAATTGTAAAAGAAAAACCACAATCTCATAATTAATGTTAATATTAACTAAAAATTCAAATTCACCAATAAAGGTCAAACTGCCTTGATTCCAGTATTGCAATTTTATAAGCAAAGGTCAGGTCTTTCAGCTGTTTCTATGAGACTATTATCCTCTGTCCATAAAAAGACAAACATTCCATCATCTGGATATGATAATGAACAGAACAATCAGAGGAGTAAATTTGGCATTGGTATAATGGAGGGCTCAAGCGTTTGAGATGAGCTGTTTGACATTTGGTCAATCCTGGGTAGGGAAGTGAAAAAAATACAGCAAGCCTCTTCAGCCTGCAAGTGTAAAACTTCATTACACGACATAATTTGCTTAGCAGACCGCCTCACCCTGAAGAACAGACAGAATACAAACTGAATATTATTGATGTGAACACCCAGATACTGTATGTTTCAAAATTAAATACTTCCTTGTAACCCCACCTGGGATCCTTCCCCGCCACACCACTGCCGCTTCGTTTAGTCAAAACAAAGTGCAATAAAAGGCAGGATGAGAAATATACACTGGGGCTTTCAGCAGCATTAATAACCACCAGATCAGTCATGCCGAGGTGCGCAGGTACAGACATTCAGACATACCCATTTACTCTCTTTCGGGGAAGTATTTATTTAGCCAATTTGATTGGTGGCTTGTCTGTTATATGAAAATTAATGTAATGTAGTTAAAAATCTACACTCCCAAGGCAAACAAAATTTGTGAGAACAAAAATATAAAATAAACTACTGTGATAATACAATTAGCTATTTCCTGGAGAAATGTAGCCTGTGCAACAGAACTAGGAGCTATTCTATTCTCTACATTGTTTCTAGTTGCTATAAATAGCATTGCAATTTGTATTAATCAAATAATACATACTTGTTGAAATGCATTCATTTTAATGAATGAGGGAATGCCCTGGATGCAATTACGCTAATTGTATTAGTGAAACTGTATAAGTGTAACTGTCTTCTTTGACAAACACAGTTTGGCAAGTTGATTTTGGAGATGCAGTAGGCCACCGGATACTTTCCTGACAGTAGATAAACAATGAGACTATGTGGGATGAAAGGCCTGTTTATATCCACCCACATTCGTATGCTCTTAAAGTCACTGAAAAATGTAACAAGCTGAGTTTGAGAATTAATTGAAAAGTGCATTTTATTGCGAGTCAAACCCAAAGACTATTATAATAATGGCGGATAAATCTGGAATGACGTCACCGCATCCATCCGCTGCAGTGCTACATGCTGGAAAAGGGACTTTCCTCTTTCTGACATCCTGCCATGTATTTGATGGATTGGGACCTGCAAGCATGGAAGTGTTTGTCAGAAATAGACTTGCGGTTAATCTGTTTCATGGTTGAAATTGGTCACAGCGTCTGTGCTGTTTTTGTGACAGGGATGGATCGCTGTTCTCTGTGTTCACCTTTGCCATGATGATTTTCACTTCAAGCACACATTTGCGATTGGTCAAAACGCATGACTTTGGGCTGTTTGGTGGGACATTCTTATAAAGTATGGTTCTTTGGTGTTCAGAAGAAAATGTGTGTTTCTATCTGTGTGTGTGTGTGTGTGTGTGCGTGTAGAAATCTTCTCTCTAATCTGTCTTGCTAAGAGGCCCCATGGGCCAATGCTGTAGTGTGCTATATTTAAAGATAAAAGCAATACACTCAATTTATGAGTGCTCTTACTCACTTACGCCTACAAGTGGCTCAGTCTAATTGGAAAGTTCTTCAGGGAGCGTTTGTATATTCAGCCTATATATGGCTATCATGTTTCTTTTGGAAGCCTGTGCTGAGTTTGAATTTAGTTGTGGGTGTACACTAAACTGAAAACTATGGTCATGAGCAAATGCAGTTTACTTGAGAAGCTGTCACTTTAGAGAAGACATAGTGAGAAAAACAAACAAATATACAAGTAAGTAAATAAGTAAATAAATAAATTGTCAAAAACATGTGGCTAAGCCAAAATTAAATCAACAAAGGATACTTATGCACTCTTCAGACACATTTTCATTTGTGAAAATGGATAATATTTTGATCCAAAAGCATCTTTACATGACATTTTGATAATGACTAGTCCAGTTAAAGCCCTCATTCTTCAGTCTGGGCATACCAGTGCTAAAAGACCACACATAACTATCCATAGCATTACCTGTCTTCTCCATCATTGATTTAGAGTACTAGCACAGTGGCTAGCTCTGAGAGAAAAGGAAAACAAACATTCTAACCTGAGACCTTTAAGTGTGCAGCATTGATTATAACGTTGCACAGTTAATTATTATGCTTATTTGCTTATAAACATGCACTTGCTCACTAGCTCATATGAAATGCTACAACAAACATAGGGTGTGTGGAATATCCGTCAGGGTGGTAGACCACAGTTGGCAGGATTCAGTGCCAGACCATGGGGTGCATCTCGACAGCCGCTAAATAACAAAGCGTTAAAGCAGGAAAGAATTAATGGAAAGTTAATGCCAATTACACTACTGTTTATGGATGGTCGTGCAAGGTCTGCCAGTTCCTACACTTGCAAAACAGCTTTAACTGCAATCCTGTGTAATTAATGAACACTTTGCTCTTCCCTTAAGTTAAATGCAAACATCAGTTCGTTAATTATTTTACCGAACCAAATTCTTTAGTCCACTTATCACAGATTACACCCTCACCTAAATTATAGATACGGAACTTCAATGTACTGTAAAGAGGCAACACATACAGTGACCTCCATAAATCTCTGAGAAATTCATATTTTCTCGATTTGGCTCTGTACTCCACGGTTTTATACTTGTAATCAAACTATTCACATGTGGTTAAAGTGATTTTCAGTTTATTTGATATATTCCGGTTTCACCATAGTCCCGCAATTTTAGGGCACCATAACATTGGGACAAATGGTTCACAGGTGTGTTCATGCAGGTATAAGTGCTTTCAGGATCTATTCTTGATTCTAGGATTTTGAGTCATTGGCGTAGGTCAGCATGAGGAACAGAGCTGTGCCAATAAAAGTCAAGGAACCCATTATGAGGCTTTGAAATGAGAATAGCCTTACCAAAAGAAATGGTTAAATTTGACCCTAACCAAAACAATTTGGCCTGTACATAATAACATTTTTGCTGTAAATATTTGTCTCATCCTAAATGTATGTGTATAAAATGCTGGAAAATGAATCTCTGAGTGTAGGGATTCTGTAATGGAAGTGACTGTTTAGCAGCTCTGCCTGCTCTGTGTTCTGCATTTGTTCTGTAGCTCTGTGTATATATTCTAGTAGTGTACTCAGTGCCCCTGTTCATTCTCCACAATGCAATGGCCTCTGATTTGCACACAAAAACATGTTCTCTTCTGAAAGATTATAATTATCTGTGCGCTGCAGACAGGATGGCGAACATTTGCAGATATGAAGTGTTTCGTTATAATCACCCGCAGTTCCGAATGCACATACATTTCATCACAAAGGGAGCGATACTGTGTGACAGGGCATCTTCAGTGCGTTTGGCCTTTCAGTGCTGCGTGTGAATAATTTCATATGATCAAGATAGAAGGGATGGGGGGGGGGACTTTGAAGAGAACTGGTTGGTAGCACGAGCAGCAATTCAGTCAGCATAAAGTTGTGGATTGATTTTTTTGGCTGCATTTAAAAGGAAAGGGGATTGTCAGGCACTTGGTCACGACACATGACACTTGGAAACCACAGCGAATATATTAACAGCTTCAAAGGTGTTTGCCATGAATTAATTATAATGTGTATTATTTGCATGGGTAAAAGAAAATAAATCGCAATCAAAAATGTTAAATATAAAATCCCATTTGTCTTTTATTCCATAACTAAGGCTTACCAGCCTGAACAATATTACCATGACAGCTGGTAAAGGGCTGTGAACGTCCTCATTAATGTGCACTTAAAGATGCTGTAAAAACCATTTGATAGTCATCAGTGGCATTGTAGAATAACCCACTGCTGGTGGGGCATTAATTAATGAATGATTTATTCCTGTGTCTACGGTCCATGATAAAAGTGAGGCTAAATTGAATACACTTAAAACTGAGAGCTCACAAACAGGGCAGCCCATTAAATACAGTAAGAAAAAGAACATTAAAATTGTGAGTTGCACAAACCGCTGTCATCTGCCTGCATTATCAAGTGTGGCATGTATTAATAACAGTCCCATGAAAAAGTATTTGCCGCCTCCCCTTTGTCTATTTTGTCTACTTCATTATTCAGTCATCTCCAAGTGTAGTGTACAGAAAAAGCAAACTAACAGTCCACTGAGAGATCCTTATAAAATCCATATATGGTTATAACAAAGCTTTGCGCTATTTTTACAGCACTTGTAAGAGTAATTAATGATCTAAGAGTGAACGCCGATAATAACAATCTTTCTGTTCTTGTACTTACTTCATTTCAGTGCTGCTGTCGATATAGTAGATCATGGCATACTTCTAAGCCGACTTGAAAATTGGATTGGTGTCTCAGGCACTGCCTTGTACTGGTTTAATAAGAACCTTACTGGCAGAAGATATTTTATGATCATGTTTCAGAGAAGAATAAAAATTTTTCTGGTGTTCCACAGGGTTCAATTATTGGTCTTTTACGGTTTTCTCTGTATACCCTGTCACTTGGAAATGTTATTTGTGATCATGGAGTGAATTTCCATTGTTATGCTGATGATACACAATTTTATTTATCAGTAGGCCCAGATGATACTCATGCCCTAAACGTCCTGATAAACTGCCTATCCAGCATTTTTATTATTATTTCTTCTTAAAGTAAATGAAGATAAAACAGAAATTCTTATAATTGCTACAATTCTCAAGCATAACTGCTTGTTTCAGGTCCTGCAACAGCATCTCTATTGGGTTCAGTCCGAATTTGATTAGGCCACTCCATGCAATGAGATCCATTATCTCAAAATCTTTATATTATTATTATATTATTTTCTGCCCTGCGATGGACTGGCAACCTGTCCAGGGTGTATTCCTGCCTTTCGCCCAATGTATGCGGGGATAGGCTCCAGCCCCCCTGCGACCCTGTACAGATAAGCGGGTTAGGATAATGAATGAATATTATTCTCTCCGAACATTTGAAACGGTGGTGGATCTTCCCAGGAGTGACGAGCCTGCTGAAATTCTCCAAGGGTGCACCAACAACTCCCAAAAAGTCACAAAAGATCCCAGAAGAACATTCAAACTGGAGGCCTCTCTAGCCTCAGCTTAGATCAGTGTTCAAGACTCCACAATAAGAAAGAGACTAGAGAAATGGGATTCATTGGAGAGTAGGAAGACAGAAACCACTGCTAACATTAGTGCTGACCTGGATGATCTTGAGGAGAACCTTCAGTTGAGACTACTGAACATACTGAGTGACTGTGAGCTTGGTCAAGGCCCCCTTTGCCTAGTATGGGAGGTCAGGGGGCAGTATCCCCAAATTTAAGTTACCCATCCAAAATGAGAAAGGGTTGAGGTGCGCAACAAATTTGCACTTTTTGCTGCTGATATTTCTGTACAGCGATGGCTTTGGCCAGCCAGAGAGACTTTATCAGTAGCACCTTGATCTGTTAAATGAGGTTAATGTTGTTTTGCAGTGGATTTCACGACTGCGTATTCCCTGAAAAAGCTGCATTTCTCGGATGTGTGAACCGCCGGTACCCCTGTAGCAGCACACATTGATACTACGGCCTAATTAACATGAACGTTCATGTTCATGAAACATTCATGCTGCACTTTGCACTGCTTACATGTGTAGCAGTGAATATTGTACATGGGCAGAGTGTAAATTTTCTACCTTGCACTTTCCACATTTTTACTCGTGAATTTGAAATATGCCCATGGGAGCGCGATTGCTTCTAAGATTTTCGGCAGCATAATATCACCAAAGGTGATTAAAACAATGACTTAAATGATGCATTGAAAAAAAGTGTATCACAGCTTATCCAATTTCAGGACATGAATTGTTAAAGGACTTTGGTTCTTGCCTTTTCTAGACCACAGGGTTCATGTGTAATTGCAAGAAAAACACACAATTGCCTATAGGGTACTGGACACAAGACAGTATGATTTCACTCGTTGCATCAACTGCAGTCATATTCACTGCAATCACATATAGGTGCCTCTGGCATTGTGCTTCATATATATATATATATATCACTGTATTGCCTGAGTTTTTTCAAAAAGCCTGCATTTCACTTTTGGGCTTTTGCTCAAGTAGCCAATTTCTCATCGTGGCCCATTTAACATGATTGATGTGTACGGTGTTCAAAGCTTGTGCTACGTGCGTAGCATGGCCTTGGCGTGGCTCATTAACGTTCTTGTTATCACATTTAAATTTAGCATATTTTTAGTGTCGAAGGTCACTTATGAGCTCCTTTTGAACAAGGCAGCCAGAGAACAGTGATTACATATGCCATTCTTTGTCTGCCTCACTCCCCATCTTATAAACAGCATGCCCGAAGCAATCCATCTAAAATATTCCATGGTAATTTATTTCTGTATGTGAGAGATGCAGCCAATAGCAATTTTATGTTACTACTTCACTGGATTTATTTATTTTGTTCCTTTAGCAGTCCCAATTTTGTTGCTCTTAAAAGGGACTCTGAACAGTATTGTGTCTGGAAATTGAACAGAGAAGAAAAGGCTGGTTGTATATTGACATTGAAAAAATATTTCTTTAATGTCATGTAAATTGTTCCAGACATCACTTTGAGAGCCGACTATTTGATCATGTGTCTGCATGGATTTTTTGATGTTGTTTGACAGTAAAGTTTAATAGAGCAAAATTTCTAAAACGTACGGCTGGTTTTAAATTCATGATCAAAACACATTCCCTCAACTGGTGTAAGTCTCTGATGTTGGAGTATTTTATCCACATCTGTTAATTTGGTTTAATTGGATTAAAAAATGAAAAAGTTCAAAACAAGGTTTGTGTGCACTGACAGACTTATCGTAAGGAAATGATGCCATTCATTTGAAATGCTGAAACGCAGATGATTAATGCAGGAGCAGAAAAAAAATCTGACAGAAAGGACATGGTATGATGCAACCAACACAAATGTCAAGCAATACTTCAGAGAGCATTACAGCATAAATTTCAAGCATGACCTGCCATTTCCAAAACATGTCATCATATTGACAGGACAACAGGAGGTTCATTTTCCTTTTGCATACATTTTATTATTGTTTAATATTTAAGAAACACGCCTAATAACTGCAATTTATTTCAGCCCATTCTTCTCTTTTCTGATATTGTTTTTACTGTTTGTATCAGCAGGGGTCACTATTTAGCAAAATTAAATAAAATAAAACAGAGTGAACAACCTGCTTAACCTTGTGATAACCTAATATATGAGTACGACACTGGCGAGCCATAACATAATTAAGGTCAATTAAGGATTACGTAAGGATTAAGTACTATTTTTTGTGACAAACAATATTTGTAATGGATCAATAAGGCATTTGCTAGTATCTCATATGTGATGTGTAGTTCCTATTAACGCATGTGTAACCCACATCTTTCTTTTGAAACTCCCTCTCAGTTTGACTTATCTTGATTGTTTAATAATTGCGGCTTCATTAACAGGGTGGTAATAAAACAGGAGTGGGGCCGGGCGAAGGGAGAGGTTTATTAGGAGCCCTGTGTCAGGAGGTCTCTAGCCCCAGAGAGAGCAGTGGTGGCAGGGGAAAGATGCCTGGCTGCCCTCCAGCAGAGCCTCATTATTTCTGAGGGGCTGACCACGGTGCACAAGCACGCTATTAGACAGGAGAAGGACCAGGAGTTGTTTGAAGAAGGTTTTTTCATTTTTTAAGAGCCTTTAAATAGGAATAAAATCTTTTTGAAAAAAGAAATCTTGGCAGTTTGTATTTCAGGTTTAAGCCAGTGTAGATGCATGTCATACGTATTGCCGGCAAATGTAAAAGTAAAAAACACTGGACTTGATTACCGCCATCTCAGAATGTAAGCCTGTAAACCTCAATTGGATTTTGATGCATCATCCCACATGTTGTAAAATGTTTAATCTCTAAAGTATCGCCCCTTTTCGTGACACATGCTTAAAATATAGTTACTATTCTTGAACCTTTTTGACTACAGGTCTTTTCTAAAAGGTAACCCTTTGATATTTGTTTTCCAAGAGTCAGAATTACTCCAAATATTACTAAAACAAAGTTACAGAAGTTCAAACACAGTGAGTGCTTTTTTTCCTCACTGAAAAGTTGTTGTGTTTTTGACTGGATGCAGATTATTGTAGCTGTGGCTTGTGCGCTTAGAAACACAATGGAGCCAAGTAAGTCATAACACAGGACAAATCCCATTTAAAATTTGAAGACAACATTCTGCTTGTTTTTTCAAATCTACTGTATGTCTAGCCAGTTTTCCAAAAAAAAAGACTCCAAAAGGCACATGTAAAGTTTGTAAATATAATATATTCTTTTTAGTCGTCACTTCAGTAGCATTTTCTCTGCAAATAAATTACAAATGCTATTCAGAGACGGTTGTACTTGGGCTCATTGTGTTCGTGAGAGCCTGTACAAAATGTAGATAATAGCATTTATATGTAAAAGTACTTTTGTAGAATTATACAATGGCAAAAGGGACAACAATGATAATTCCTCCAGAGAAATTCTACAATGGTATTCTACCAATGTTTCTCCAAATTGGCACATTTTTAGAATGAGAATCTATTATGCATTTGGTCCGCAGTACACTTGCTCTGAAAAGGACACTGACATGACCTTATTTCTTGTTGTATGTGGATTCCCAAAATGGTGAGGTCCCCCTACACTTGTTCTAACACCCACATGATACAGAATAAGGAACTGTTGCCACTAAAGCAAAGGCATGTTAAAATAGGTTTTGCAGATAGAATTGTGGCATTTAACACATTCAAACAAAATATCCATATTTAGACTGTTTTAAGAGACTTCATTTACCAATCAGCTAAATCAATCTTCATGGAATTCTGTACAAATTCATTAGTCATTTGTCACAATCTCTGTAATAGCATGAGGACTCTTGACTTGAATACAGAAAAACCCACTTAAGATTTAAGGGATTACATTTCCAAACCTTTTGCTTTGTCCAACACTGTCTATGAAAAATATAATTTCTGTCCAGATAGAGGCATAGGTACTGTATGCCTCAGACAATGCTCCATGAAAATGTAAAAGCGCTGGATGCAAATAGAAAAAGCAAATGGGATTGAGTCGGTCTTCAATTTTGAGTTGATTGCTACAAAACTGTCTGTGGAGCTATAAGTGTGCATATCTCTGCTGAAATGAAGATTAAAATACACCTGGACTGACCCTTGATGTGCATTCAAAAATGTATGATTGTGTTGTGAACTCAAAGAACTTCAGTTATAATTAATGTAGTAAATGGAAAATGCATTGGCCTAGAGTTTTAAGAAACTTAATTTACCAATAAATCTTCATGGAAGTCTGAACAAATGAATCAGTCACTTGTCACAATCTCTGTAATAGCATACAACTCTAGCCTTGTCTATGTCATAAAGTAAGTCAGAGACCTGATTCACCCGATTGTATTTCAAACTTTAAAACAATGAAGTTAGTTTTTCAACTCAATTTGCCACCTCGGGCTGTCAGTTACTAGGCAACCTCAAAAAAGGTGGTAAATTGCATGGTTCAAGGGATAATATTTTCAGTGGGACTGCCACTCGATGTATCAGCAAATCAACTAATAATTTCACACCAGCCAATGGCCAGGGCTGAAGCAGTTCAGCTTTGCTCTGGAAAACAAACCCTAATTATATTTGCACTGTTATAAAAAAAGAAAAACAACGACTGTAAAAAGGTGCCTTGCTGTTGAGCAGAACAACTTTTTTGTGTTCAGTGTTATGGAATGATCTGCAGTCGCAAGAGCCCATTATTAAAGAGTTTACAACAGTTCACTGTTCTTCCTAAAACTAAAATGACTCACAGTATGTCACTCTAGTTACTCATTTGATTCTCAAGTTATTTATTTATCAATGTATTTTGTTTATTTATTTGCTAATTTGTAAAGACATGTTTATTATGACTGGTGACCTGTCCAGGGTGTATTCCTGCCTTTCGCCCAATGCATGCTGGGATAGGCTCCAGCCCCCCTGCGGCCCTGTTCAGGATAAGCGCGTTAAGATAATGGATGGATGGTTTATTATGTGTATTCTTTTGAACATTAAACCAAAAACAAACTATTGCTAAAAACAAGGCAATTGAGTTGTTTCTCGCATCTTTGAGAGAGAATTGAGAAGTTTGGAAAGAAAACAGTGTTGCTCAGATGAATGTCCCCAATTGCCTATTAAGACTATTTGCACTGCTCTTTCATTCAACCTGTTTTCAAAACATAGTTTGAAACCAACCTTGATGTGTGTGAAAAGGTTTTCTACCATAGACAATACATATGACAAGGCATGTTTTTTAGGAGATCTTCCCACTCATTAATCTCACCAAAGGGTAATTTTGTTTGTGCCTTTCAATAACAATTCCATAAAAGCAGATACACTCAGTGAGCACTTTATTACATATTTATTAGACTTACTTTTTAGACTTCTACTGCTGTAGCCTATCCATTTAATTTGTTGTAATGTGTGGTTACTTGAGTTATTGTCACATTCCTGTCAGCTTTGACCAGTCTGGCCATTCTCCTCTGACGACATTAACAAGGTATTTCTGTTTGCAGAACTGCTGCTCCCTGGATTATTATTATTTATTTATTTTTGCACCTTCTAGTCTAGTGTGCGTGAAAATCCCGGGAAATCAGCCGTTTCTGAGATACTCAAACCACCCTGTCTACCACCAACAATCAGGTACAGGGGTGGTAACCCCCTTCAATAATAATAACTGGCAAGCACTCCCTCCTCCAAGTAAAATCTTATCATGATTTAAAACCCTTCTGCCTAACCCAAAGTTATGCCTAATACCTACAATGTCCAAAAACCCATACATGAAAGCATGCAAAGGAGAACTTCACACAACAAAACAGGTGTGTATAGTGCAATGGCAAGGTGGAAGGTTTGAAAGTTGACTTGTTTCAGTGCCGACAAAATAACAGTTAATGAAATAACTGTTAAAATATTACAATTATTAAGATAATAACATTTTAATGACAGCTAGGTCATTGGCCACACAATTTCACACATGTCCATCAATTCCATTAAATGAAATTATGAGGTAGTGAGCTCTTACAATGGTTTTATGTTTCTTTTGGCAGCTTACTTCCGCGGCAAGAATGCCGCCAGCCAGGAAATAATACTACCTATATTTTGAATAAAAATGCGGGAAAATAACCCTTGTGTAGGTCTCGTTTGACATCTTATTTCATGTCAATAAATGAATTAAAGCGGTTTATAGTTTGAATTATGGTGAAACCTAACAGCTCCATCTAATGGTCATAAGAAAAACAAAGGTTATGACCAGTATTTTAGCTGCAGGGCTACTTATTCTCAGCCCCTGGTCAGCATATTACAGTGTCAAGTGTGTGATCTGTTTTACATATAGTGACACACCCCCTCGATATGTTATCCAATTGGGCTAAATCTATTCAGCCCATTACAGTCTGAAGGTCCTGTAGCTCTACTGGTAGCGCATGGCACTAACATTGGCGAGGTTACGGATTCAATTCCCTCTGGTGCCAGCCATCCTTAAAAATGTATGAGCTCATGGTATCGGAAGGTGCTTTGAATAAAAGTAGTCATCAAATGGCATATATTCGAATGGCATTTTTTGTAATGCAATGCTGGAGCGTGAGCTATTGATAGTTATTGGTCTTTTACTTTTCAGCAGCCCCATCCAGTATCACCACCAGCCGCCACTGATCCTTAGGTTGTTTTTTGCACAACCTCTACCATGTGTGTGAGGTACCGATTCGGAAAAAAGTCTGTTGAGAACAGTGCAGAGCCTGTCAAGATTTAACTCCCACAATGGGTGGAGGGTAACTTATACAGCCTGTTGAGGAGTAAGTCGCAAGTGGCCTGTCGAGTGCAAGTGGTCTGTTTTCTTCTGTGTGTGTGCAACTTATTCTTCATTCCTCATAAGCTTCCAACAAGATGGAACTTTTAAAACGCTGCTAATCTGAAAATAACATTGGTTGTATTTCTGATCCAATTACCCAATTGATGAGAACTGGCTATATCTATGGAGTATAATATCAATATCCCAATAACTTTTGGATTGTCAAGTGTTTTGTTTATAAGTTGGTCAAGTGTTTTGTTTACAAGTTGACTAACTTAGCTAGCCTCTAATTTATCACTTCTGGGGAAGAAAATTGGAGCAAGATGGTGGGTATAAATGAGATGTTAGAAGTCTTATGAAATAGCATTAAATGATGACGATATTGTATTATATTTTATCAGATGTACATAAAATAAGCTCCTTGCTATAGTAGCTGATGTTATTGAAAGATCTGGTAACCTGGCTATAAGGTCAGATGATCCGCAGAGAGATGAATATAGTGAAACATTGAAACAGAATAACAGTAATAAAGACCCACACATCTGATAATTTATTCAAAACTAAATCTGAAAGGTAATTTGACAGCTGTGCTACTCACTGGGCAGATGATCGTTATATTGAACCATATGAAACAAACTGACCAACTTATTGGTATAATGCTAGCAATACATAATAATGTATTAGACTACATGAACATGAAGTGGCATGTGACTAGGATACAGGTATGTGTAAAGTGGAACATGCTTTAGGGAGTATATAATTACTGTATGAACATACAGTAGTGTGCAAAAATGGTCAAAAAGCCTTTTACAATTAGGAGAACAGAAGTGAACCTGAGCTCTAAATGGTACAACAGATTTTAAAACAAGATTACTTTTCTTTTCTTTTTACAGTTCCAAAATAATTTTAAAAAAGCTCTGTGCAAAAGTTTGGGAACCCTGTCAGGTAGTACTATGTAACTCCTTCTTGTAAACAGCTTGTAAACAGTTTCTGTAACCAGCTAAGAGTTCACACTTTTGGAATTTTGGAACCCATGGTTGTTAACACCAGAAAGAACAACCACTGCAGTTGGATACTTTAGAAGGCATGGAGTTACTTCAGTACAAAACGTTAACCCTGGAATTATACTCACCTGACTCACTGAAGCCCTAACGAGTAAATCAGTGAGTCTGGGCCTTAGTAATGATATTTTTTTTAAAGAATAATAACAGGGCCCTTTTCCTTTTTATAATTTATGAACCGTATCACACACAGATTCTTTGTATTTAACATTTAAACCAGGACTGCCCACATTTTTGCACCCCACTGTACACAATCTAGAATAAAAATGAAACTAAACATGTGGAGCTAAATGTTCATTTAAATGTGTACAGATTTAACTTTGTTCCTCAGCCTTTAAGTGTTATACTTCTGGGTGGTTTGGTTCTGATACAATTATTTGTTATTATCCAGACCCAAATTTCCTTTTGGGAGATGGTGCACTATTGCCAACAAACATGCTAATGTGGACACACGTCTTTCCCAGAAAGGTCCATGTTCGTCCATTTGTATAACGAAAATCACTTTTTTCTGAAATTGTACACTGTGGTGTCAGGAGATGTATACCCATGATGGGTGCATTGCATGAAGTCTAACTAGGTGCAATATAACATATTCTGTATATGCCTTCATTTTATCACGTCTCATATTTTATGGAGGGCACTGAATACTCTTGCAGACATTCCCCCAGCAGAGTTAGGGAAGCCTCCTGCCAGCAGTTGATAAAGCTCTGACATATCTGATCGATTGATCCGATCTCTCGAAATATTTATACTTTAGAAGTGTTTGAGGTTCATCAAAGGACTGACACCACCCGGATGGCGCTGAAACTGGAAAAGATTAAATGCGTTCAGTTCAGTGAAACATTAACAAACTAAAGGAATGCTGGCTGCAACTGATTCGTGTTTTTCAGTCATAAGATAAAATAGGCAAACTTAAATATTGATCCTGTCTTTCAAAAAGGCCTGAATTTATTTGTAAGTCAAAGTTAAGGACACATTCTGTCTGGTTCCAAGCCTATATTTCTTCAGTCGGGCTGTGTGTGCTTCTGAGGATGAAGGTGCTTTTTACCCCCCTTACAGAGAATTTTCCGTAGACAAAGAGCATGCATTTCCACTTACAAAGGATGCCCTTCCACAAGAATTTGGCAGAATTTCAGTTCTGCTCCAGTTTTAGACTTTAAATCCTATGATGTTCCCCTTGTGTCTGGAGCTGAAAGTGAACTGAATGCAACTGTAATGAGAGCTCTGGGTAAGAAAGGCTTACCAGAATATCATCTGCATATAAAGATATTAAATGTGATTCTGTTAAAGCGGGGCCTTGTATGCCTTTGTGGTGGCTAATTACCACCACTATGGGTTCTGCAGCCAAGGCGAGGGGTGATGAAGTCACTCCTTGCTTTGTATCGCTTGATAAATGAAAAGGGTCACAGGGCTGTCAGTCTATATTTTATTGAAGCTGTAAGGTAATTTAATCCAAGAGATAAAAACCTGGTCCAAAATTTAAATTAATCAGGGATGTTAAGGAATTAAGTAATCCCATTCAAATCGAATGAATGGCTTCTACAGCAGACATTGATACTTCTTCTTTTAGGGATAGTGAGCCCATTAGCAAGATCAATAGTATTTGAAAAGGAAATCGTATGACATGATCAGCTTTGGATAAAACCTGGCCTTTTCAATACAACCATCAGTAAGCTTAGAATGTAGCTACGTACATTGTAATTTAAAAGCCCATATTTAATAAGAATACCTGAGCTTCAAGGTGAAGCCTCCTAATCTTTTCCTCGTTCAATAACATGACGGCTGTGAGACTAAATGCACCTAGGAAGTGTTTTCTATCCACTGTTGTTGTAATTATACTGAAGCTGACAGAGAACATGTCAATTTGTATGCAACTGTATGAATAAAAGAAAAAAGAAACCTTGGCTGACTTTCTTGTAACATCTGTAAGCAGCTTTTACTGTATATAAAGCGTCTTGTTTACGATAATTGTTCTCTTATCTTCTGACAGATTTGAAGTTTTCAGATGTTTGGCCTGACATAAATGTCTAATTGTGCACATAATGTGTTTCTATTCAAGAAATTATGCCCTTTTCTTTTTTATTTGATTGCCAATGCCAGTTATTTTCCCGGGGCCTGTATCACGGACGAACCCCAGCTTAGTTAAGCCAAGTACATATCAGCTGGCTCAACCCTGGTGGATAATTGGTGCCATGATGCTGGTTATAAACTTGCTCCATCAACCCAGGATTTCTACCTCAGGCTATCTGCACTTTCACAGAAAAGGGGCACTTTCTTTAACAACGAGCCAATCACACAGAATCATAGAAAGAGCAAGAGCCATGTATTGCCGTATAATAAAATCAGAAATCAGAAATACACTGTTGGATACAGTACAGGACCCAAATGAGAACATGGTCAAAAATATTGCCTTCACAAATGACAATCCTCAGTTTACTCATTTGTTCCCCCCGATTAATTTTCAAGCCATCAAATAAATCAGACATTTATGAGGTTCAAATTAGTCATTGGATGAAAATAAAGGTCTGAAATTAATAATCAGATGACAAAGATAAATGAATTCTGTGTATGAATGAGACAGGGTTACAGAGTTAAACATCTCATGTCAGGGAGACACAGACAAAGGGGGGATTTTGTGCTTGAACTTACTCAGCATATTTATTTTTGACACCAGCATTGCACAGTACATCAACAAGCCAGGTATGTCTATAAAAATGCTTTGTGTGTCTCGTGTGTTCCCCTTGGATATGTTAATGCGCATGTTGCCTTGACAAAACTGTCTGCTGTTTCTACAGTCGTCTGCTAACAATTCCGTTTTTCACTCTGCATTATTTGAGGAATTCATTTGAGGAGCGGTTACTGTGAGAGAGAAAGGTCTGAGGGAAATGGGGGCGAACGGACAGCTCCATGTGCGAATGCTACCGGGAGGCCGGAACGAGAGCAGCATTCCCTGCAAATTGGGAATTTTGAATGCTTAACTGACTGCCCCCCCCCCCCCCCCCTTCCCCCCACTGTCACCTCTGGTGTCAGCTGTAGAGACCGCAGGCAAATGCTACTATTCACTCCGTGGTCCACCATTAAGCTCGCAGGGAGATCCGTTGGGAGGAGGATAGCTCATGTGCCAGCTGTGCAGGCAGTGGGTGTCTGTCTGACCAGACGGGTGACACCGGGTGTGAGATGAGACAGGAACGAAATCCCTGCCCCCTTACCTGATGCTGTCGCAAATTACCGGCTCCCTCGCAGGGAAGCTGGCCATTGTTGACACTGGCACGGTATGGATTCGATAGACTGAGGAGCCTAGTCTCATTAGCGCACTGACTTACAGTACAGAGACACCAGTCGTCCAATGTCTTACATTCTTGTTATGGAATTTTGTAGGTACTATATAAGTCAAGCTTATTATGAGTGACAACACACTTCCAAATGGCAAATGTATACCGTAAGTATGTAAGGCATTAGATTTTACCTGTCAGTCCAACCTGGGGAGTAAATTCTGTTCAATTGGTGTGTGGGCGTAGTGTCTGCCTACCCTCTGCCACCTATATGCTCTGTGATTAGCCCTCAGCTCTGCACTGCTATGCAGTCCTCCACCAGCAGAGGGAGCACTGACTTTTGAAAGCCTGCATTTTGAGGACGCATGATTTAGCAAACAATTTGATACTGAACCTACCATCCAGTTAAATGTATTCCAAACAAATACATTAAATTAATTAAATATATTTACGTGTCCAAAATAATTTTATAATTGAAAACAGTGTATACCCATAGCCATTGATACGTATCAGTTGGAGGTTTAAAATCTGTTGAGGGAAAAAATGGAATGAGTTCAGTTTGAAATGGCATGGTCTTTTATGTTCATTTGATATTAATTGAGACATAGAATCGAGTTGATGTAGGTGTTCCTCACCTTTAAACATCATTGGCATATCTTTCATATGGATTCATATTCCATAAATAAAAAAATACAAAAAATACAAAAAGTCTGTGCCTGGGCCAAAGCAGCATTTGTATGTTAGTACTATTGGTTTCCTCTGAAATTTCAGCGAGTTAAATTCTCTGCGGGGGCTATGGTGTTTGCCCTGTCTACGCAGCTTTAGAGATGCAGTCAATTCTGAATCAATGCATGATGCAGTCAGCCCACGGTTTTGTTTTAGTATTTTAGAGAGTCCAGAGATCTGTGTATTGACTCTGACTACACTAAAATATGTAAACGGTTTATTTTATATATTACACGATTTCAGCCTTAATTGGGTCTTGCAAGGTAAAAGTGTGTGTAGCCCAGTACACAGTCTTCAGTGTATGTTGCCTAGCATAGCTAGGTGGCCCAGTATAACCCATGTACCAGGAGTAGCTTTTAATCGCCAGATAATGCGATGGAAAGTCCTCTTTATGTACATTTCTGTGAAAACACAGATTGTATCATAGAGCCCAGTGATTCACTCTGTAAAGCCCTGTGTTTTTCATGTTTGAGTAATGCTGAGCTTGTTTGCCTGGGTTGCATACAATTTATATTGTCAGAGCTCATCAGTTGAAAAAGCAAACAATAACATTTGGTAGTGATGCTTTTTAAAATGGGGATGTGATTAGCGTATGATTTCTTGCACCGTGGATGCTTGAAAAGTAAAGCTTTAGTGTGCCCTACTGTTAAGAGCCCGCTGTCTGACTGAGAACCAAGCAATAACAGTCCAAACAACAGAAAGCAGTTTATTTCTTTTTTTTGAGTCGAGAGCTTAGTCTTCAACACTACCTTACATAATACCTTTCCAACACTGGAGACCAGCATGCAGCGTAGCAGAATAATAAAAACTATGATATTTCTCACAAAATAATTCTAAAGGACAGCACATTAACCTTGTCACCAATATAATGTTTATTGGTTTGACCAATACAAATTATAGACCTATATGCAAACAAAAAAATATATTAAAAAAACAAGTGTACACAACAATGAATGCTTGTGAGTAACGATGTCATTATATTTGGAAAATAGATGTTGCTTTTGAATAAATATTTGATGCTTTGAGTGCCCTATGTCAGCCAGGGTCAGGTCTGTTGTATCAGGGTGAATGGATATCTAGAAAATGTGTCAAATCTAAGTGAAACAATCTAGATGGGAAGATAGCATTCTGGGTAAGAGAAAAGAGATATATTTTTTTTATTTCAGTGAACTACCCATTTAACAATGCTTTCCAAAGTAGCCTTCTATCATCTAGGCAATAATTAAAAAATGAGAAGTTTCCTCTCCGGACAGGATGCTGAAAATTGGTTCATCCTTTGTTAAATCCCAGTTTGACTACTGCACTGCTGTCCAGCAGCTCAACTACTGTACACAGTAATCTACAACTTTCTTTCGGATGAGACGTTAAACCAAGGTCCTGACTCACTGTGGTCATTAAAGATCCCATCACGTTCTTCACATTCAATTAGCTAAAACATTGTTCTCTCCCTCTCCACCTCCGCTAGTGTGTATTGAGCGTTTTGGTGCAAAATGGCAGCCATGCATTATCCAGGTGGGTGCTGCACATTGGTGGTGGTTCAGGTGAGTTTCCGCCTCATCACTTTAAAGCCATATATAAATGCAATGGTATATCTATCTAATTCTGCAGCTAGAATCCTGTCTGTGACCAAAAGGTACAAGCACATTGTACTGCATTGGTTCCCCATAAAATATTGGACTGTGTTAGTGGCCTATAAGACATTGCATGGGTTAGCCCTATGTTCCTCCTTGCGTAATACACCCCAGCGATGTCGGCCAGTTCACTATTCAGTGAAAAGAACAGTTTTCCTGCTTAGGTAGGGAATCAGAAACAGTTGCTATTTTCAAATTAAGACCAAAACCTTTACTGTCATTGCAACACCTAACAATCTCAATTGTCCTCAGTCTTTTAATACACTTGGTAATGTGTTCTTTCTGTTTGTGTGTTCAATTTTGTTGATATTGTGTACTAATAGTCACACACTTTTACATCATTGGTAACCTTCTATTTGCGTTTTTTCATAGCTTACACGTTATTGACTGTTTTGCGTATGCCTCTTTATCGTCTGATTTTTACCCCTTGATTTTTAAAATCTGTTGTGACCTTGTTAAATGCACTTCAAACTGAAATAAATGTATTGAATTTCGATTGAATCTAGCTCATAGGGGTTGAGATGCTTCCCCTGCTTCTCACCGCTGCAGACACATACACGTTTGACAATTCAAGGGTGTAGCGAAAACCTCCCAGAAGGAGACATCTGAGAGAGCTTTATTTTTTCTTTTAAGAATTTCACAAATTAGATACACTTTGTCAGATAATGGCAAACTGAGATACAATTCCTCGGCTACAACCCGGGTAAGGAGAAGATCCAGCTAATAAGTTCAGTCATAAAGGAACAGCATGGAAGTGAAAGATAAAAACAAAATAAAATGAATTATTTATATCTGGCCCCATTTACGTTGCTCTGAAAGCCTTTTTGTGCTGCAAAATGTGCCCATCTTGGAAAATTGCAAACAAGCTTTTGTTCAGAAACTGAATTATGACAGATAATTTGTCAATTTCTTCATGAAAAAGATTTCATAACAAATATATTGCCGTGCCCATAAAAGCAGAAGCAGTTTAATCATCATATTTAAAGGAAAATGTCCCGATATGAAGGAAATAGTTTATTTACGAGCATTTACTGGGTCAGTGACCTGCAGCTAAAGTTGGGTAAAGATAAAATTAGTTTGGTAGGATCCCTGAATGACACTATAGCCATAAATTATATTAAACCTTTCTTGCCGATTGAAATAAAAGGCAATTTTCTTTCTGGTCTTAAACGTACAATAGGTAATTTCGGACTCCTAACAGTCGAGAGAGCAATTGCAGCAACCAACAAACACCCTCAAACCACAACACTGTAAATTTTAGCTGCTTTTTCGTTCAGTTTTCCGTGATTTTAACTTTTGGAGATGCACTGCCTAGGCTACACTTTACAGCTATAAAACCCATAAAGCAGACAAATAAGTTAATATAATACTATTCTGTTAAAATTTCCAGTGTGGATCAGCAATCTACATTTTCTGCCTCCTTTATTATCTTTATGTCAGCCAAACAGATGTGTTAGCATGCTAAATCATAATTAATATTCTTAGTGCCATCTTCTTATAGCATTTAAGTAGGGACACATGCATGTTATTAATGCAATTATTATTATGATTACTGTTATAAAAGTAAACTTTACCCCATTTATCCTACTTACCCACACTATAGCTTGCCAACTAAATTAACCCGGTACTTACACCCAGCATGGTCTCATCCGTCCAGTAGCACACACTAGACTGCATAGATATACCACATTATTATTATATATAACGTTATACAGTGAAAAGTGCCATCTTAGAGATTCTTCTGAAACTCTCAATTTAGTTGTATTTTCTATATCTTCAACAATTGGTAAGAAGAAAGGCAGCTAACACAAAAGTGAATTTGACAAGTTTCACTTTGCAAGTTAGATGTCCGTTGATGTTTTACAAGTGATAATCATATTTATGAAGATGGAAGATTAAAGAGGACTTAAAGAGAACTAGACAGATAAGAAAAAAGCAGACAGATTTATGATTAAGCTGATATGTTTCAGCTGTGATGATGAATTACATGGATCATATTGTCATTAAAGGATGCAAGACGCCCATGCGCAAACACACACACGCACACACACACACACACACACACACACACACACACACACACAAATACACACATGCGCACACACACACACACACACACGGAAGGCATATTCCCTGCCAAGTTCATGGGAAAGACAGATGTTGTTTATAGAAGGCTTCTGAGTGGTTCTTAGCCAACGGCTGCATCAGGTGATTGCCCGTCACCCTTGGGAAGGCTGCTTTTAACATCAGCTCTCCCAGGAGGCTGCAGGAGCCACGCGGAGGAGCCCCGAGTTACCTGTGCTCACAAACACACGGCCGTTTCAGGTAACGCCGGGAAGCAGGGAACAGGGGGGCGCTGGGGGTACTGCTCCACTGAGCTGGGAGAAGAAGTATGCAGGGTTGTTTTGCCATCTAATTTCCCAAGAACCCTTCCAGCTGGAACCAGAATGTATTGGGTTCAAAAGAGTGGAACTCTCTCCGAAAACCATGAGCATCAGCATGTTAGTCTACGGCTGGCCTCGAAATCAATTTTGAAGGAAATGCGGAAGGACCCATCAGGCCTTCTTTCGCTTCCTGAGTACATCTGAGTACATCTACACTTTGAGAAAGAGAGGGGTTTTTTTGCTGATCTTTCAATTATGTAGGCCAAATGGCTGTGAAGAGTGACCTTGCCTAATGCCTCTGGCAATGTCAGGATAGAGCACTCATTACATGTTATTGGCTAAATAAATTTAGCATTCATGTTTCCTAAGTATATAACTAGAATTTCACTTTCAAGAGGACAGCTTGCAAGTTGTTCTATTTATTAACTACAGACAGTGAGTGGACTAGAGCAAAATACATCTGATATTCAGCAAGTTTGATCAATGACCCATGTTTAACCCCCCAGTGAAAGTGTTGACTTTTTTTATTATTGTTTAATTTTGAAATATTTTATTTGGGTATTTATGAAAGCCATTAGGGGCTCCAAACTAGTCCACATGCCTTACATAAAAAGTTCTGTAATTTCTATATGGTGAAACCAAAATGAATATAAATGCCATTGAAAAGATGATAATCATAAAAGTTGAGAATCGCTTTAATTGGATGTTAATGGGATTATGAAAAAAAAAAAAATCAAATCAAGAAGAAACATATTTAACATTATGGAGCTCACTGTAT
The DNA here is from genome assembly GCF_963514075.1 of Conger conger. Taxonomy (NCBI): domain Eukaryota; kingdom Metazoa; phylum Chordata; class Actinopteri; order Anguilliformes; family Congridae; genus Conger; species Conger conger. Next base: position 34,349,345 of record NC_083772.1, on the reverse strand, counting down.
ATACAGATCTCATCTTGCCATCTTAGATCGCAATTAGTTGCATGTTAATGAAATAGGATAATGACTGGTACTCATGAAACCATTCTTGTCCCCTTCTTAATTGTGATTTGAATAATTCAGAGGTATGATTATTTAAATGACTACATCATTGTCACCTCATAATTCTCATAATTTTCTTAATTTTAACAGCCACTTTTATAATTGAAACTGATTTTATGTGAGGTGGCTTTTCAATTTCTCTTGCATTATACCCCTATAAGGAACTATTTAAAGGACATTAGGTTATGTAAATTGCTTATCAGTTTCATTGTTCCCGTTAATGATACATTGTGAATGAAGTGGCACAAATTGATGGTGCAGACCTAGAAACAATCAGTCTGTGTGCCTCTTGCTTTGATTAGATAAGAATCTCTGGCTGTGAACCGGCACATGTTATGAATGATTAAGACTAGATTTCTAGAAATTATAAATAGGCATAATATTTTATTGGGAGGTCTCATTTCATTGGAAATAAATCAATAATTATATGTAATATTGTACGAATAACCTGGAGAACTACATGGGAAATAAATTGTCTGCTGTCAATTATATTCCGCCCATTTTGTTTTGAAAACAAGTTACTGTTAAAGTATCTTCACTTCTTTTCGTATTAGCTTAAAAGGCAGGCTGTTAAATTCTGTTTTGCGGCTATCTTTGAATTATCTTTCCTGGCAAATTAAATATGTAGCATCCTCTGAAAAATATTTACAGATTTAAAATACCTATTAGGCCCATTGTATAAATCCTGCCCTAGCATAAAGTCTGAGACAAATTCAACTTCTCTTCAAAGTATTCAAAGTATTTTTCACTTTTATTGTGCTCATCCCTTGAGCTCTACCATCTCGTTGCTGTGATTTTATGAATTTATTTTCCTCTGCTTCACGAGTCAGGGGGTGGGTTGTGGGTTGTGGCTATGATTCATCCATGCTGCATGATCGCTCTGTGCTAAATTGGCTGAAGGAACATAACATGAACATCAAAGTCGATTAATAATTATACTGTGTATTTTTTTCCATCGTTCACATTTAGACACACTAATGTGAAATAGAAATTCGTTTGAGGTTAATACCATTCTGAATCTTAAAGATGGAAGAACACAGCATTAAAAACCTTGGGAATAAATATCTAATAAATATTAGTTATGTATGTTTCTAAAGACAGGGTGCCATAAATTGTCTAATCATCTTGTATTTTTTGTGGTGAGTGTGAATATCAACGGATCCCCAAATGCACTGACATCGTTGAGCTTTTCCTTTAAACCGTCCTCATCCTGCACGGTCCAGTGGTGCCAATTACACTGCTGCACAGAAGTTTTGACTGATTACCCCCCCTAGAGGGAAATTTCCACCTATGTTGTACTAGTCTTATAAACGTGTCAATATCTCAAAATATATTTACTGTACACGTGGTTAAAGACTAAAATTAAAGTGGAGGCTTGGACCATTCAGAAATTTAGAAAACATCTCATGTTTTATGGTTTAGCACTGAATATCCAAATTTCTAAGTCACCCCGAACTACTTTATATTTGGGCACAAACTTGCTGTCAAGTTGCATACTAAATATGGTAAAGATATTGCCAGGCATTAACATTCCACATGGATTTTTCGAAAACTGTACTCGGATGTCCTCAAGTGGCCCCAAATCTCTCCAAATACAAAACATCTGCATCAATCATTATTCTTTTTAAATTTTATTTAAACAAAATGTAAAGAAAAGTATCCTTCACATGTGTTTTATTCACATATATGAGAGTATGTTCTTCTAAAGCATTCAAAAAGCTCTCCAAAAAGGATTACTCAACCTAATGCTTTCTAACAAATCGGCATCACATTTAAAATGGAACTTTATTTCAAGATCAGGTTAACTAGAGTCCTATTAGCCAGTAGAATTACATTAATTGCATTAATTAAGTGTTATCTATAGCAAGTCCAAATCCTGTAATTACGCACGTCTGTATATTCATTGTGAACACAGTCATATTCATAAACTGTCTGTCGCCTGACACATTATAACTTGTTGGAAAGGGTGGGAAGCCCTGTGTGCCATTAGTTCAGTACTGAAATTACTTTGCAATGCATTTTGCATTTATGCAACAATAATAAGTAGTTCAGGACAGCATTTGCTTAGGTATAGTCCCAGCAAAAAAATGGATTCAAAATAACTTAAACATAACCTTTATAACCAGGTGGGGCATTTGGTTCCATATATGTGTCAGTATCTAATATATTTGCAAAATAAACTTAAAAACAAACAAAAAATGAATACCAAACCGGATATGTTGGCCGGATGTGGAATGAGCTAAGAAAAAAAGAAAATGTTGTTCTAATATTGGAACATGATTTTTGATTTAAGAGAAATGGTATCAAGTATTGTAGAATATGCCTTTTATTTTCAGAGTCTGTGACAGGGTCAAAGTTGTAAACCAGAAGCGTGGCATGGGGGAGCCTGCTGTTTTATTGCCCTGCATTGCAAATAAGAGGCTGATAAGAATCTAAACTGCTGTTCTAGCTCAAGAGTCTTTTTAACAATCTGGCATCACCTTTTTGTGATTTCATTATATCACAGTTTTTTGTTCGATGTAATATGAATGCAACAATAAGTTAAGATGTCGACGACTCAACCACAAGGGGGCAGAATGGATGTGGTTAATGTGTCCCGGTTTCATTCCCTTATCTATCTCTTGCATTGCAACCTGTTGTCAGAATTCATGCTTTTAAATATTCACGGGCAGTTTCAACACTCTCTCAATTATTGACAGGATGTGACATTGGCAAATGCAAGCCTTCTCTAGGGTATGCCTCAAAGCTAGCTCTTTCATCTACACTGGAATTGAAGTGCTTGGCTCTCAGACCATACAATATGGCAGTCTCTTTGATCATATAGTTTTATTTTTTTCCCTTTTTTAGGTGCCTGCTAAACACACTGACAGTGTTTTACTCGACATTAGTCATTTCAAGTATCCCCTGGTCTGTTGAATCATTGTTTTAAAGTGAAAGTGCAACAGCATATTATTTTGATTGAATTATGGTCACAGATTTAAACAATGGCAAGGAATGTTTTGTACAATCTTTTTTATGCTGCCTGGGAAGAAACAATGCATACATTATTTAATGTTTGAGATTCATTACTGTTTTTCTAGACCAGAAACTTGAACCGCCTTCATCCACTTATCTGTATTAACAACATTATTCAGTTCTATTGTAATGTGTGTACTTTGAGGAAGATCCAATGCCCAGATCACCTACCTTCCTAAACAATGTGTTTCAGTAGGTGTAAATTTAGCCTGTGGAAATTGTTTTCCAGATTTTCTAATCATGCGGAGGCACTAATTTGGTTTTGCCATTGAGAACCTCTGTAGATATCCTGGAAGCTACACACTATGGCACCTGGATCATATGCCATTTGGTCTTCCTGAGGAATTGGTGAGGCCAGAAAATGGTCTGAATGAGTTTTAAAAAAATCTTCCCTCAGCTTATGATGCACTGCTGGCCCTCAGCTGCACCGAATATTGCGTCTATTCCTTGCGTGACTTGGCCCGTTTCCTGCATTCATATAGCATTTTCTCAGGTCGGGCAGCTGAGAAAATAGTCTTCTTTTTTAAAAATCTGGTGAATCAAAGCTAGCAACTCATTGGTTAACCTTGGATTAATACTTGACTAGCTGATGACCATACCAGGCAGGCATTCTTTGTTCTAAAACCTTTTTTACTGTATTAATATGCCCAAAAATACTGATTGCATAAATTAGAATCGGTATGGGACCTCTGCCAGAGTATCTTCTTATTTATCCAAATGTATTTCATAAATGGGCAAACCATCTCATCGACTGGTCTGCTGCACAAATACCACCGATCTGAAATCCTTTGCAGGAGTTTTCAAGGAATGGTCTTGTTCTATGCATTCATTTATCTAGTTAGTTAAATGCTAAATGGACATTTATATAGTGATTCTATCCAAAGCGCTTTTCAATTGATGCCTCTCATTCATTCATTCCCACACACACTCACACACCAACGGCAACAGGCCGCCATGCAAGGTACCAATCAGCTCATCGGGAGCAATTGGGGGTTAGGTGTTGTACTCAGGGACATCCCCAGGGTGGAGGATCGAACCGGCAACCTTCCGACTGCCCGGCAACAGCTCTTACCTTTACCTTGAAAATGTAAACGTTGGGCGAATGCTATGGAAAACAATAATTATCAAGCCTTCAAAGGAGCTATGGTTAAACATAAAATCTAACTTCAGCCTTCAAAGGGGCTCACAGATAAACACACCAGAAAATAATTTGGCCGCTCCACTGATGAAACCGTATAAAAGCTCAGGCAAAATTATACCATGAATTGGATCCCCGAAATCTTGGCAGCCACATCAAGAGCCCTAGCGCGTGGCAGGAATGTTCCAGCGCTGTTCATTCTTCCCCCCTCCCGGACGACAGAGCCCAGGACCTTCCCTGGAGGATAGCGCCCGGTCGCCAACACAAGTGTGTGACACAAATATGTCTGTGGAGCGTTGTGTGATGTCGGAGCACCCGGAGAACAGCCGACCTTGGACCGGAGCTGCAGCGACAGCTTCCGCTCTTCTTCCTCCGGTAACTGCGGAAGGCCTCTCGCTGCACCAGACAGCCTGGCGGTGCAGATGCCTGCACAGCGGTGCGTTGAGAGCAAAGATGTTTCAGAGTCGCGGCGTACCGCACCAGGCCCCCTTCCCAGCGAGGTGGAACGCTCCAGTGCCAAGCGACCACACGACTGTCGCATGTATTACGATCAGGAATTCATAACTACTGTACTTCAGCCAATCAGGGCAGTCCCTGGGACAATGAGAGGTGGCTGAAGCCAGTACAGTACACTGCAATAAATCATACAAGCGTATGCTAGAGGGTATCCAGGATACTTCCGTGGGTATTGTGCTGAATGTGCATGTTTTTGGATGTTACGTCAGGCTGGCTGTTTCGTGCTATGAAGGGGGATCATGCTGCTCTTTTGGGAAGGTAAAGCTCCATGGATTTAACATCTAGGAAACTAAAGCACAGAGTCCATAATTTTCATTGTTAAAGAGAAACTCTGGTCTCACCCTCAGGACATTTGTCTGGATGAGAGGCGCAATACGTTCTCCCTACAGCATTGAATGTACTAATTGTGGGGAGATAAAAATAAACCGTGAGGGGCCTCTTGTCCTCCATTGCCATTAGTTGCACTGTGGAGCTGGTGCATCGTTACACATGTACCTAAATTCTGGTTGACCAGATGTACATTAAATCATGTTTAGTGGTAAACTCTGTACTTCTTGAAATCTGGTTGAATTACAGAATGAACTACTTTTGCCAGTCTAAGGCCATTTAGAAAGCTCTAATGGGGAAGGTTGGCTTCTGACAAGATGGACGTTAATGAGACACAATTGTCAGCACCGTTTAGAGTGATGAGGCACCAGGCACTGTTGTTCATGTTCAGAGGGAAGGCTCCGTTTAATGTTGAGCCAAAATTATTTTGCAGTTTCCTTCTCAAATGCCTACAAGTAAACCATCAAGGTATGCCTGCTGAAAGATTACTGCGTTGTTTAAGTAACGGATGAAAAGAGCTCTCGTTCAATTATTTATTCAAGCAATCAAATCAAATATTTATTTTGTATATCATGAGTAACATAACACCAAGCCAGATGACAGAAATGAAGAGATAAAAAGTCTGCAGATTATGTAGTTATGGTACTGCTCCCAGCTTCTAATTTCTAAGAATGATCCCATGATGACCAAGGGCCAAGTTATTTTTAAGAACAAAGCTTATGAAAGCTATTAAAACTCAGCTAAGCTGAGATCTTATGCTTGATCTCTGGAAATATTGACTTGTGGATTTTCAAAGTCTAAGCTGTGATACGCAAGCAGACAGGTAAATGATAATGAAAGGCAGGGTATTACTGTACATATCCTGTTCTTAGAGGAAGCAAACATCAGAACAGACCACCGTATGGTCAGCACCAATCTATCTATTGTTTTTTATTTGTATTTCTTTGGCTTGAATATGTATTTCAGTTAGTAGCTAACAACTGCATATTATTTTCATGACAGCCCTGGGCCTACAGATTAACTAGCAGCAAATAAGTTAGCAATTTAACTTGTTTATATCATCCTGAGATGAGGTCAAATAAAATTTGACAGGTATTTCCCCATATGCCCCATTTCAATTAAAGTAAGTGGCTTCATACGGCAAGTCTTTTCGAACACATGACAAAATAAAGGTCAACTAGGAATGTTTGTCAGGCCAGCATATCATCAAACAAGCATAGAATTAACAGAGATTCAACTAAGGCACAATAATCATGTTAAATTTGTAGCTTTTGATCTGACAAAACAGGATTATTCCATCATTGTTCTGGATTAGCTAGTCCCTTCATGATCCCATACAAATCTGTAGTTAGCAGCAAGCTAATCTTAGTTCATTGCAATTAGGCCATCATTTATAATTAAAGTCAATATTTTCTTGATGTGGGCCCAAAACAATTGCAAATTTTTTGGCTTAAGTTCCGACACTGAACCTGACTGCAGGCACTGCTTTAATGTCTATTGATTCATGCTTCAGCGTAGTACATTAATTGAAGACTGTGATGGTGTGGGGGAGGGGAAAGAGAGAGGTATTAACCAGGGTTCTATCTACAGTTTGCTCAGTGATGCGAGCTGTGAAGTTCTGATAGGTTCATCAAAGTTCTATCGCTCAGAAATACGACATTTATTCATATATAACACCTTTCCTCACATTTTCATAAAGTAATAGCAGAGATCAGATTTGTATTGTGGCAATCCCCCCCCATCACCCCAGTAAATAAATAAACAAGCAAACAAAGCCCATGAGAATGTCTACTGAAAACATAAAGTTGGGAACAGAGCTGATATACTGAAAATGAATTGTGGAGCTAAAAATAATATAAAAAAGAAAGAACAAGCAAAATGCAAAGGTCAAATGTTACTTGTATTATTTGCAAGATGAAAAATGGTACAAAGGCATTCATGGCAAAGAGCATGGGGTTTTGTAGAGAGAACCAAATGATTTGCGCTTTTTCAGAGCAAAGTCCATTTTTGATTCCTAATAGCACCGCTGGCTAGGCCAAGGGTCCGGTATACCTGGTCCTGGAGTGCCACAGGGTATATTATATTGTTTTTGCTATTACTTGGCACTTTAATAATGGATAAAACATAAATTCAAAGAAACCTGTTTCATGTAAATTATTTTAAACATATATTTCACTGGAAAAAATGGCAAGAATATATAGTTATAGTTATTATATAGACTATTACATCCTAAAGATTAGAAAAAGGGGATCATACAAAAATCAAACACAAACCCTTGCCCTAATGCTTTCCAAAGCTCCAGAACAATCCTAATGTTGTCCCAGCCCTTGCATTTAATGTTTCCATAACCATAACCCAAGCCCTGGGAGTCACCTGAAATTTTTGGATAAAAATCTATAGAAATATCCTCAATCCAATTAAAGGAATACAGTAACGCTCAAACGCATATCCTATATGCATATTGAAAAATGTACTTCACCGGACGAAATGTCCGAATACGTTGAGTTGGCCCACCTCAGCGGGAGTCATCGGTCTGTGTTGGCTGCTGATTTTCCAGTGCCTGCGATGGAGCTCGTCTGCTGGCAGCGAGGAGGAAAGCGAGGTGGAGGTGGCCCTAAATACGGAGGACCCGTGGGAAATAAAACGCGGCACGCTGCCGAGCATTACGACGGCTCCTGAATACGCCGCTGTTTGTCCTGCTTATCGCTACGATCCGCCGGCTCATTTAAAAAACATGGAAACCTGTTAAAAGTAAAGAAAAGCTGAAATCAGGGCAAAAGAAAGCGGGGAAAAATGAGCTGTGAGAATATTGTACCTTGGTAAACAAACAAAAAAGAACTTGCATTTTCGTACACATTTCCCGGCACGGCAGAGTGAGACTTGGTGTCAGCTGCCCTACAGCATAAATGATAAATGTGGGCGCGGAGAAACAGTCAGTTTGCCACCAGACGTCCTGCCACACCAGTATCTCTACATCATCCTGTTTTCCTGAATACTTCCTCTTTTCTCTTACAACTCAATAACTCTAGAAGGTGCAGCTGTGGTGTACAGGTATACATACTTGGGTGATGGCCTGATAGGAACATCTCTGAATGTTTTATGGATAACCTCCTGGTGTGGTGCTCTTTCTCCTTTCCTACTCCAGTCTGCCCAGCATATTCTGAGGTCTTTGTGACACTTCTGAAAAGATATTCACCCCATATCGTGTCTGCATATTTACGGATCCTTGTTTGTGTTGTATTTTGAGGACGACCATCGGTTCTGGGAATAATTGGTCATTTTTCTGCTGTTCATTGTTTAAGTTTGTGATACTTGACAGCGTTCATTCATGCATTATTCAGATATTTTCTGAGGGAGAAGACAAACTGTCCTGTGTTTGTGGTAGGAATTTTCAATGCATTGTCATATCAAATTGAAAACCCTAGAGCTGTTTACACCCAACAGACAATGCAAAATTAGATAACTAATCAGTCAGTGATGAAATTATGACTATCAACAGTGACCCTCGGTTTACAACAAATCTGCTTATGTTGATTTGTTGATGTTGCCATATTTGCTCTGAAAATGAAGCTACAGATAATCCATCCTGATTAGGCTTCTCTCATTTTGCAACTCTCACAAACAGGGCAAGTACTCCAAGACCTGAGACTGACTTCTGTGGGGGCGAATGGGGAGAAACTGGCCATGTTCATTCTGCTGGTCCCCGCTCAGCAAGCAAAACCAGTTAAAATGGCAGATCCATCCCTGGATCTCCTCTGGCCCTCCCATCTCTCCCCATACCCCCGTCGTCTCTGACAGCAGGTGTTTATTTACCACTGGAAGGAATGGAAATGGAGATTTTCTTCAGTGCTTCTCAGGTTATGAAGACCTGCTGCTTCTGTTTATCTGGGAGCTGGTCGATGATGGAGGGTGTATGTGTATGTGTGTGTGTGTGTGTGTGTGTGTGTGTGTTTGTGTGCATGGGGAGGGGGTTATTTATATGCATTAAAACACTTGTAATTCAAAACACATACAATTTATAGGTATTTGAGGGGACCGTTGTCGGGATTTTGCAGCAACGGCAGACAGTGGAGTTTTGAGAGCTGTTGCGCGCATTGGATTTTCAAGGCCGGGGAAATGTACTCAGCCGTGGGTTAAAAAGGCACCGTGAGTGATGTCTCTTTTCCGTTCCTGCTGCAACCGTGATTCGGCACCGCAGTAATGAACACGACCCAGTGATTACTGTATAATGCTTCATGATGTCGCTGCTATGATGAATATACACAAAAGTAGCAATTTTCCGGGAGATTTTTGCTGCTGGCTTTTTTTGTAATTTATTTATTTTTTATGATTGCTTGCTGTATTCATACTTTCTTTGCTGACTTACCTTGGCTGGAGAATTATTTTAGTAATGAATGCATCATGTTTATAAAAGACCTTCAAGCTCTTTCGAATATCGCAGTGTGTTTTTTTACGGTGAAGGGGGTTCAACACCCACACTGCTCCAGCACAATCACAGAGAGAGTTCTGATACGAAAAGGAGCATCCGATCGTGGCCTTTCTTTCAAAGGAGAGTGCATGTTTGTCTGCCCTCTCTTGGGTTGTTGTTGTACATGGACACTCAAAACTGGCCCTTGAGGGCTGCAGCAGTGCTGGTTTTTATTCGGCTGTAATCAGGGACAGATTTAGACCTGCAACACCGAGTAAGAGGGTTCTGGCCAATCAGTGACATTAAGCAGAGATACTAATCATTAATCAATGAACAACTAGGTACAAAAGAGAACCAGCACGACCACATTTGAGTGTTTACGTTGTACGATGAGAATAACTGGTGAAAATAAATAAAAATCATGGAATTTGTTTTTCTTTTCTTATTTTTTTTACTTTTGACAGATGAGTCATTCCATGAAAAATCAACCAGAGGCGTGGGAGGTGACCACTTCAAGTTGGCTCAAAGTTTGTGTAAATGTAGAGAGCATGCTAAACATTAGCCTCATTGGATTTGTCATTCTGGAGATATTGGCTCTTAAAAAAGGGGGGGTGGCACCCAAAAAGTCACTTGCGAGTGGAAATTGAGAATGTGTACTCTGACATGATTTTCTGTCAGGGATCAAATAGATCATTTATTAAAAAATTATACAATGCCAAAGTTAGACAATTCACAATGAATTAAGCAATATTTATTGAGGTTTAATGTAAATGCAAACTTTGGCATCAAGGCTCTGCCTCTCATCACTCCTTACTGCCTGAGCCATGTATCCCATGGGAGCGACATGGCTCAGGCAGTAAGAGCTTTCGTCTGGCAGTCGGAGGGTTGCTGGTTCGATCCCCTGCCCCGGGCTGTGTCGAAGTGTCCCTGAGCAAGACACCTAACCCCCAAATGCTCCTGACGAGCTGGTCGGTGCCTTGCATGGCAGCCAATCACCGTTGGTGTGTGAGTGTGTGTATGAATGGGTGAATGAGAAGCATCATTTGTACAGCACTTTGGATAAAGGTGCTATATAAATACCAACCATTTACCATTTTTACCATTTGTTATAAGCCAGCCAAAAGGGAGTGGCTACAAACTCCCCCTATTGGGGGTTTTGAGAAGCAGAGCTCACAGGTGAATGCTGTGGTGTTGGGAGTGCAGAAAAGGTATGATTCAGGAATAGGCATGATAATTAGAGCAAATGCAGCAATAGCATACTATAATTGTGAGCAATTGCAGCATAGGACAAGCAATGCAGCAGAAAGAGCCAAGCAGCGCTATGGCTTTAGCATGCAGAATGAGCCAGGCAGCGCTATGGCTTTAGCATGCAGAATGAGCCAGGCAGCGCTATGACTTTAGCATGCAGAATGAGCCAGGCAGCGCTATGGCTTTAGCACACAGAAAGAGCCAGGCAGTGCTTTGGCTTTAGCATGCAGAAAGAGCCAGGCAGTGATATGGCTTTAGCATGCAGAAAGAGCCAGGCAGTGCTATGGCCTTAACATGCAGAAAGATCCAGGCAGTGCTATGGCTTTAGCATGCAGAAAGAGCCAGGCAGTGCTATGGCTTTAGCATGCAGAAAGAGTCAGGCAGTGCTATGGCTTTAGCATGCAGAATGAGCCAGGCAGCGCTATGGCTTTAGCATGCAGAAAGAGCCAGGCAGCGCTGTGGCTTTAGCATGCAGAAAGAGCCAGGCAGCGCTGTGGCTTTAGCATACAGAAAGAGCCAGGCAGCGCTTCTCGAGTTGTCTGCGCATAATAGCTCCATATCATTTGGTTCTGGACAGAAAATGAAGACTGAGATGTTCTCAATCAATATGAAACTTTAGGTTCTTCAAAATGTATAATAGGCCTGCATACACTCAGTGAGCACTTTAATAGGTATTTATTATACTTATTTTTTAGATGTATCTGTCTTCTGCTGCTGTAGCCTATCCACTTAGAGGTATGATGCGTTGTGTGTTGACAGATGTTCTTCTGCTTACCACTGTAGTAATGCATGAAGTGCCCTTGAGCAAGACAAACTTATATTCGTTGGTTTGAACAATGAGATTCTTTCCAAAATGGTAATACTGTATTTTACTATTCAACTAATTAAATGAAGTATAAGGTAGTTGAAGAGGTGTGAAGGTGTGCTGTGTTTAAATATAGTTTCTAAATGTTCAAGTGTATGGTGATAAGTAACACACCATGAAGAGTAACAGAAGTGTAAATAGCCATGGGACACATTTATGTTTAGTCTTTATTTAGAGTTTACCACTTAATTAAATGACCCTCGCTTGTTTTTCTATTTCAGATTTTTCTTTTTCTGAATTTGAAATCCCGGTCCCCCTGCTAAAACTGTGAATGTGAAGAAGTCATTTTAAGGAACATTGACCCTGATAAAATGTTGTACTGTGTGAAGAGGTCATTTTCAGCTACATTGAATATGACTGCTGGCACAATTAATTCAAACTAAAATTTTGAGGGGATTGCCTGAGGTAAGAGGGAGCAAAAACCCACAGATTGGTCAATTGACATTCATACGTATATTCATACCTATATGTCATTAAGGTATGTACAGCAAGGTATGACTGCCATTTGATTGTCAAACAATCTACCTGGTGTCAGATGGCCTGCTCCAGCTCAACTGTGTACCTGACCGTATAATGCAGAATTATTTTGTCTCATTTCTTTTTATCTGACGTTGCCTGACTCTGCTTTGGCAGAAATGCCACTCAGAAATGTATAAATTAAAGTGGAACTGTAAGTCTCATTCTCATTTAGACTGTTAGAGATGCTGCTGCCATGACTACCTTAGAACATGTGCAGAGCTAAAATAGAGCCTTTTGCATATTCATGACTCCGTTAAAAAAAATGAATACAAAGTTCTGTCTTGCTGAGTTAATGGTTTAATTCCTGAAATTTATCTTTGCTGTTACAACTTGCTTTAATCAATGTGTTTTTGGTACAGGATCTCAGAAAACACAGGAGACTTTCTGAGGTTGTGTCGCCACCCATTCAATAATAAATTGGTGGTTTGCAGTGCTAACAACATTTAGGGGACCCCTGATTTAACTGAATATGAAAGATAAAGATTGAATCTAAATCAGACCAAAGATTTTATTGAAGTTGGCAAGTACACTTAGATGCAATTGGCTGCACACTAAATTCCACTATGGACTTTGGCTATCATTCGCATACATTTTCTGTACAAGCAAACAAGGGACCCCCAAATCCATCATGCCAACATGTCAGTTAAAGTTACATCAGATAAATGTAATAAAACAATGAGAGTAACATTGTTTATTTATATTTTCATATGAAACATTTCTTCAAGCCTACATACATGCATATAATAATCATTCTTTACAAAGTGCATTCTAATGCATTGTATGCAAAAAATTTACTTTTCAGGATATTACTGATTACTGACAATCTGAATCCATACTGCTAACCAATCAGCTTTTTTTGGGATGCACATTTGACACCATGCCACATAAGCCCTCAGTTGCCAAAATCCGGCAGATTTTTTTTCGCCTGCCTTTCAAACTAAATAATGTGAACTTCCCTTTTCTTTACCTGACCATTTCTGGTAAAGATAAGCTGCCCTTATCTCAGCTGAGAACAAGTTTATCTTGCTAGTATCTATTGTACTGCAATGGAAACCATTTTACCCTGTGATTTGGTGGCTTTGTACATCTTAGGGACAGCTTAGCAGCTAAACTGTGACATGGGGACTAATGGGGTAATGGGCATTGGATTGGAATGAATCAGGTCATTTGTCTAGAAAACCTTTATTCTTTTAACAGGGTTTACAGATTGATGAATGTGTTCAGGCACACTGGAAGGAGGCTGTGCTAACTGCTCTCTAATGGAGGTGAGAAATATACAGTAAAATATCACAGTGAAATATCACAATTTAACTGCGATAGAGTATGTGTTTGTCCCTACTGGAATCAAATAAGCTCTGTTAGATGAGTTTTTTGTTTGTTTGTTGCTGTGCAGGAGCCCAGTGCAGTTATGTTCACATAAAAAAAATATTTTTGAGGGACATGGTGCAGACCTTTTACTGCTGACACTGTGGAGTCAGTTTTTCTGGGGCACTTTTTTCTTCTTTCTTTGATGATTTGGAATCGCAAAATGGCCGAGGGTGTAGGTGTTTGCATGCAGTGCCTTTTCATGTGACCTTTCAGTGACCCATCCGCAGCCACCCCCACTTTCTGTAAGCAGAATGATTTGCAGTGGGAAACACCTCAGCAAGGTTACTGGAAGAAAACAGATCCAGCTGAGTTGTTTTTTATCTGTTGCACGATGGAGGTTGTCTGCTGGCTTGTGAGTGAGAGAACTGTTAAAACCGCCTTACCACCCACGCAAATATCCCTCCATGCTCCTGATGGGTATTTCAGTGCACAGATGGGCTAGGTCATGAGCTAGCCTTCTTCCACCTTTCTGACCACCAGCAGTGAGCAAGAGAACCATCCCCTGCTTCTCCAAGCTTACTTTCTCTTAATTCCTACAGTCGCAAAAGCACAAAATGGCCGCCGTGGAGTGATACAAGCTCGAGTCTGCCTGCCTCATCATTCATCCTCAAGGTTCTTGTTAGCAATAAATGTTACTTTGATTTCCCGACATTTTAAAAGGATACTTATTGGGATCCGACTAATATATACAGTAATCATTTTATGGACCTAATCTAGGAGTTATTGGATCTGATTCTTCATAATGAAACATGGCACAGTCTCCCTCCAAACCATCTAGGATGGGATACAGCAGATTAAACTCTTCAAGCAAACCATAACAATATACACTGCTCATTCTACAATTGCAGAACAAGTATCTGAGCTTAAAAGAAGGGTCAGATCAAATGAGGATAATGTACAAATTTTCTACCGCACTTTTAAAATGTACTAATGATGAGTTTTCAGTCTCTGACAATGGTAAACTTACTGGTGCAGTTTTCCTAGATTTGACCAAGGCCTTCGATACTGTTGATCCCTACCTTCTCCTTGACAAGTTGTATGCCATTGCTGTCTCCCGTCATGCTTCAGTTTGGTTTAATTCATACCTTCACAATGGACCTTAGTGGGTCAGTTTTCACAGAATCCAATCTGATTATTTCATTGTGGAAAAGGGTCGTCCTTGGGCCCACTCTTTATCTCCATATTTTTTATATCTTCAACAAATTTGCTCGGACTGTCATGTTCAATTGTATTCACACAAGACTGTTATTTACACGTCCAAGGCCAGAATACCTGAAATCGAAAGTTCCCTTCAATCAAAATGTTCTGTTATTCAAAACTGGCTTTCTTGAAACAAACTTTGTTAAACAAAAAAAAGTCTTGTAGTATATTGTTTGGTTCTCCATAATCTTGCTCAACCCTGCAATGACTTGTCAATTTCTTTTAATGATGGAACACCCCTTGTGAAAGTGGATACCTTGAAATATCTCTGCCTATGGATTGACTCAGTACCTTCTTTTAAACCTTATATTGAGTACATTATAAATAAAAGTAATTGTAACCTCACTATGGTCATGGTCCATGTCTTTCTTTCCTTGTTTCCCCATGTTTTATCTATTTTCTGTGTCCATACTCCGTTCCTTGTTTTCTCTCTCTCCCCATTACATGTCTCCGCCTTGCAGTCCTTGTATGCATTTCCTTCCTGTTAATCGTCTTGCCTGTTTCTCGTTGTCCTTCGTTAGTGTTGCTCATAAGCCTGCCTGTGTCTGTCTGTCTTTGCTAGTTCATTTCATGTCTTGCGTGTATGCCTGGTCATCTCAGATATAGCCTCTACTTCACCGTGTTATTACCTGTCTGTTCTTTGTTCTGTTTGTTTTTTGGGTTTTCAATTCTGCCTGCCTGCTCTGTGTTCCGCCTCCCTTTTTGTATCAGAATACCAAAGAAATGCAGCTTCAACCCCTTAATGGTATTTAGAATAGACTTTGCAGATTTATTTTAAGGCATCCTTTCCAAACTCATTACTGTTCCATGTATGACATGCTAAACTGGTTATCACCTACTTCAAGAATACACATCTGTTACACTCATTTGTTCAAATTATGTTCACACTTTGGCTACCCTTCTTATTTAAAATCATATTTAGTACCATCATCACATTTACTTAGAGCATGGGAAAGGTGATCCAAAAATTCTTTATGGATTTTAAGCACAAAGAAGTAAAGTTGATGGGTATCATCAACTCTACTTTTTTGTGCCTAAAATCCATAAATAAATCGGTAGACATGCCTTTAAATTTAAAGCTGCTTCTGACTGGAACAGTTTGCCTAATTCTTTCAGATCAATTACCTCCGTACATCGCTTTAACACCTCCTTATTATCTCTGCTTCAAACATCATGTATTTAATTGCAATGCTCATCTGTTATAGTTTAACAGTGGCTGTATTTAGAGTTTGATTCTTTCCTTTTCTTTTTTTCTCATCTTATCTTTAAGTTATTTTTATCCATCTAATCTTCACCTGTCTTTGTTTTTCTGGAATGCATATACACAATTCCTCAATTATTTTTTATATGTATTATTTACTGATTGATGGTACATAACCTTATGGGGGTAATGTAGGTTGGTTGGGTGGGATGCGTGGGTGAGTGGGTAAATGTGAGCCTCTGTGTATGTTGTACAGTATGTGATTGTGTTTAGTCTGTACTCAACTGTATGTGTATTTGTGTTTTTGGACCCCCTTGTAAATGAGATGAGTCATCTCAAGTGGCTATCCTTCAATAACTTTCAATATGAAATGAGCACTCTGAGAGTCAGGCTACTTACCCACATCTAGAAAATTAAATGAATAATGAAACAAATTACAGACATGTAGCAATTAAACGTACAAGCACTTTATCGTTGAGCATGGGCCTTGGGGGCCTTATGGGACCTGGGCCCTGGGCCCAAACTGTCTGTAAAGTGCTTTGAGACATTGGTCCTTCATATTGAAATACAACTAACATTTACTGAGTATGGTGCTAGTAAGATGTGCCTTTTTTCAGTGCACATTAAATTCAACAGATAGACCTGGATGTGCTTTTGATTAGTGAATGGAGGCTGCTTTATCGTTGAGGGAAGTTGATTATTGACAGTGCATTTATTAATATGTGGTTAGGAGACTAGGAGACAAATGGACAGAGAGTAAAATGTTCACAGCTTCACAAGGCTAAAACATATTATTGATATGGATGTTCTAACTGAATGGATCAAGCCATCGATTTTTCCCCAATGTTTTCCGATTCTCCATATTATATTTAACCCTTTCCACTTTCTGGCTCCATGGTGATGGAATGACCTCCCCTTAGAGGTCAGAACAGCAGTGACTCTGACCACATTCAAGCGCAGACTGAAGACACACCTCTTCAAGCTGCACCTGTCCCCACCCCTCCCTACCTCCGTGTAATCACTAATTGATTGGTAGTTGTTATTTTTCAGTTCTCACAATAGTGTGTCATTACTTGAGTAATAACTTGTGTTTGCTAGGATGGTATTTTTGGGATTGTTTGGCTATGTAAGATGTTTATTGTTCTTAAGTAAGTGTAAATCATTCTATTCTGTTGTGTGATATAAAAACGGTTTTAGATATAATCCTTTGTCAGGCCCCAGTCCTTATTGTTGTTGAAATTGTACTTCCCTCTCGCGTCTTTCAGCGCGCTTGCATCTAAACTGCTGTTCTCGCTAGTGGAGAATCTTTTGAACAATCCGGCATCACCATTTTGTAGTTTTATTATGTCACAGTTTTTTTTTCAGTAATATGAATGCAACAATAATTTGGGACGTTAACGACTCAATCACAAGGGGGGAAAGTTGAGAGGATTAACTATAGTATTTTCATTTTATGGATAGATTTCTTGAAATATTTCACTCAGTCAAAAAACACATCAATGATACATTATACTCTAATATTTGAAATGCAGCTTTGTGGAGAATTTTTGATGGACTAATAAAATATGTTAAATTATGCTGCAGAGCTCTGAGTGTCAAGATTTCTGAAGGTAAGAAAATTAATTGATACCATTTTTAGAGTAAACAATCCCATTATGCCTTACTTACAGATAAAAGCAGGTACTCAATTCAACATACACTGGCGAGCTGAACAATTACCAGTATGAATTTACCAAACTGGAAGCAGAACAGAAAAAAACCATAGTCTATTATCTACCTTTAGAGCAATTTCTGACTGAATCCAGGTTCGAGTTTAAATTCATGGTGGAATTATTTCAATATGGATTCAAATGATTCATGTGGTCCCTAAAATCCGGATTAAAACCTGGCTCATGGGGGAGGCTGCTGCTTATTTCTGCTCCTGCTGGGCTCGGAGTGCGGTGCAGCCAGCGCCGGATTTGGACACATCCCCGTGGGGTTAATTAGGGGGCATCACTACACTACCCAGACAGTCGCGCTAAAGCCACGGCGAAGCCTCAGAAACACTCAACTGTACGGCTAACAACTTGTCCTTTTACCAACCGTGACGCATCGGATCCAGACCTGGTAATTAGGCAGACAGGCCCTGCGGTCTCTGAAGCCGGACTCAAAGCACATTGTGTCCACGGTGGCGCTAGGAAAACTCTACTGAGGAACGCAGGGGGTTAGCAGTTAGGGAGGGCGGTGGGGAAAACTCACAGAATGTAAGGGAATAACCCGAATAGTCATACTATATTTGTTCTTGCAGGTTGATGGAGAATTGAAGGAAGAGGGATAGAATTGGGCCTGTTTACTTCCAGATAATAATAATTTATTTTATTTGTTTATTCATGTGGCATGAGGGAAACCAGGGACAGTGTGCTAGTATACCAGTTATAAAAGCACAGAGTAACTAATCAACAATAACCGATTAAGCCACCCTGGGAATTTCGCCTCGGGATATAAACCTCAGAATGTAGGCACACAGGTACGTTAATACTAAGAAGCAGGAGACATGAATTCCTCAACCGAGAGGAATGTTTATTGAGCATCGACAAGGAGAAGGAGTTTCAGTTAGTTAGATGTAAACTAAAAGAAGACATGCATGATTACATAGCAATACGGCAAATGCTTTCTTTATTACAAAATAGTACACCAAGTACAGCACAATAATAATTTAGCAATAAGTTAAGTTTAAAAGTCAGTTTCACTTTACGGACACGATAGTTGCCACTACATAAGATCACAAGGGAAAAAGGGGTTTACAAGAGTATGGGAGCAAGGCTGAGGCTTACCAGGAGGAGGCAGACTAGCTGAGGTCTGTTTCAGGGCCCAGACAGACACACGTGCTCACAGCAAGTCATAAGAAAAAGGTGCGATCAACCAACCTACATGCCCTTAAGCCACATGCAGTGCAAGGAACCACCCGGTGCCTAGGCTCCTCTGGGGCACACAGCCGTTGCTAAAAGAAAAGGGGGGATAATGAGCACGAAAACACACACACAAGAGCAAAAATCAAAACCTCATAAAAATATACCAGTTGGTACCGTGCGCCAAAGGGAAGATTAAACATGCACAGAAATAAAACCAATTCCAATCAATCCTAGTTTGCTTGCTATACGTAATAAAACCACTTCCTTGCAAAATACTGCAACGCAACCAGCAGACCACAGCGGAAGTCAGGTGGCAAACAAGGAGGCACGCACAAGGCATACATTCAGGTGAGGTTTGGTCTTTTATAAACAAAATACTACAACGTGCCAAATTAGGCTACCAAAACACTACTCAAAGCAAAGAGGCAAGCTCTACCCTGCTACACAAACACTCTGAGCACTTTATTAGGTATTTATTACAGTTATTTTTCAGACTTGGTCTTCTTGCTACTGTAGCCTATCCAGATTTGACATGTTGTATGTTCAGAGATGCTCTTCTACATACCACAATTGTAATGCATGGTTATTTGCATTACTGTCACCTTTTATGCGATTAGTTGCTGCCACATCATTGTCCTATTAAATATTTGCATTTACAAACTGGTGTACAGGTCTACCTAATAATAAACTCACTGAGTGTATGTGATGGCAAATATAAGTGTAGTGTAATACAATTTCATAACCTCAACAGAAGGCATTTAACAAAAAAGATATTGCATCCCTTTATGGAAACAGGCACATCTCAAACTAGCAAGGAAATGAAATGCATTGCAGATGCATGGATCGACAGTATATGGATGGGAAATGGCGTATCCATGGTCCTCACTCAATTCTCTGTTATTGAGCAATTATTCAGAGCTCGGTCTGGAACAAAAATCAAGTGCTTGGGATTGAAGTCATCTTCAATCCCACCTCCTCAAGCTTAACAAGGATTCTTACAAAATGGCTCATGCAATGCTACACATGCCAGGATCCCCTCTGCTTTTGTATGGTTTTCTGGGTTCATTGCAGTGCTCCACCACAAAGCAGACACAAGACACCCTTGATATGGTGGATTGCTACAGGTTCACAGGTTGCACATATGTAGATGGCCATGCGAAGTTAAGGGCAAGGATAAGGGCAGTGGCAATGGATGGCAGTTGCAGCTGGAACACTTTTAAATGTTTTGTTTACCCCTTTCCCACCAGTTGTTGAATGCATTATATTGTATCAATGTGTGCATTCCTGCAACATCCACTATCAATTATGGAGAGCACAGACAAGCATCTGAAGCACCCGATGGACCAGTGGTGGTGACTGGGCAGCGAGGACACTCCTCCTGGCTGAATGAAACCCTCCGGTCCCTGAGTGACGCTGGAAGCAGCCTGTAGGGCTGTCAGCCACTGTGGGCCCTGGCTCAGACAAGCCCATGGGCCCGTCCACACTCCAGAGTAATGGTTTAGCACGAGGAGAAACCCAGCAGCTTAAAACATCTTTTAACAGGAGACACCCCTTATTTCAAAAAACCCTATATAAATAAACCCATGTTCCCTGCCAGAGGAACTGTTGAACTGTTTTTTAAAACTAGTTTATTTTCCCCTAACTTCTGTCTGGCATTTTTTTTTTTCAAGCTAAAACGTGTATTAATCACATTCTGAGTAAAGCCAATGTACACTTCAGCTTTAATTTGCCCCCAAACCACTGTATATTATTAATATTTGAAAGTCAAAAGGGATTTTTTTGAATCAATATGTTCACCTTACCACAGGCTGAATTAAACTTTGATCAGGAAATAAGGGGGAAAAGCAGAACAGAGAGCAGAGCCACAAATTATAATATTTTAATGCGTGAGTGAGAGAGGATGGCTGCATGTGGTTTTAGTGCGGAAATTTGTCTTGTTGCTTCGCTCTCATTTTATTATGTACCTGTTGCAACAAATTCTTTATCCAAACAAGCTGTGCGATAGCTGGGAGGATGCCCCTGGCTGTGTCATGCTTCTATTACTAATTAGAGTAAAATTATACAGGTAAAAACATTGCATTTGTCTCATTTCCTCTGAGAGAGAAGCTTGATGTCCCATGTCCAAGTTAAGTAATGTTTTCGTCATAAAATTTCAATTATCTCTGATTCCACAGAATGAGTCAATGACATTTTCCATGAATATATATTTTTTCTGGTCCACTTTCTTTAATTAGGCAACAAATGTGTGATGGTAATTATCGCAATTACGCATGTAACTACTGTAAATCCTACAAACATTAAATTCTACAAACATTAAATTCTCCATAGCAGTGAACATTTTGGGGATTATCTTGCAAATTCGAGACTAAAGACTGCTTTCATGTTTTAAGCTCACAGCTGGGGGTTAATGTGTCCAGCAAATTGTAGTTTTAATATTTCTTAATATTTTTATTGCTAATATCGCATCATTTGTTCCATTCCATTGCTGCAATGTCCACGATCAATTCCAAAGAATACAGTCGAGCATGCACAGAAAGAATGTTTTTCACTCAGTTCAGCAATTGAGCTGTGCATGTCACGTTTCATGTTTGTCATGTCATGTTTTATGTTTAGTTATTGTCTTGGTTATGTTATTGTCATGTCACATATTATGTTAGTCTAGTACAGGGGTCGGCAACCCTGGTCCTGGAGAGCCGCAGGGTGTGCTGGCTTTCGTTGTTGCTTGGCATTAATTGATCAATGAAAGCCGTTGATTACACAGTTAACTCACCTCACCTGGTTTCTTGGGTCTGAGTCGCTTGCTTATTTTAAGGTGGAGACGAAAGCCAGCACACCCTGCGGCTCTCCAGGATTTGCCAACCCCTGGTCTAGTATCACCACGTTTTTATGTTTCATGTCATGTTATGTTTCATGTTTAGTTGTTACGATTTAATTGTTAGTCTTGCCATGTCGTGTTATTTAGTTTATTGTCATATTTCGCAAACTTGTTATGTCACAATTTGTTTCATGTTACGTTGTACTGGTCATTGATTAGCATACACTTTTTCATGTCTTTCTGCAAATCTTGCATTCCTGCTTTCTCTCTCTCCCTTTCTGTCACTCACACCCTAATTGTTTCTATTTCCCTTGTCTACTTACTAATCTACTAATGCTAGATCAGGATTGGGTAATACTAACATTCTAATCATGTGTTCATGTTACCTTACTTTTCTTGTGCATGTCATTTACTAATGCTTGGGCAGGATAGGTTTATTACTAACGATTACTAATTACCTTGTTAACTTGTCAATCCTCCACACCTGATTTCCATTCTCTTGCTGCTCTCAAGCTAATTGTCTACATCTGTCTACACCAGCATATAAAGCTCAGTTTCATGTCATGTCTTTGCAAAATAGTTTGCCTCCTGTTTGTCAGTGCAGCTTTTGAATGGTTTTTTGGCAAGCCATTGTCTACCTGTTACGATCCAAGCCTATTTATTGGCCAAAGATTATTGACTTCTGTTTTGTTGACCATTGCCTGCATGTACCATGTCTTTGCCTGCTGTTTTTGTACTTTTTCCCCGCGGAGGCTGACAGCTTTCCTGGCTACCGGACTTCTTGCATGGTGTACCGATTACGATTACCGATGCCTTCTCCCTCTGTACTGCACTTTGGTTTTTTGGTTGGATTTTTTTTCTGTATGAACATTGCTTGTTTATATTCGGGGAATATCTCTGGATAAAGCCCTGACGGGACTATTACACCACTGTTTCTGAGTTGTGCGTTTTGGGTCCAACCCCCCAACGCATCTGTCTCAGTGCAGTCAATATTGGAGAAGTTAATCATGTAATTTGCAGCTGGTGCTGGCAGACTTTGGTCTGTAAATGCAAGTATCAGTGTGATCACTAAAATCAAATCTCATGCACCAACAATGCTCTAAAGGTCCAAAATGGGCATTTATAAAAACCTCATAACATGGATTTTAAGTATTGCCCCTTTCTTGACTCAAACTTAAAAATGACATACCCAAAATAAAATGGTTACTATTCTTGAATGCTTTTGAGTACAGCCGTGATCCTGGTGTCTTCTGAATGGTAACGCTTCAAGTCAAAATTTCTTTAAGTATTACTAAAACAGTTACAGAAGCTCAAACACCGTGAAAGTGGAAGCTTTTTTTTTTTCTCACTGAAAATATTTTTGTTACACAGGTGAAAAAATGCTGTGTTTTATGTGAGCCTCACACATTATACACCGCTGGAAACATATCATGAGCTAAAATGCTTTTTAGTTCTATAAAATGGCCATAGTCGGTTCTTTTTCTCTGCTACTATGTTACAAATACTGGCTCATCGTGTTCAAGAGAGCCTACATAAAACATAGATATTAGTATTTCTGTGTAAAAGTACTTTTCTAGAAGTATACAATGCTGAAACGAACAACAATGATAATTCCTCCAGAGAAATTCTAAGTAAAAATTGGACATTTGATATATTGTCTGTGGCAGGGGTCCTCAGACCTGGTCTTTTAAAATGTCTTTTCTTGTTTCCAATAATTTCATAGTACATGCTCCTGTAAAAAAACTCCATTTCAAATTTTAATGTTGAACTTTTGTCTTGATTATAGTAATTGAATGTTTGGTCTTCAAAAGAAAGCGCCAGCACTAGTAGCACAAGGTTTTATAGTATAAACCGAGTAACTGCAACTCCCTCTAAGTAGTAGTCACACAGGCATTAAAGCCACATAATGTAAAGTTTGATCAAATATAATGAATTAATCAATATAATTGGTAATTAATCTGATTCATGATTCTCATTTATGTATCCCCTATTGCTATGTAAAGATTAGCAGTTGTACTCCAGGCTGTGTGTGAGTGTGTGTGTGTGTATTTTATTTTCTCAACAATGCTCAGACTGGCTTGGTTGTGACCCCCTGTGCTTTGTACAAAGCATGTGACTGATTGGACTGAACAGCTGTAATATAAAAGGACTGAATTAGGTTCTAGTAAGAACACTTTGCAATATACTTGTTTTCCCCAATAGCCCACGCTGTCAGAAAATTACACTGTCTCCCTGGTAATCCCCATAGAGCACATAAACACTGTTAAGAACATTTGGCCATTTTTGTCAAGAAGTCTTGAATTTGTTGTACACGTGAAAAAACTATACTACTGTGTCATATTGATACAGTACAAGCACAGAATAACAAACACTAACTATTGTGGATTCTACTCAGCACCTGTAATACACTGATTATTCTACATTTTGCATTCATAAACATTTAGCTTTTTTTTCATTTTTGAATTTTTTTCCTGGCAGTAGGCCCATAACTATAACTATAAATGTTCATTCCCCACATTCCAAGCCTTTTTATGGCAGTTGTGGCCACCATGCCTGGTGGCGAGTGGATAAGTAGTGCCCAGAAAGACTGACACATGAACATAAATTTCAGCTCTACACAAAACACAGAAGATTGAAGGTCAGAGAAAAAAAGCCATGTATCTCCACCTCAGGGGTGTCTGACTCAGACAAAGGGTGTATGCCTGGTAATTAAAATCATCCAAATGTCTATTGTTTCATTTCCACAAAAGGTTATGAAGTTATATGTCCAAACATCTGTTTCAAATGTTGTAGGCTGATTTACATATTTTGAACTTCAAAACTTTATTGCTTCAAAAAAATAAAAGTGGAATACAGTTATATCTTACTTCCTCAGGGGAATTGGAAAGGTACACAGGGAGTTTGACTTCAGGGGATTTACACAGTTTTACTACACAATATCGCTGATTGTCTCAATGATGCGGTTGGTGCTTAGGGCTTGCCGAGCTCGGTATCAAATGTGCTGATTGTATTGCAGGGAACATGATTTCACCAAATGTCAGTGGGGGTGGGGGGGTGGGGAATCAGCAAATTGCTTCACACATACACTCCCCATTCCTCATCAGTGAGGCCCAGATTCCATGCACGCTAGCTACAGGTCATAAACCGAAGTCCAGTTATGACGACGTCACAGTAGCTACCTGTTCCTTCAGACCGCAAGCAACTACATAGTTACCAAGGAACTACCAGTTTTTTATTAGATGTTATGCATCGTATATTCATGCCATCCCATCAGAAACTGGATGTTGCAGTTCAAAGAAGAAGTATCAGTAACATCAACCGTCTTTGTCCCCAGCCACAACTACAAATGCAGAGGCCTACATTCTCTAGTGATCTTCTCTTTACGTACAAATGAGTAAATTTTCCAAGCAAAGAAAGTTGAAAATGAATGATATATTGAAGGGGTACAATTGTATACCTACTGTATAGGGCACCGCCCCAGCATTTGTACCTTTATTTCTGAAAGTGTTCTTTGATTTATTTATTTATTATTAAATATGGTCTAGAAACATTTTGATGTGAGACAAACTTGCCAAGCCAAACTTGTAAAGAAAGAGAGAGAGACACTGGCATTAACTTCTGAGACGAAGTGAAGGACACATTGTAGGAATCCAGGCCACAGTTTCTTGATCAGGCCAAAAGACTGAGAGCTCCAGAGGACGGGTGGGAACTGTTTGATGGATGATGCTGGTGTTCAGGAAGACAGCGGAAGTGATAGCCTGAGAGATGTTAAATGTTGGAGATGTGAGTTGACAGGGCATTTTGGTTTATGCTGGACATTTAAATGGCCTGCTAATCCCAAAATAGGCACAGGTGACATCATCTATATGTCTAGTGATGTTGCCATGTCAGACAGATTCAAACAACTATAGTTGCAGCACAACAGAAAGAAAGAGACATCCACTACAGCCATTCGTACTGGAGTCATGATCCGTACATGATCTGAAAGATCTGATCTCAACTGTATGTATGAGAATGAAATATACACCATACAGTTTAGATGTAAAGGACAGTTATTTAAACTTCATGTTTGGGGTCTATTTGACCTCATTCAGGGTTCTCTTAAAAAACAGTTGACCGTTTTTTAATCTTGATATGGTATGATGTTTCAAATGTTCAAGTTTGGTGAGATTAAACAGTAAACATGAAATAAATATCCAAACTTTGCATAAAAAGTGGTTGTGTGGGGTCAGCTTTACCCTCTGTCCTTAAATGTTATTCCATTAAAAGTACAAGCATTTTTATTTGTATCTCATAATTCTTTGAGGATGATTCTGGTGTCAAACTTTCACTTACGTCAGGCCTAAAAAATGAGATGTTTCTCACAGATTTTTCATACTTATGGATAAAAGGCTTGTAATTTGGGAGACAATGAGAAGGTGACACACAAAGCTCCAATTTTTTGTGTTACAATAATTTTGTGTCAATTCAAAAAGTCAATTTGATTAAATATAATATGAGGGTTATGTGGGATGCAGAGCAAATTGTGCTTGTTTTAACGGGTATGTCTACATTGGATACAAAGTTCCTCTGAAAGATGGGGGTGGGGGGGTGGGGCAGAGAAAATGTATTTAAAAACAGGACCATTTTGCAATTTTCCTTTCTCGTGAACCATACATGAATCCGTTGTGGCCACCCTCGTTAAAATTCATCGAGCAATAGGGCCAGGAAACAACAGCCTGAGACTGTTTTCATGGGAGGAGGTCTCTTCACAAGCAGAGATATTAGAGTTATTCTCAAGAAAGAGAGCTGACCGTAGTCAAATACAATTTTTGGGAGTAAAGAGAAAACAAATAAGTTCAGACTTCTGTGACGCAGCATTCTGTGACGAATGGAGGTCTTTTCACAAGCAGAAATAGTAGATGGTTATTCTCAATAAAGAGAGCTGACCGTAGTCAAATACAATTTTTGGGAGGAAAGAGAAAACAAATAAGTTCAAACTTCAGCAGTCTGTGACCAATAAAAACTGAACCTTCACCCTCTACAAATTCCTCATGTATGATTTATGGTCGAAGTTCAATATTCGTCTTGACACATGAATCCAACTTGGTCTGATGAGCCAGTCAGGTCAGATGTAACCTCCTCTATCAAAACCAATCATATTGACCCCAAAATGTAATTTGAACTAATTGAAAGAGGAGAATGTAAGCTGTCTAATGATACATAAGGCTGGGAGACTTCCGACACTGGGCCAACAAAACTGGGCTATAACTTGTAATTTAATCTATAAACCCTTTAAAACTGTATTTTACTCTGAACATTTACTCTTGACATTAAGACATGCAGACTATGAAAGCAAATACTGTTTGTGACTGGTGAACAGCGAAAAGTTGGCTTGCCTCCAAACAATGCTAGCCAAAAAATACTTTTTTTCCTCCCCTTTATTTCAGAGTGTTTCTGTGTGCACGTGTTCATGTGTGTGTATTTTCAATTTTGTCATGAAATAATAGAGTACACTTTAAGGTAGAATGACAAATTTCTAAGAAATGTTTAATCCACATAAAAGATGGTTTGAGAGTAGTATGAAAAGCTAGTAATTCCCCTCACCTTGCTTTGACCACAGAAGCCACAAAACTGTGTTTATCGAATAGGTATTTCTGCTGTGTACACGTGCTGGCACACACACACATGCAAACTTAGCCTGGGCCTGCTGTTCCTGTCATGAAGCAGCAGCCAGTAAATGGTGTGCTTGTATGTTTGAGGGAAAAAATGACCTCATGATTAACTGCTCTGTGAGATGAGATTGAGATTTTAAACCTCAATCAAAATAATGCTTGAAGTGGTGTTACATCCCTCTCTATGCACGTGGCTGGCTCCTTCAGGTGCAGCTTGTTGACTAATTAACTGATTGGCAATTATGTTCAGCTGCCCAAAAAGAATAAAAGGTGGAAGTTTCTGCAGTAAAAAGAAAAACAAAAAAACTTTTGAAAAGACCTTGTGAAAGTTCATTTTTGAAGGCGCTTGTTTAAGTCCTGTGTTTTTGAAACCGGTGTATTTTATAGTTTCAGCTAAGTGTTTTATAGCATGTTTTATTTGCGTTTTTTCTTTTTGTAATGTATTATTTTGTATTTTGATTTTGATTTAGTGGTAATTTGTTTTAGATTGCGGTCAAATTGTCCTCCCCATGGACCATGGGAGACGTAACGGTGGGCGATTACTGTCCTGGCAATCATCATCCGCTTTGTATTTTATTTATATTTATTTTATTTATTGGCAGGGGGGTTGGGGGGTGTTTCAGGTCACTTTATACACATTCTGTGCATATCTCTGGCTTCACAGAGGGGTTCAGACATGACATGTAATTCTGTAGTTGTGACTTGAGCCAAGAAAGCTGGTGACATATGACAGTTTTAGATTGCTGCAGTGTGCTGCTCCAACACTACATCGTACCAGTTCAGTTTGCAATGAACTACTATTATGCAATTAAAACATGAATATAAACACTACTATATTGCCCTAAGTATTTATTTGACACAATTGCTGAAGATAAACCACAAACTCTTTTTGGACCAGGTGGGTCCCTGTATGCTATAATGAGCTGTTAACAAACTGATCTCCTTCATCCAGTATGGCTCTCATCTCATATCTGTATGTCTTCTCCAGTCAGTTACTATTTTCAATATGATGTCCTTAATATTTCGACATGCCATAAAACATTATGGACATTGGTGTGGTGAAAGATTACCAAGCACTATTTACAGTTATGTTCAGAGAGAAATTATTTAGATATTAATGCTCTGAAAGGCCCAACAACTCCATATTAGCTAAATATGCAAATGCTTACTCAATTTAATATAATTCATATTTTTGATATTAAAATATTGGACATTTGACTGAGCAACACAGCAATAGAACCAGAAATGTTGTATTGCTCAGTGCTTTATTACAAAATAAACAATTTTGTAATGTATCTGTAGATAATGTAATGCACTATTTATATACTGTACAACTTAATTGTGACCGTCACCGTCAGAATGGCACAGATATAACTACTGCTTGATAAATTGCTTGGACCATAAACAATCTGTACTGAACTATAATTATATTGTGTGCAGGATGGCCTGTTGGTTAGGTGATTTCTTGTAATAGCATGTAGGCTACAGTATTGTCATTTTTGTAATTGCAAATAAAAGCAATGGTCCTGAATGTTGGATGTTGGTTGGTTAACTAGCTGTCTCAGCCATTTGAAGATTATTGGTATACTGCAATGTTCAGTGCGCATTTCAGTATTGTTGTACCTTATAGAAATCCTTCTGGATATTAAAACATTGTAAACATGTCAAATATTACTTAAAAATAAATACATTTTAATATTTCACTCAACCTTTTCTTCTAAAGTGGCTGCCTGGTGTTTCAATTGTACAGAACAGAAAATATCCCTTAAAAAAATTGCTGGCAGGATACCTCTTATCTGTTCATTTACTTAAAATAACAATATGTGCATTTCGTTGCTGACTCCCTCAATGCTCACCAAAACCAGCAGGTTTTCATCAACTTCTGTAAGTAGCTAAAATATCCTTCATTACACACAAGAAAACTGGGGGGGAAGAAACACCCGGGGAAAAAAGCAAAAAATAATAATACTGTATGAATGTCTTACCAAGTGACAGCCTCATTCATGGCCGGACCAAGACGGTCCTGGGTCCAGGGCACACGTACCTGTGATTTCAACCCGCGCTGCTCGCAACAGGCTAGGTTGCCATGAGAACGGGCGGATGTAAACATAAACACTGATGCCAGCTCACTACTCGTTAGTAACGTTATCACTGTTTGACATCGGGACACAACAACGGAGATTCCACCAACACACTAACACGTTTTGAGTAAATCACCATGAGAAAAACATGCTTCACAGTTGGCAAGGTGTACTGTTTCGTTAGTCCAAAGAGCATTGTTCCAAAAGGCTTCAGGCTTCTCAATGTTACTTCAGAATAAAACGTTCGGCCCTGGAATCATATTCACCTGACTCATTGAAGTCCTAACAAGGAAGTCACCTGGGCTTGGGCCTTAGTAATCATCTTTTAAAAACGTTGATTCAAAGAATAATCCAAAAGCGTTCCCAAACCTTGGCACAGAGCCATTTTTCCTTTCATTAAAATAAAAAGCAATCTTGCTTTAAAATTAGCTGAAAGGTCTCATGTTTAACCATTTTCAGGTTTGCTTTCTATCATGTACATATTCATCGTAATCTAAACCAGGTCAAGCCGACACATGAAACCGCACTCTTTTTCCTTGCCAGCACACCAATAAAAAAACAAAAAACTCCTTGACCAAGTTTTGCAAATGAATCATGGTTACTGCAATTTTTTGGTCTTAAATATTTGTATTAGATTTTAGTTTTGTACACCTTAGTTTTGTTGGTGCCCTCATAAGTCATCAGGGCTGGGCCCAGCATGTCCGGTCGGTAATCCAGCTATGGCCTCAGTAATCAAGATGCATGTTTTTACTTGTACATCCTACAGTAAATCAAAGGTTATCTTTTATAAAAAATGTATTCATAAAATGCATTTACAAGCTTACTTGAATGCATTGATTTCTGGAGTGCCTCTTCAAGAACTTCCCTGTATGCAGAAGAGAAAATTGATCCAACCAATTCACCAATCCTGTGGGCAGAGTCAACCTGATTGTCATTTCACAACACAGTGATGGGCCTGCAGTAGCTGGTATGTGAATAGAATTTGAGTTATACAGTCAAGTCAAGTGGTACATTTTCATTTTCATATCAAATGTTAGAATGGCTTTTCACTCATCAGGCATCATCTAACAGCCTAACCTTGGGTATCAATCAAAAAGGCTTGACCATGCTTCGCTTCCATGGTGTAAAGTGCTCTCGGTCCTGCGGAGAACTGAGCACTGTGGTAATCAATGTGTCTCAGAAGAAAAAAAACGTTTTTTCAAGGTTGGCTTTCCATTGATGGTGCTGACGATAATGGCTGTTTTTGAGTTTGGCTACCTTAATTTATGGGATTCTCGTTTACGCCGGCTCTGCTGTTGAAATAATTGATGTATAATTTTAGCTCTCGGGAAAGGAGCCAGGGATTTGTAAAGCTCACAGAAGGCCAAGCTTAAATCAAAAAACTCATTTCACTCCAACCAGTTACCTGAGCCAGTTTTTTTTCCACATTTGAGTGTGGGCTACAGGAAACTTGCAAAGCTTGCAAAGCATCTGAATTATCCCCTTCTGCCCTTACTGTATGCCTCACACTTCCAACAGCCAGTGGATTCCATTTTGTTAGAATTCTCTTCTGATGTGCACCTTACAAGTATGTGCTCATTGCTTGAAATAAGGAGAGTAACTGTCACTCACTGCAGTCTGAGGTTCTCTAACTTTGAACGTTGGAGGGAGGGGAGGGGTGAATATTATGAGATATCTGCCAGAATAGAAGAGGTACTGGACAACACAGTTTGGAGGAACAGCAGAACTTACTCATGACTATCATTTGTGGTCACTGGAGAAGGAACAGACATGTTCTTTTTTACCTGTTTAGCTGTAGTGGTAGTATTTATTTGTAAGTAAAATAAACTCTCTTGTTTTTCTCTATTTATACAGCATGCATTAATATTCATGAAAAGTGGCCATTGTATATTAGTGTCAAGGAAACCTCAACATCACCTATATTCATCTTACACAATACCTTTCACTGCATTCAAACAGCACTGTGAAGCACCCTTGCTAAAAATGAAGCAGCAAAGTGGTTGATTGTGGTGGTCAATAATCATGTTCTGTCAGCTTGGTGATATCCATTTCCTGGCCTCCATGCCAAGGACACCAGTACCGTTCCTTTATGCAACACTTACTCCATTTTAATAAATACCATCAATTTCCTGCTTTTGGATTCAGATGAAATTGTGGAGGCTGAAAGAATATTCCATCTTTTTGTGGTGGGGCTAATACACAACCTCTGAGTTCCGATGCACTACTGGGTGAGATGTGGCATGTTTGGGGAAAATGAGCGTGCAGTTGGACCAGCAGTCTAAAAAAAGGCTTAAGGGAGGAAAAGAAAAGAAAAAGCAGGCCTGGGCATTAAACAGTATCCAGGCTCTTGGCACGCCATCCTGTCAGCAAGTATAAAAGTAACCGAATCATTTCATAAAGGCAATAGACATACATGGTCTGAACCACCCAAACATGGACTAACCCATTCAGACAGGTGTGGAAAATGGATGGAAGCTGTTTCTCAGACTGGGGAAGAATTCTGTGACTTTGACCATGGGATGATTGTTGGTGCCAGACAGGGTTGTTTGAGTATTTCAGAAACTGCTTATCTTCTGGGATATAATCAGGTGGTGTACAATTCTACTTAATAAAGTGGACAGTGAGTGTATATTTATGCAAGTATGAGTGTGCAAGCTTCCCGAATAAATACTGAAATAACAATGAACATACCTTACCCACTACTGTAATAATAAGAAAGGCTGTTGCAGCCAATGACAGTATCATTCTAACACAATGATTGGATCGTAAGACAAGGCTTGAAACCAATTTGAAACATGAATTCCATAAGTAGAATGAGCATCTCAGTTTGTTCAGTTTAAGATTCAATACCTCAAAGCTTCAGTCAGTTAATGAACTGACTGGAACCACGACAGACGGATCACCGTTAATGGTTCTATTTTTTATGATTGGTAATATATGTAGAATGGATCAAATTTTTTTGGGAATTGCCTCATTCATTCTACAAGGATACTGCAGCCCATTCATTCCTGACATAGGAAAACTGAAAATATGCAACTCATAAAAGTATGTACAGTAGTTCTAACCCCTTGAAGATCAGTTAGCACTGAGGGGCCTCAGATGCCTGCCATATTACAAGCCCAGCCCTAATTGCAATGCCGTAAGTTTTATGAGAAATCATTAGCTTGTAATTAGCATTTTTCTGCACAATAATCCCATGGGTTGGCCTCTTTATCCCTTGCAGTTTGGTGCTTAGATTCACTCACCTGAAATTAGCCCTTTTTTTCCCCTGGAAATGCAAGAATGTATCAAAAGAGTGAAAGGAGAATGCCAGACCTGGGGATAGAGCACCCTTTCACAGCCAGCTTCACAATGATGGGGCCTAAAATATGCGATTAAAATGGAAAACAACCTGAAAAGACAAGCAAACTCATGGACAGCCAGAGGTAATTAGCTTGAGCATGTTCTGACAGGCTAAGCGACAGGGACAGGGAGGGAAAGATTTTTCTTTTTTTGTTTCTAATGGAACTAGGTTGGTGGATATTCTCAGAAACACTATTTTATATTAGTATTTTAAAAAAAATTTAACCAGTGAATTGTAGTATAAAGGTGTGGTGAAATGGAACAGAGTAACAATATTTCAACATAGGTTCTGAGAAAGTGGAGCTTCTCACATTGCAGCACAGAGGAATTGTACAGGTGAAAAGCATTCAAGAGAGACTTTGCTACAAGAAATTCCCTCCCATTTAGGGTTTTAGTCAGGTTGTGGCTTCATGAGCACTATGATGGGGTCCACTGCTATCTACTAGCCAGATGACATTTTCACCTGACCAGGTTTGGCTATGATTTTTATGAAGGGCCTATCCTTGTCTCGCGTTTGTCACTTAGTGTAGGACGATGTGGGCATGTAATTATTTCATGGTTCATCCCTTTGGAAATTCAAAGGATTTTTTCAGCATGTGAAGGGTTGCAGTGTCCCTGTTGCTGGGCTACAAACTTGCAATCAAACTGCCAACAATGAGCTTCTGGACTGAATCCGCTGGCTCAAGGTTCACTTACCGCTGTGACAATGTGAATGGGGAAATTGAAGACACGCCATTGCTAAGAAATAAATACCAAATATATTTCTATGTGTATTAATATATTTTTTTAAAGCAATAAAAAATATTCATGAATAAAATGTGATAATTATTTTAAGTTTTTTTTCTGGGATATACTGTAACTCTTTTTAATCAAAAGAAAATTGGAAGCAAGAAGGCACTTCTGAAGAATAGTTTGCCTTAGACTGGTACTTGTGCATGAATTTCATGAAAAAATGTATTGACAGCATGTGACATTGACATGCAGAGAATATGTTGAATATTGGAGAATTCTGAATGCATGCTTTCAAATATTTAATCATTGATATTGGTTGTTTATTCATAGAATAGAAATGGTGTTCTTGGTCTTGAATAACACTCATCACAAAGTTTATTTTTGTAGTATCCTAAAAAGTAGTCAATAATCTCAGCCAATGAAAAGAACATTTTTAACCCTATAAACTTTGCCCCCTTGTGGTTGAGTCGTCAACATCTCAAATTATTGTTTTTTTCATATTTATATAATATAGAAAACTGTGAAGTGCATGTTTTAGTTATATTGTTTTGCAAATAAGAGGCTGATAAGCATCTACACTGCTGTTCTTTTTAACAATCTAGTATTGCAATTTTGTGGTATTATTACATGACTATTATAATTGTAGAAATATGAACGCAACAATAATTTGGGATGTTGATGTCTCAACCACAAGGGGGCAAAGTTTATATGGTTAATTCAGTACTTCCTAGAAGCCCCTTTTGCAGCCATTACAGCTTTGAGTCTTCTTGTGTAAGACTGTACAAGCTTTGCACACCTGGATTTGAGCTGTTTATCCCATTCGTCCTGGCAGATCCTCTCAAGCTCTGTCAGATTGGATGGGAAGCTTCTGTGAACTGCCTCTTCAGGTCTCTCCGCAGATGTTAGGTCTGGACATTGGCTGGGCCACTTAAGGACAGTCAGAGACTTGTCCCAAAGCGACTCCAGAATTGTCTTTGCTGTATGCTTTTGGTCATTGTTGTGCTGAAAGGTGAACCGTTGCTCCTGTCTGAGGTTGCATGCACTCTGGAGCAGGGTTTCTTCAAGGACCTCTCTGTATTCAGTGGAATTAATCCTTTCCTCAATTCTGACCATTCTCCCTGTCCCTACCACTGATAAGCACCCCCATTGCATGATGCTGCCACCACCATGCTTCACCATAGGGTGAAGCCAGCTGATGAGCAGTGCCTGGTGTTCACCAGACATAGTGCTTGGAGTTCTGCCCAAAGAGTTCAATTTTTTTCTCATCAGACCAGAAAATCTTTCTCCTCATGCTCTCAGAGTCCTTTAGATGCAGTTTGGGCTGTCATATGCCTTTTGACCAACCACTCTACCACAAAGGCCTGATTAATGGAGTGCTGCTGAGACAGTCATCCTTCCGGCAGGTTCTCCCATCTCTGCAGAGGACTTCTGAAGCTCTATTACTGTTGGGTTTTTGGTCATCTCCCTGACCAAGGCCCTTCTTGCCCAGTTACTCAGTTTGGCCAGATGGCGAACTCTAGTGGTTCCAAACTTCTTCCATTTCACAATTTCTGAGGCCGCTGTGCTCCTGGGTACTCTCAAAGCTTTAGGAATGGTTTTATACCCTTGCCTTGATCTATGCTTTGTCAGAATTACAGAGAACTCCTTGAACTTCATGGCTTGGTTTTTGTCCTGAAATGCAATGTGAATTATGAGACCTTATATACACAGGTACATTTCAAAACTATGTTCAATCAAGTTAATTTGCCACAGTGGACTCCAATCAAGTTCTAGACACATCTTAAGGATAATTAAAGCAAACAGGATGTGCCTGACCACAATTTGGCGTTCCACAGCGCCCTTCTGATACCTATGTAAATTAGATTTTTTTTTTTTGAGGAGGTCTGAATTCTTTCTGAAGCCATCATTGCTTTTAGACTGCTTTTAATACTGTCAAATACAGACAAAACACTACAGATCACTGTTTCCTTAAACTAAAGGTCGTTATTTGTACATGTATACATTCCTTATTGATATGGGATGTCCTGGCTGACACCTTTTTTTAAACATAAGGCTTTAGCCGCTAACCAATCGGTGAAATATGGAGGAGGAGCGAGTGTGACCCTATTTCCATGACAAAAAAAAACAGTCTGCTGAAGAAATCTGGGAAAATAAATATTCCACTTTTTTAATAGCCCATCTTTACTTGTGTATTTAGTTCTAGATATGTACCTTGTTTGCTGCACAGTTGGATATTGTTGCTACATTGTTACAGATACCTTTTTGGCAGTGCTTCCACTCTTATTTAATCCAGATAAAAGCACTTTTTTAGTTACTATTGATAAGAGTGTCAGCTACATAAAGGCAATTGAGTGTAATGAGTCTATGCTGGGATTTACGATTATGGTCAGAATTCTATCTCGATTTGTCCTTATCTGCACAGATACAGTTTGGTGAATTAACTTTGGTGATTGCTGAACTTGCCAAACTGTGTTTGTGAAGATATAAACCAATTACTAGGAAATAGGTGATTTTCTCTCCCTGAGTATTAAAGATGGCCTGTCACGACTTCTGTTTATTTCCGAGTAAAAATTAAATAGCATGGTCACTTGGCCTGGGGTAACCCTGGATCCGGTAATTTTCTTAAAAAACACATCCTTCCTTCATTCTGTAGAACTGAGAATACACCATCAGGAAGTTGAATGGAACAACAAATACCCATCACCACTTTACTGTCCATAGCCCTGTCCTAAACTAAACTAAACCTAAAGTAAAAGTAAAAACAGGGATTTTTTCAATTACAAAAGCATTTTGATGGTCATGCCTAGCTTTCACTGCTCCTGAGTGCTAAAGTCTGAGTGCTCATTCTTTTGTGGCCTAGATTCTGGACTTGAATGGACATTGTAAGCATATGAAACACACAATTGTACTGGGGTATTGATTTATTAATACAAGGACCTCAACTCTCAAAGCCCATTCTCAGTGCACAGAAAAAAAGTCACCTTGACTAGTGAACAAAACACACATACACACATACTCATGCACGCACCCCCACGCATACACACACACACACACACACACACAGTATAACTACAATGCATCCCCTCAGGTGGATACCAAGGATGAACCCTTGCATACTTACCGGGAGCAGAACTTCTGTCAGAATATTGTTATTTTGCATTGTAAGAACAAGTGAAGCTAACTTTTCATCACATTGTAAAATAAATTAATTTGCTGTATACCGGGATCTCCTATCTTGGTATTCAGTACCAGGAAAGGAGAGAGACAGGGCGAGAAATACAATGTGGAATGGTAAATGTGATATTTTAGAACATAACAAAGCTCGACCAAAGATTCTTCAGAAACACTGAGTAAATGGAAGCTTCTTGGCACATATCCGCAACTGGTGGTGGGGCTCCATATGGGATTATTGTGTCTCTTGTGGATGCTTATATACTTTGGAGCACTCACAGCCTATTAAAGGCTACAGAGCTTTCACTTCTGCCCCTGTAATCTTCCCTCAGCACAATGCTTTCCTTCCCATTATTACCCAGTTTAATAGACTCTATTTGTCAGTAACCTCCACCTCTGGAAAAAGAAAACCTCACCTTACCAAAACCATTAAGGACACAACAGGGCTTTAGAATGGCTCCAGCAATACTTTCCCGAGTGCAAAGGGTAGCCTTTAAACTCCTTGTGCCCTGAGAATCAAACATGCTTTTCTGCTGAATTGAGTCAGTGTGTGAACGGTACAAGGCAGAGTTTTCATTTATTTATCATTATTTCAGATTTTGTCATTAAACAAACATGGTCATACATTGATATTTCCAAAAATATTCCCAAAATGTGGATGAATAAGAAGGTACAATCAGAAAAGAGGTTGTAAAATGTCCGAGAGCTGAATTTGAAAGTTGAAGGTCTCCAGTCCTTGTGCAGCTCCCGGGTGGTATGCTTTTTCAGAGCCTACCACATGTTCGCAAAAATAGGAAACAGGAAGCCTACCATACAGTATCTGGGCATTTCAACAGAAGCTAATGCACTGTACTGACCAAATTATTTGGGTCTCTGTCTTCGTGCATGTATGATTGTATTATACAAATAAAAGATGAAAATAAAGTTTGAGGGAAAGCTACATTTCAATGTTATCAGATCCATGTTAATTGTATACACAGTGGATTTCACAGTCAAGGATACTTGCATTTATACATTTTTAAATGGGTATTGTTCATTCAACTGCTGCAGCAGTGAAGCTCTGTGAGTCACATAGCCACAAATCAGACATTCTGTGTGAAGTTAGGAATGTTAAAATAAAAGGTTTTTCCTGGATTAACAATGACTCGCATGGCATTTGAACAGTGTAAAACAGCATCATGTGAACTGGTGGTACATAAATAAGAAATAATTTAAATGCATTAAATTATCAATTCAGGCAGCACGGATGGTGCAGTGGGTAGCACTGCCGCCTCACAGCAAAGAAGTCCTGGGTTCGAATCCCGGTTGGCCAGGGCCTCTCTGTGTGGAGTCTGCATGTTCTCCCCGTGTTTGCGAGGGTTTTCTCCGGATACTCCGGTTTCCTCCCACAGTCCAAAGACATGCAGGTTAGGCTGATTGGAGAGTCTAAATTGCCTGTAGGTGTGAGTGTGTGTGTGAATGGTGTGTGTGCCCTGCGATGGACTGGCGACCTATCCAGGGTGTATTCCTGCCTTTCGCCCAATGTATGCTGGGATAGGCTCCAGCCCCCCTGCGACCCTGTTCAGGATAAGTGGGTTAAGATAATGGATGGATGGATGGAAATTATCAATTCAACATGGCATTTTTTCAGAATCTATATAATGCTATAGTGCATCTATGTCCCTGAGGAGAGTGGACAGGGTTCATTACTAACAAGTGCCCAGTGCTCTGTGGCAATAGGGCACACAGTGGTAGGGGTCCAATCCAGTCTGCTGGAAGGACAGCTTAGTAGGGATGCCAAGCAGCATTCAGAGATATATATATATATAATATTTAAGGTTAACTTGAATATTTTGTCATTCTAAGATGTTGTTATCTGTTATGTGTGATCTTGTTATCTTCAGATGTCAGATGGCTTCCCAGAGCAAGTTTTCTTTACTTTTTATTTAATTGCCATCGGAAACTAATCTCCAACCAGAAAGGAGGAAACAAATGAGTGAAATCAGCTGGTGTAGTGATTGGTTGGAATGTAAACCTAGCGTACT
The DNA here is from genome assembly GCF_963514075.1 of Conger conger. NCBI lineage: Eukaryota > Metazoa > Chordata > Actinopteri > Anguilliformes > Congridae > Conger > Conger conger. The sequence continues at coordinate 34,310,731 of NC_083772.1, read as the reverse complement.
ATCTGACCTGCATGGCAAATGATTGGTCACCTTTGCTCTACCACACAACTACATTACAACTGGAACAGAAAGTTCCTGTTCCAGTTGTAATGCCGTTCTGTGGTCCGTGGAGTTTAAACTCCAGCTTAGCACATTGCAATTGACCCCATTAGTCAGCACAGCTGATCTTAAATAGGCCTACAGTCACCTGGGAACATTCCAATCAATCAATTAGCTGTTTGCAAGGCACACCATGCACACAAATCAGTTCGTGAATATGGTGAATAATGCTTATTATGTTTTGTACAGAACATTTAAATATCAGAAAATAATGAGAGTCCTGTCTGTCTTGACAAACAACCCTGAATGAATGGTTAAAAGCCTTGTAATTAAGTCAAGTGGGCTTTTCTGTGTATTCCCTTTCAAGCACCATTTACCAACTTCATTTGACCAGTTTTACATTTGCAACTTAATGTAAATTATTACTGAAAAGGTAGAAAAAGAACACATTTCAGCAGTGAGTTTTATGTGTTTTAGTTAAATTAGGGAAGTCCAATCTTAACTGAAAAGGGCTGGTGTGGGTGCAGGTTTTTGTTTCAGCCCAGCGAAAAACACCTAATTCTACATATCAAGGCCTTGACTAAAGACCATGATCAGTTAAATCAGGTGGTTTTGCATCATTTTAATATTAAGGCAAAAATATAATTTTCTGTAATACACACATCTCTGCGATATGCCTTTCAAATAACCTCTCATGCAATGTTGTCTACATTATCATCACCAAAATATCAGTGTCCCATCAGGTGCCTTTTATTCAGTCATTATTCAACATTGCACAATATTATTCTCAATTACATCTATTTCTCTCAATTTGTAATTTCCAACTGTTCATTATTTGCAGGCCAGACTCATCACAGCAATGTCTTCAGTGAACGGGTATATTAACTGGATTGTCAGTTCAGTCACTGACATGCGGTCGCACTGATTTACCCTCCCTGGCCATTGCTATGGAAAAAATGGTAACACTTTATTTGAATAAATAAGCTATATAACTCCTTCAAAAACAGGACATAGCACATACATAAACAATACATGAGCATGCAAAAGTACTTCTATCAATAACCGCAAATAGGCATAATCAGACCCTACTTGCCTGCCAGAGCTTTCCATTCCATGACATCTGGAGGCCTGGTGCCTCCCCCTCATCACACCTGCACTTCCCGGTGACAACTGCTGTCTGTTCTGGCCCCACGGTGGTGGAATGACCTTCCTGTGGACATCAGAGTATTTGACCGCCTTCAAGCGTAGACTGAAAACTCATATTTTCAGGCTGCAACTTTCCCTCCCCACCTCACTGTAATAAATAGCCATATAGGCTATATGTATGTGATATGTAATGATTGCACTTGTGTTTAATTATTTGGCTATTCGTTGTGTTCTGGCTGCCAACTGTGGTTTTGCTACTGGACAGTAATCTGGTTATGCTGCAAGGGTTCAAGTTTTTATCTGTGTGATCATTCTAGCACTTGGAACTGAACTTCCCTCTAGGGTTTTCAGTGCACTTGTCCCTGGTTATGATTTGCACTTTATTGTATGCTGTGCCAGATACGAGCATCTGCTAAATGACTCTGCTGAATGTAATGTAATGTAATGTAATGGTGAGTCATGTCAACATTTATGCAGCAAGTGCCATAACTATGACATATCAAGTGAACTGAAGATACTCATGTCAGCTATTTACATGCTTATGCATGCTTATGCACTGCTTATGAGTGTGCTATGTAGTGGTTATGAAGGAGGTATGTAGGACCCTTCAAATAAAGCGTTACCAAAAAATTATATCACACTCCAATGATCCATCATGCTAGACCAGTTTTCAATGAGTGCCCCTGAATGTAAATTTCCAATGAACTAACTTGCCAAACTTAACTTCTTTAATAGGCACCCATTTGGCAATATGGCATGAGTTCAGAAGCATATATGATTACAAGATTATATCTTCTTTATCAAAGGCAATAATTTAGCAGACCTAAACTTAATATAAACCAAATATAAACTTTATCATGAACCGGTACGCTAACAGTGCATATACTGTAGGTGACCTGAGGACACAGTATACACATGCACATTCATTCACTTCACTTGTCAAGTAAAGTGGTTATTAGCATTATAAAGTCAATGGATAATTTTCTCTGAAAGGTCACCACAATTCAAAGACCAGAATGGATGTGTGCGATAACTCTTCAAGCCCACTCTACATGGGCATGGCATTACCTGTATTACAAAATATTTTGGCAAAATATTGATTGAGGTTCAGTGATGTATGGCTATAGCTGTGTTCTAATTTTGTCCACTTTAGCCTGTATCATAATGAGTTCCTTCATCAGACAAATATACACTCATGAAATATTTATGCTGTAAATGTCTAGCCATTTAACAGCATGCTGTTTTCGCCACAACCCTGCTACTTCCCATTAAGGCTGGCATTGAAATGTTTTGTGGCTAGACTAACAAATGGATTGACTTGGATCGACTACAGAGTTTCAAAAAAGATTGCCCACTGTTTCTGTCTGCGGATGCAAAGTAGTTTTAGCCCACGAGACAGGCAGCAGACAGACAGTGAGAATTTACTCCCTATGGGTCAGATTTACTTACATGAAGCTCGCAGCGCAGAATGCGGCCTGACGAGGGTATGTTGGTGCGGTCACAGTAGTCTTATTTACTAAGCCTACAGCTCATTACGCAATCAGCAAATGGGGCTGCTGATTGGCAGATTTTAACCCTTTCCACTTTGACCGCCTAGAGGGCAATATCCACTAATTTTCTACTAATTATATAAAAGTGTCAATATCTCAAATACTATTTACTGCACACACAAGGTTGCAGACTTATATTACAGAAGAGACTTATACCATTCAGGAATTTGAGACGGAACAAATTTATGTCAGAGCATGCACACACAGTGTACACAAAGGGTACACTAAAATACAAAACAATTACTTCATGTTTTTATAATTTAGTGCTCAATTCAAGGAATCTCAATTCCTAAGCCAAGGACCAACACAGAACTACTGTATATTTGTGCACAAGCTGGATATCAACTTGTGTACAAGATCTGGCAAATAAAGATGACAGGCATTCAAATTCCACGTTTTCCCAAAACTCCCAAATGTCCTCAAGTGTCCCCAAATCTCTCTTACATTACATTACATTATTGCCATTTGGCAGACGCTGTTATCCAGAGCGACGTACAACAAAGTGCATACCCATAACCAGGGATAAGTGCGCTGAAAGACCCTAGAGGGAAGTACACATGAATGATCAGAAAAGCTTATTTTTCTATTAAAACAGATCTTTTGATACAGAAAGTAAAGAGAATTAATGTGTGTTTTATTCACATATATGGGAGTATGTCTTTTATAAAGCATACCCAAAGTGTTGTAAAACCTGACTTGTAAAAAAGTGATATACCAAATACATTGTGATTGATTGTTGGTTGTGAGTTTGAAAGATGCACTTCAGTCCAGCTGTGCCTTCAAGGAGGTGTTTTGAAGTGGGCGGGAGGCGGACTGGGTTTTCTCTCTGATCTCGCTGTGCCTGCCTTCACAGCTCCAGTTGTGTTTGGAGCGCGGCCTCTCACGGGAGTCGTATAAGCAGAACCTCTCGAAATATTGGCAGGGGGTTACCTGGACCGGGCCGCTTCCTCTTCCCCCCGCTTACAGTACAAATGCGACGGACTCTACGGTGGATCGGTAGGGATCTGTCTGCGCTCTTGTATTTCCCTAGTATAAATAGTAATGTGCGATATGTTGACCAATTCAAAATGACATGATGATCAATTCAAGCGAAAAGAGATGTCGTAGGACGTAAAGCAGATGTGCCATTTGAAAGCTATCCAGTTCAAGCATTTTATTATGTGACAAAAAACCGGTTGAAAATGTCCTGCAGCTGTCACAGCTGGCAATAGAAAGGTCCTTTTTACATACGAATATCAAAGATCAACTCCGTTCCAACATGGGTTATTTGAGATATTTTTCAAGATAAGCATCCAAGTCGTTTTCATTATTTATTTTATTTCAATAAACATGCAATTTAGAATCCAAGGAGGTAGAACGGTGACAGTGAACTGAAACAGTATCTGTATCTCTGTATCAATTTGTGGCGGCCAATTGCCAGTTGAGCTAAAGTACGACTCTTCGTTGTGTAGGTCCTAAGCTGTCCATCAGCATTTCATAATCAGTCCCAAAATATAATGTTTTGACTACAGAAACCGGAGGAGACATTCAATACCGACCACAAAGAGGTCAGGGGATCGGGGGATTGATTTTGTTTAATTTATTTTGGCAAGCAAAGATTATACCAGCACAGAGCATAGAAATTAAGCTTTCAAAGGATATGTGACATGTTAGTATGCTGCAAGAGGTGCCAAAGCTGGAGAGCTATAATTACCTCAGCGCTGCTGAAATCCCGCCAGCACAATGTCTGGCATTGCGCAGGATAAAAGAGGATCACGTTATAATTAATTTTGATTGAGAAACATCCAAGAGATACTTAAATGTTGAGATAAGAAAAGTTCAGTTTCCGAGGACAAAATATACATTTCTTCATTCGCAGGTTTAAGAAATGAAACTTTTCACAAAACTGCATCTCGAAATATGACTTTCCTTTACAGTCTCTTTATACACAGTCCAAATGATTGTTGACCTCAGAGGTATTTCTTCAGCTCGGTTTGAATCCCATAATAGTTGCATTCAATTACTTGCACTTTAATCATACTCTTGCTTGATCTATTTTTTTCCCCTCAAATAATTGCATTTGGCGCATATTTGAAAATAATATTTCTGGCTTACTGCCCAGTGGTCCAAAACTAGACAATTTCTTGGACTCTAATAAATCCAATGTTGTTTTTCTGCTGTTTGTTAATTGTCTGCTGTCGTTTTTCCTGTTGTTTGCAAATTGATTTTCTTAGGTTAATATTACACTTAGTAACTATGAATGGGCCTCTGGGCTGTCTTGTTAATGTCGCATTTTTATATTCCTGGTAGTGACAGTGGTGTTCAGCACTACTGTCTGCTGCTCTGGGTAAAAGTGTTTGCCAAGAGGCTGTAATGTAATATAATGATATTGGAAACAAAACTTATTTTGTTTGGTTTTTGGTACAATACTTTTCCTTGCAGGTTATTTCACCTGGTAAAATCGACTCGGACACAGCTGTTTTCTGCATAGAGCCTCTTACAGCTGAATTGTTTTTCATGATTTTTGCCTTTGATATTTTAGCTAATTTGAATGTTTTTTTCTTGTCACACAGACTGGAAAAGGAATATCTAGAACATTCTCTCTCCAGTTGCTTGCCGGTATTGTAGGTGGATAGTTTTTCCAGCAGCTGTTTGGTTCACTGAGAGCACAGTGGCAGTTACTCAACACATCTGGTAACCTGTGGTTGCTGATAACTGTTGAGAAGAATTGTTGAACTGCGAGACACCGAGAGGTGAGGGGCTGTGGTTGAACAATAATAAACACACCACTTCTCCATTTGCAGCATTTAATGGTTTTACCGTCCTAAGGCGATAAGCTTTTTGATACTATTAAAGCGCATGTTGGTGCATCAGAGAAAATGGTCTCATAGTGATCCAATGTCTTATGTTTCCCAGTCTGTATTTAGCGATTACACTATTAACCACAAAGCAGATTCTGTCCACTTGAACTATATCACAAAGCGTACTGTACATTCCACTTTCATAACCATGACATATCACCCATACCATGTCATTATACCATCTTAAAACAAAGAACGCACATTTTGCAATAGTTAATTTGAAGCTTTTTATTATTATTTGAAACAATTATGGCAGTGACTAGTGTTCTGTAATGCCTATGGCAGTATTTATAGAGGATTTAATGTTGTAAAATTCAATTGGAGTGCAACCCCGGTCAGAAAATAAAATAATTTTGAGAACACAGGTCAAGTGTCAGATCTTTAAAAGCTCTCTTACAGTGCATTCACTCAAATTGGAGCTTTTGGCATTCTGCAGTATTTAATGAGACTTTATTAAATATACCACAAGGGCTTTGCCACACAACAGACCAGTGGTAAACAATGCACAATGCATGGATACTTTCAGGAATTGCTGGTGTGAATTTAAATGGCAGCGTCTGCATTCAGTAAGAAATACATGTCTGCCAGGGCAGGGGGTTCTGACACCCTGCTACCAACCATCACCTTGGACTTGACATTGACTGTCCCATGGGAGGCCGTATGGAGCACAGGGTCCCAACGGAGAAGGCCTTCCCCCAGCAACACCACTAAGCAGGCCACATGGGTAAAAACCCGCACCTGCAGGCTTTCCAAATATCAGAAAGAATAAGCCATTTTAAACAATGAACGAATGATGCAATGGCTACATCACGGATACTGTGTTGGTTATAAATCCGTGTTAATCCTCAGCAGGATTAATGAAATGGACAGGCTTATGTATAATCATCATCACTGATATTATTTGAGCTGAAAAAGTTCTGTTGAGACCATTCATTAATTTGAGATATTACTCAAAATAAAAGTGAAATATAATAATAATGACAGCCATTTTAATTCTGTTTTTGTCGCTTTTACATGAGTGTGTATTTCTGTTGTGCATCTTCGTGTTTGGCTCTCAAATTTTTTCTTTCAATTTTCATTTGCTTTGTTAGCAGGAGAACTACAGTCATATTGCATATAATACAATTTATTATATATTGAAACACAGGGACACGTATACAAGACACAATGTATGGAGGTTTTCATTTTACAGCTAGTTTGTCGTTATTGTCACAAAATTAATATTAGTTTAATCTAATATAATATAATGCAATGTGATTCCTAGTGCATATCTCCCTGTCCTATGAATAGTCTCTTACTTACATAGCTTTAAAGAAGGTTTTTCAGTTATGTATGATGGTTTACTGATCCTGGATGCTTTTGAACATATTTCCCTGTGCAATAAGTGCTTACATAGTTATAAGCATGTGTTTTCCGGGGAGTATTAGTTAAATATCTATTTGCGGGTGATTCTCAGTGTAACTCTACCTACAGTTATTTATTTCATGCATTTAGCTGTTCATAAGGAGGGTTTTTACCCCCTCTAGTTTCTGGTCCAAACTGTTGCATCATCTTGGGTGCAGCAGAGTACTGTACTGTACTGACAGTGTTTTTACTTGGAGAGAGTCAGTCAGGGGCATAAGTCTGGCCACAGCTGTGGAAAGCTGCAGAATGGTTGCCTTTCCGGAAAGAGACTGCCAGGAGGCATTCGTTTATGACGGCTGCCAGCTCATTGAGCATCTTGAGAGCAAGATCCTCAATCTTGAGGATCAGCTTGCCGGACTCGCTGTTCTGCATTGGTAGAGTTCCAGGAAGGAGTGGTGTGTCCTTTAGAGAGGTGGGGTGCATGCCAATTCAGGGAGGTAGACTACAGTGCAAGCAGGGAGAGAGACTTGGGTAATGGTAGAACAAGTAAAGTGTGTGTGTGTGTGTGTGTTTGTGGTGTGTGTGGTGTGTGTGCATGTCTGTGTGTGTGCGCATGTGGTGTGTGTGGTGTGTGTGTGTGTGCGTCTGTGTGTGTGTGCATGCTGTGTAGGGGTGGAATCTCTAAAGATTATGGTGTCGAATGAATTCCAGACGTTTCAGGAATTGGACCTGGTCTATGACTTTGATAGCTGAATAGCCCCTGGGCACCCAGGTAACTGCATTAGTCAAGAAAAGTAAGTTTGGAAAAGTGCAGGTCTCAGGTTTTAGAAGTGTTTAGAGGATATATAGTACTGTGCAAAAGCCTTAAAAAAAAGATGCTTTCAGAAATAATTAAATGAAAGGTTCTACATTTTCAATAATGTGCTATAAACAGCAGGAAATAATTAAAAACGAAGATTTGGGGTGACCACCATTTGCCTTTAACACAGCTTCAATTATTTTAAATACGCTGTCGCAGTATTATTTACCTTGGTTGTCTAGCTTGCTTCTGGCTCTCCAGGTAACCTTTTTATCTGAAAAGTAGTCTATTACTTAATATGTGACTTTATTTAATAAATATTTACATTTCAGAATTTGATATAGCATACCTGTATGATTTACGACAAGCGCTGATTAGATTCTTTTTCAGCGCATTATTGCTTCGGAAAAACCCTGAAAATTAGCAACTGTAGCAACTTAGCAGCTGTGACTTGCCGCCTACTGTATACGTATCTGGCTTGAGCAGGCAGGTGGTGTGCTGCTTGATCTTCACTAATGCACTCCCAACAGTGCCTGTCCTGCCACTTTAGTACACGGCATGCCAGCAAGTGACCTGAGGAGAATGCCACTTTCTCAGTGCGCTGGCTCACCACGAGACATGCACCAGCCAGGAAATAGAGCTCAGGCATGGACTCATTTGTCGGCAGTTAGGATATCTAGACTGCTTAGGGAATGTGAGAAGGACCTTAATATCGGGATATGTTACAGCTTCAGACAGCCGCTTGTACACAATGCTGCATGGGAACATGCAACAGGTTTGTCAGGAAGGAGAGACCATTGTTGTGGGTGATTTCAGTTAGCTCTCTTATTAATTGGGACTTGGGGACAGGACAAGGGAAGTGTGAGAAGGAGATGCTGGAGAACTGTGGTGTTTTTCAGCCTACGAGAGGAATAATCAGTCCTGGATCTGATTTTTTTGTCTTAATCCTGACAGAATTTGCAGCTCAAATCTAGAGGAGCCCCTTGAGACTTTCTGATTTGATTTGATGTATTTTGGCAAGTTTGCACTGCTTCCACCAACTTTTAACTTCAGCAGAGCTCAATTTAATAAGGTACTAGAGAATTTAAGTAATAAAGACTAGGCAGAACTATTTGAAATTATGATTGAAAGGTGGTGCAATTTTAAAAGAGTCATTCTTAATATTTTAATTTGAGGCATGCTATGAAATAAAAGAAAAGTAAAATTACTCACTGCTTTATAAGAATAACATATTCTGAGCAGTTATTTTTGTTGACAGTTTTACCAGAGAGCAGCTTACAAATATGCCTGAACTACATAGGGTATTTAGAATGTCTTAGTGGATATTGGGTTATGGGATGAAGTATGAGAAAGACTTAATAAAAACTGTAGACAATAAGGCAGAAGACCTCGGTAGCTTATATCCAAGAGGACTCGACGCGCTCAAAGCAGATATCATCTATAGACCACTGACATGTATTTTCATGTGCTCTCTAGAACTGGAAGCCAGGTAATATGATATCAATATATGAGAAGGTAGGCCTTGCTGGTCCAGGAAACTGAAGTCCTTCTTATCGCTTAATATTCATTGAGACAAACTGAATATTGAAGAATATAGTCAATTGTATTCATTTGTTTGTTTGTTTGTTTTTTTTTTTTTTGTTTGTTGCTTGCTTACAGGGGAAGATCAGGCATATGTTTACAAGGGATCTTAAAAGAGCAAGGTAGCGTGCTACAGGGATCTCGATTGGGGCTTCATCACTTTGTCTCACTCACATAAATGATATTCATATATACATTGGAACCACATTAGTTACATTTGCGGATGATACAAAACTTGGGGTTTAGATCACAGCTGGTGATATAATAAAGTAATCCGAGAAGAATTAAACAGAATTCAGAGGTGGGTGAAAACCTGGCAAATTAAATTTGGTATATCAAAATGGTATATCTATTGAATATAAATGAAGACAGGACTTCTTTATGGGGGTAACATAATTAGAATGTGTTCAATTTTAAAAAGATTTTGGAACCGCAGTTGATCAAAGCCTATCAGGGTCAAGGCATTATACCGCAGCAGTAAAGAAAAAGCTAATAGGATGTTGGGATTTATTGAACAAAAATACTGAGCATAAGTTAAAGGAAGTTATATTGATGTGATACAATGCGTTTATCAGACTGCATTTAGTGTGTTCAGGGCAGCTCTCGGCAATACACTTCAAGAAAGATATACAGTGCATTTTAATCAAAACAAAATAAATGAAGGTCGACTGCATTGGTGCCTGGAATGAAATGTATATGTGACAAAGAAAATATACAGATATAGACAGGTTCTGGTAGAGTTCTGTCAGTAGAACAAGAGTCAGACATGGAAATTAGCAGAGGTAGATTCCGCACAGAAATAAGTACTTATATCCTCACACAGAGATTTGTCAACAGCTTACCAGACCATGTTGTAGAGGCGTAGTCCCTAGGGGACTTCAAGTCCGTGCTTGATGCATTGCTCGATTTGCTAGAGCAGCAATAATCAAATCAGGACCTTGAATCCAAATCCAGCCCCAGCTTTATTTTCTCCGAGGTAATTAGCTGAACTATTAGTGCTACTTATTAGGGGCAGACTGTAGCCTAGTGGCTAAGGTACAGGACTGTGACTGAGGTTGGTGGTTCAAGCGCTTAACCCCACATTGCTCTGGCCCTGCTTAGTCTAATGAACTGTAAGTTGCTTTGGATAAGAGCTACAGCTAAATAACTGTAATGTAATGTAATCTAACATAATGTAATGGCCAGGCTGTCTTGACACCTGACTACCAGGTGAAGGGAGGGTGGAAAACCAGCAGTTCTCAGACCTTGAGGACCGCGATTTGATTATCCCGAGTATGTACTTTGATTAAAGGAAAGCGCAAGATACTCTCTGGTTTGTAGGTAAATGGTGAGAATAAATGGGCGAATGGCATTTTCTCATTATTCACTCACTGATGCTTTCATCTTCTTATTATGACATGAACAGACACACAACAAAACATGATCTCTCGTGGACTTGATATCATCTTTAGAGCTTAGTTAACAGTGCACATTTTACTGTGTACTCAAACTTATACGATACGAGCCATTCAAAAGACACCCTCATATACCGTAGCTAACAAAACAGAACAAGGCCATTTTTGAATAGATTCCTGCATATGAAACATAATGGGGGGAAATGGGCTTGACTATATTAATATAAAAATTATGGCAGCCAGCCCAGAAGGCCAGACTTTGCCCCATTTAGACTTTATTTTATTTATTTATTTTTTTCAACCAAGGCAATTCTTAAGTGGGTGGTCCCGCCTTTCGCATGGTGTGTGCTTTCCATCCATAAATGTCCATTTGTGGGCCATTAAAAGATTGAATTTCGGTCCCGATGGTATCATTGGAATAGCTCTCAGTGAGTCTGGGGCTGCTGATGTGTACTGCTATAAATAGGGCATACCCCTCCATTAAGGCTCTACCGTGCTGGATGCTGACTGCATCTCTTCTGTGTGGGATAAACCCACTAAAGGATGCGATAAGAACAGATGCATGACACTGGCAATATTCCACAAATATGTGTGTGTATGTGTGCGTGTGTGTGTGTGTTTTTGTGCTTGTGAGTGGGCGTAGTGGTCAGCACTATTGCCTGGCAAGAAGGAGGTTCTGGGTGTCAAAGTCATGACAGGCCACATCCTTTCTGCGTGGAGTTTGCATGCTCTCCTCTTGTTCGAGTGGGTTTGCTTTGGGCACTACAGTTTCCTACCCAAACCGAAAGACATGCATGTCAGGTTATGTGTGCTCCTGCCCCTGCCCCTGCCCTTGACAGAGGCACTGGCCGCTGTAGTTGGTCCCCAGGTACTGCACTGCCCACTGCTCCTCAGTACTAGGATGGGTCAAATGTGGAGGACGAATAACCAATAAAGTATATTTTAATCTTCATCTTAAACATATATACATGTGTATTGGGTGCAGCTTGTGTCTGGAATTATAGTTGAGTTTTCCTCTTGGTGTGTTTGAGGAAAAAATAGATTGCATGCCCATTTTCTTTGGGAGGACCTGGTGTTGAACAAGTTGAATGTATAGGCAGCTGGTGTTCAGCCTGTTACCACTGTATGGGGGAGGGATGTTTTGAAACCTGTTCCTGTTTTTAATACATCCACAGGTTTCAAATATTTAGATATTGTGTCAGCCAGCTGTCAGTCATGTTGGTTTGAACATGTCAAGGCGATCCGACCAGAAACACTTCTTTTAAAAAGCCAAATATGCCAATAAGGAAGGAAATTACAACAAAAGATTATATATATGTGAAATATGTAAAACACATAATACCACAAGATGCTGAACAAAATACACTCAGTGAGCACTTTATTAGGTAGACCTGTACACCAGCTATTCAAATATTTAATCAGCCAATCATGTGGCAGCAACTAAATGCATAAAAGCATGTAGACATGGTCAAGAGATTCAGCTGTTTTTCAGACCAAATGTCAGAATTTGGAAGAAATATGATCTGAGTGACTTTGACTGCGGAATAATTGTTGGTGCCAGACGGGGTGGTTTGAATAGCTCAGAAACTGCTGATCTCCTGGGATTTACATGCACAACAGTCTCTAGAGTTTACAAAGAATAGTGCGAAAAACAAAAAAACATCCAGTGAGCAGCAGTTCTGCGGGCGGAGGAGAAGGGCCAAACTGGTCAAAGCTGACAGGAAGGTTACAGTAATGTAAATAACCACGCACTACAAAAGTGGTATGTAGAAGAGCATCTCTGAGCACAACACATCAAATCTCTGAGTGGATTGGCTAATACCTAATAAAGTGCTCACTGAGTACATATTTTAATGAAATCCTCAAAATTAAAAAAAAGTTTTAAATAGGTTCCATACTAATGTTGAAGCTAATTTGAAATAACTATTTCATTTCATTAAGACCAATTTTTCCCCATTTTCCCATTGCAGTTAAAATTTGAATGTGACAGCATGTTCAATCTGTAATTCCATGATAAAGTTAATGGCTCATCTTTAGTCACTAAGCTGACTTGAGTCATATTTAGAGTAGAATACCTAGCAACAATTTATACTTCTGTTGGTATAAACAAAACTGCTCCTTTTTATCACTGCCTACCAAGCATGAAAATATTTTGGTATGTATAAATGCAGAGTAAACATAAATGTCATATTTTGAAAGGGAACCAAAAGAAACTCTGTTATTAAAAAAGTTATTTTAAGAGCCGCTGCTCATGTTTGAAGCTGTTGAAATTTGTGAACACAGATAGGTATCACCTTTAATGAACATGTCTGTGTTGGGGGTTGAAGGCAGACACTTGGTCTTCCGGTGCATTTGATATTGGGACATTTAGGAGATACGTCTATTTGGGAGAAGTCGTACCTCTGTGTCAAAGATGTGCCCACAGTTTGAGGGAAAAATACGAAGCAAGGTAACTGAACCCATGGCAATATTGGTCCAGGTATGAATATAAACATAAGCGTGTCTGTTGTCAGCTAAGTTTTCTAGATTTCATCAGTGATTACACAAAAAAGCCAACACACAAAAGCAACACTGCACAATCAGTGACTGTCCACCAAATGTGGCATGAGGTGTCAAAATGCCTTATAGAACTATTACTGATATTTTAGATCTCAGAGCAGCAAATAGAAACCAAAGGCCCAGACTAATCATGAACATAAATGAACAGCCAGGTTTTGTGGTCAGACTTCTCAGTGCTGTAAATTGGGTAAATACTGAGTGACGAGATGATATTAAAATCACTGCAGCGTGTTGCACCACTATAATCTAAGTTCAAACGTAGGCTAGTTTGCGTTACGGCATAACTTAATGTAAACCAGTTCCACCAAATGATTTAGTTCCGACATAAAGTTAAGATACAACTTTAAATGTTAATCTACTCCCTACTAGGTGTAAAATCATTCCTAAAACAACCATTGACATAGCGCATCAATTTGAATGACAGTGAAACTTGTTGGAGGGTTATTAAGCTAGCAGTGCATTCTCCGCGATGGATGAACTCTTATATTTGTATGATGAGATTGACGTGCACTTGTGCTTTCATTTTTGCCAAGTGGAGATACAGAAAATAAACAACCTCCTCTCTGAGTACAGGAATACATTACTCCGTAAATTATAATAGATTATAATAACAATACTTTATTTCAATTGTTGGAGAGCACTACATATCAAAAGAAAAACACTGATAAGGCAGTTCAAATACACCCACTAAATGTCCATAATGAGTCACCAGCTAGAATGGTGGTCGTAGCGTATAGGCTGTTGGCAGCAATTGAGATACTTTAGCTATCGTATTACTTGACACTTGACGTTAGAAAGGCATGAGATGTGAATAGCTGTTTCTTTTTTAAATGTTTGTGATTGGTCTGAATATAGAAATGTCACTGAATATGCCAATGTGTTGGCATATGATAAAACATACACTATATAGGTGCAACAGGCTACAGGTCCATAATTTCCACAAAGGAGAAGGTGAAGCTGTTCCAAAAGCTCCACATTTATTGACTATTTTTCAAAAAGAGCAGCATTTCAAAAGCATTTCTGTTGTGGTCCTTGTGGCTCAACCGTTTGAAGCCCAGAAGTTTCCTTTTTGGAGTGGGGAGGGTAAAAGGGAGCTTCAAAATTTGAAGTCAAACAGAATACTGCCCTCCAAGTGTTATACAATTCAAACATCAATTTGCATGTAAAGAATAATGAGTTAAATTGAGCATGTGCAGGCATTCCCAAAACAAAGCCATGGCAATTACTGTAGGATTCATCGTGCAATCAGCCACCGCAGATACAATATATAGGCACTTTTCATTAAATTAGTCACAATTATGCATTCAATTGCTAATATCACTGGCTAATCAGATTAATTGATAGGAATTATGTCACTCACTCTGTTTGAGCAATTTCACTCTTCAAATGAAACCAAGTCATTTTATTAATCAATTCACAAATGCAATCAAAGGGTATGACGTTTAGGCAAATTAATGTCAATTGTTATACATGATAATCAGAAATAATGATTACAATCATGGTAGTAGACAGGTTCAATCTCGGGGCATAAATATTGGCTTCAGCGCTCGTGCTATTATCCTTTTCTTTGTAATTATTCTCGGGTGGGACTCTCTTGAGAATACAGCAAACTGTACTAGAAAGAAACAATAATAAAGAAAGAATACGTCAAAAGGCTGAAGGATAGGTCAGATTTGATCCAAGACTGGCACTTCACAAGTTGTATTGTCAGTGCGACACAATAATGAATAACTGACAAAATCACCATCAATCATTTATATTGACGTCAAAACCTTTTGACAATATGGAATGATACCTGATAGGGTATCTACCAGCGCCACACATGAGTCTTGATTATTCATTTGTCAGTATTTTTTAAAGAAGGCTGGTACAGTAATGTACAGCTATGCTTTGAAGATCTTGCCAGTGGTGTGCGTCTAGCGATCCAGAACGGTGCCATTATCCCAATGGCCATTTGTTTAAATGAGCCGATCCCAACACCCGGAAGACTGCTGACTGTGGGGTTGATTAGAGGAAATAGATTAATAACACACTTCCCTCCCCTGTGTGCACTCTGATTGACAGTCCTGATACCAGGGGTATGGGGGAGGTATTCTCAGAGGTGTGAAGAAATGTGTTACATCCAAATTGCCTGAAGACTGCGGTTCAGCTTTGTGAGCTGTGAAGGGAATGTTTATCTGCTGGCCTGGTGCAGTCATAGCAGCTTAATGAGCCACACACTTTCACACCGGACCACAAACCGGCAAATTATGTCTGATTTAGTAGTCAATGATTGTTTCCCCTTTTCTTAAAAAAACAGATTCAATCATTTGTTGTGATAATACTCTCAGAATGTTTTTTTTTGTGTGTATGTGTATTCTGAAAGTTCAGCGTCTACGAAGATGTATCTGCGACCGAAAGTCCAAGAGAAGCTTTGGAAAATTTGTGCCTGGAGTGTGTGCTTTCTTTCTCTCGCTCAGACCTTGGCTTCTTTAGTTTCCTTACAACCATCAGTAAACAGTGATGCACCCCAATGCAGACAAGCATACAAAGTATATTGCAGTTTGTCAAGCAGTCTAATTGGATAACTGTGGAAATTAAATGTTTGTAATTGTGTGTATCATTATTGAAACAGGAAACATAGTTTAAGGGCATAAACTTCATCTTCTCAATTAATTATAATCTAATTGTGTATGACATTTATTAAGTGAGTTCCTGTCATTCTTTCATTTGCTACTTTTTGTCTACAGTATCTGAAGCCGACATGAACCACATGACCACTGAACATTTTGACTTGGGGTGTTGCAAATACTTGACGAAACGAGTAACCGTTAATTACATTTTTCCGAGCACGAGTGCTGGACGAGCAATTGGATCATTATCCGTGATGATCAGAGAATTGGCATTTCATTTTTCTTCATTGGGTGCATTTTGTTGGTAAATGGGGGTATGCAGCTTTAAGAGATTATGGTCCGTGGTGTGTGTAAGGCAGTTGGGAGAGGCCTTGTTGTCAGCATGTTTTAAAAAATAGTCTCAGATAAAAGCGAGTAGCCGAACAGAACTTTTATTTTCATTTTATCTTTGTGCAAAATGCCTCACAATGAGGCATTTTGCCGCAGAACACTATAAGTTACCACTGTACGCACACACAAGCAACATCAGTCTGGGGGCACCAAAGAGGTCCAGCACACCACCTCACCTCCCTGGTCCGCAATCACACCAAGGGTGGCAGAAGGATCTAGAGTCATGTCCACACACACATGCAAGCAGGCATGGGATAGGGGAAAGCATTTTAAATCCATGAGAGGGATAATGTTTCAAAGCTAATGAATCATTTTATGTGGATGGTCAGTGCCAAAATGGACAGGTTCATGTCATTTCATAACTGTATCATCCAAACAGGTTTTCGTATTGTAGATGTCACTACAATACAACAGAAAAGCACTAACATGCTGAATAACCTTTATGGTATGTCTAGCATTACATGCTTTGAAGGACACTGGTTTGGGGTTGAGCAGTGCCTAGGGCAAGTTTTTGGCTCAAATGTATTTATTGGTTGGAGGCACTAATTCAAATTGATTAATCATTAAAACAGTGAAGCCTGACCATCAAATTTAGCCACAGACAAAGTCAATGAAAGGTGCTTTAAATAGCAGAGCAATGCATAACAGTGGAAGTGTGGCTAATGGCCTGTGAGCTTTGCTACATCCAATAAACCCTTGTCAAAACACACAATGTTAAAACTATTCATTGCTTCATATAAACCAGACAGTTAAGGAGTGAACTAATATAAATACCTGCCTGTGTGGCACGCTGTAATGCAGCCATTGCAAAACTGTACAAGCATTGCACCAGCCTCAGGATACTAGCATCAAGATGCTGCTAAGGTTCTTGATTGGTCAGCTCAAACATCAAACATTACATTTGGCATGAGCAAACATTGTGTATACCTTCTACTCATCACAAAGTAATTGTCAACTCACTTGTTCCTTGTACGCTGGCACAGTTCAAATAGCAAACATGATTGTGACATTGTGATTGGGTTTTCGAAATGGTGCCGTAAGTGGAAAAGAACTGAACTTAACTGCGATTGCAATGCATAGTTTTATACATCCAGCCTTTGGAATTCATTTTTAAATTTAATAATGCATGGTATTATAAATATAGGTTTCTATAAGTGATTACAGTTTCCTTCATAAGCCTGTATGAATAATAGAATACTGGTATGGCCCATCACAAAAGCTATTCCACAAACAATCCCCTGTAGTGGTGTTAAGCAATTTGCTCCAGTAAATTGGCCATGGAAGATTGGCATTGCTTCAAGTCATATGGTAAAAATGTGGAAGCACTATTACAGTGTCTACTGTACGCTGTATTAGTATTCCCACAGATTCCAATCTTTTTTTTTTTAAGGATTATCACAAAAACAGAGAAAACGTGAACGGATATTTTGACAGGATCCTACTTTTTTTGTTGTATTTTTAAAATTTCTCATCATGTGTTATTACCCCCAGATCCCCATTCTGTGTTTCTATTGAAGTTTCTCACCTAATAATGTAATTAGCCAATGCCCTCTGAGAAACAAAGCTCATGTATACATTTAGTGGGTGTAGAATTGATTGTATTTTCTCAGTGGATGTAACAATGTATCTTTCAGAGACCAAATATTCACTCAGTGATCACTTTATTAGGTAGGCCTGTACACCAGCTTGTTAATGCAAATATTTAATCAGCCCATCATGTGGCAGCAACTAAATGCATAAAAGCATGCAGATGTGGTCAAGAGGTTCAGTTGTTCTTCAGACCAAATGTCAGAATGGGGATGTGATCTAAGGTACTTTGACCATGGAATGATTATTAGCTCCAGACAGGGTGGTTTGAGTATCTCAGAAACTGCTGATTTCCTGGGATTTTCATACACAACAGTCTCTAGAGTTTGCAAAATGCTGTGAAAAATCGAAAACACATCAAGTGAGCAGCAGTTCTGCAGGCAGAAATGCATTGTTAATGAGAGAGATCAGAGAAGAAGAGCCAGATTGGTCAAAGCTGACAGGTGACTGTAACCCACATAACCACACATTTCATAACATACCAGTGGTATGCAGAATGGGATCCTTGAACACACAACTCGTCTAAGTGGATAGGCTACAGCGGCAGAAGACTTAAAAATAAGTCTAGAAAAAACCTAATAAAGTGCTCACTGAGTGTATGTGAACTCTGCTCCTTTTCAAAGCCTGCTCTTTCCATAAGTTCTATAATTGCAATATGTACTGTAAACCTTGTGCGATGTTTTTAGGTCCACCCTGTTGTAATTAATTTTACAGTTGGTAAGTGCTTAGTGACTGTAAATCACCACTACAGTAAGTGTCTTTCTGCTTTTTGCCCAGTCACTGTCTGTGGTCCTTTGAATCTTAGCGGTTTATCCTGGTTTTTACTTCTTAAGGCGATTTGACCTTTTCAGGTTCTTTCCCAAATCCACTATCTCAAGGAGTTAGGCCCTGTTGGTTTTATTCCTGAAGTCACTGTCTCAGATGATTCAACCCACACCTAACACATTCAAATATATGAAAACCCACTTTTACATGATTTATTTATTTTCATCAGTTTTTCGTGCTGCTGTTCATTTTATGTTCTGCATTGTAATGTAATAATGTATGTATACAATATAATATATTATACACTAAGGGATATTGAGAAATGTGTAGCAGCCCAGGAGCTATTAAAGGTTGCAGAACTCACTCTTTAGCTTGCTATCAGCCTCCTCATCAAAACACAAATATTAAAGAAACCAGACCCGTTTTAACTTAATGACCGACTCCACACGACCCTTTATAATTGATTTTGCCGAAGAGGGCCTGCTAATAAACGATGTCTCCAGTGAAATATTGACTATTTCTCCAGTGAAATATTGACTATTTCTCCAGTGAAATATTGACTATTTCTCCAGTGAAATATTTACTATTTCCAAGGAGTTTTGCTCAACGGGGTCAGAGGACACTTTTCCTGTTACTGGGTTAATTTCTTTTTCTCTTGTTTGTGTTTGTGAAAATAGCTGATGTGAAGCAACTTGGGACCATCACTATATATCACTATAAATCCCGTAAGACGAAATACATATTGAGTCAGTCATTTGGTTTATAAGTAACTCCATTCCTGAAATGTGTGTAGTAACTGCTTATTAATTATGCGCATGTTAAATCTTTTGAGCCTCAGACACACCATTCATACAATGTATTGTATTGTGTGTATTTATTTCGGATGTACTGAAAAACACAGGAATCTGTCAGCCTCATATAAGTGAAACAAGAACGCCCCCATTTTATTACTTACATATGTAGGTATAAAAATGTGCAGAGAAACATTTATGGTTTGGCATATTTCCCCTCCGTGCTCATCAACCAAGAATATACATTCTTAACAGATTTTCTGTCCGGTCCCTCATAATGAGTAGCACAAATCCTCAATAACTGCTTCCATTAAACTTTGCCAACTTTACTACTGCAGCAATTTTGCCAAAGGGCTGTGCAGCTGCCAAAGGAATAGCGATCAGTTATTGTGTGATTTAATATTTTAAAATATTTAGATACACATGTATGCAACACATATTGTTTTGTATCAGATATAAAAAATTTTATGAAGTAAATAAAAATAAAAAAGACTACCTTGCCAGAACGTGATGATGGAAATAACAAATGTTTTTTGGGGGCAATTCCCTGTCCAAAAATGGACATTTAAGGGGCGGCCCATGTCATGATAATGACACATGGTTGTGTTATATATACTGTATACTCGTATCGTGTTTGACAAGCAGGGGTGTATGCAAGTTATCTGCCTCTCCTTCCATTCTCTCATTGGTGTGTCTAGTGACAGAAAAGCAAGAAACAAATTGAGGCAGTTGATAATGTACAACAGCCATATTGTGCCAAAATGCTCAGCACACATCAGCTGAGTTAGAGAGGGAGGGGGGTTATCATGACGATTATACTGGAGAATGATTGGGAGGGCAGTTAAAGAAAGCCATGTTGAGCATCTGCCAAGGACACCAGGGAGGCACATTCTTTTTGTGATGAATGCCATGGCATCTTTAATAACCACATAAAGTCAGGAAAATAGTTTAACGTCTCGTCTGAAAGATGGCGTCTTACAAAAGACGGTGTCCACATCATTGGCTCGCTAACGGAGTGCAGTATTTCTGTACCTCTGCTGCTACACAAACATCACTTCCAGCTGCAGCTAAGCTCTCCCAGAGGACCTTCCATCCACGTGTTAACTAAGGCTGGCCCTGCTTACAGTAACTCTGGCCATCCGGCTGGGGAAAATCAATGGGGAGTATTCCACCCATCCATCCATAAACTGGCAACCCAGCTGGCCAGAAATTAGCAAGCAAAGCAAACTGGTATTACTAAAAATGGTATTACTGATATTACTATTAAAAATAATTCATTGAATATTAACAAGACATCATACACTACAACTTCATAATTGGAAATTATAACAATGGCCCATTTTGCCTCTTTACCGCTGTGCTCATGATGAATTATTTATCAATAATAATAATAATAATAATAATAATAGTAATTATTATTATGAATATTATTATTATAATTGTTATGGTGCAGAATTTGTCCTCTGCCATGGTACAGGAGCAGTGTAAAAACAGTGTCAGGTAGCACGAGGGGCGTTTTTCACGCCACACGCTTTCAGAAGGAATGTCTGCCGAGGTGCAGCCTTTTAAATTTCTTTTTATAGACAATTAGTGGGGAAGCCATTAACTCCACGCCTGAGCTGCGGAGAGATGGAGAACAGGAAATTAGAGCTGGTCTTTATTTACGCAGGTAACGGGGCATTAGCAATGGCGGGGGGGAACTCCACGACCCCTGGGGCACGACACAGGATGTAGATGAATAGAGTGTCGGGGGAAGGCAGACAGCCCTTTTCATTAATTAAATTGTAATTTTGTCTCGCCATTTTTCAGAGTATTGAAATACTCCGTCGACACGGATATTCCAGGCAGGGTGTGTCTCTTATTCACTGGTGATGTGGAATAAGGTCCCGAGGTAACTATTGCTTATGACTGATGAATAGGAGGGCGACGATCATTTAGGCTGTTTCAATTACCTAGGCTGTGTTCTTTGCATCAAATAATTTTAATTGCGACAAAGGGATGGATGCATAAAATAAAGGATTTGGAGACAAAAGAGAATGCTTGGATTTAAGCAGCTCAGATTTAAATTTGTATCTGAACATTTTTATTTGTTCCAAGTGAAATTTGCTAAGGTAAATCTGCTAAATAAATGAATAAAAACCCCCACTGTAAATAAGTTAATGATGCATGTTTTTAAAAGACAAGTAATATCCAGGACAATGCACATGTTGGACAAGACAGCAAAGCTTCAAGCTTCACTGAATATTATAAAATGTTTAGTATTTATTTGCCTTGCAGCTTTAGGGGTGAGTTTCCCAAAGCATGTCATGAGGGTAAGAATGTGTTGAAGTATCTCGTCAAAACATTTGCACATTTTTTGAGTGTTTCTCGAAACATGTTGTTCCTAAAGTAGACATCCTGGGATCAGTTGTGAATATAAGTATTATGTCTGCCATGTTAAATCCCTTTGTAGGCTATGGTACAACCCATGGTAGAACCCATTTAGCCTAGAAAACCTAAAACATTACCTATCTAAAAACTATTTCCGCTAGCCTACCACCAATGTGTGTTTTTTGGACATTAGCAGTTTTGGAAAAGTGATCATATGCTCTACTACTTCTGCAAGGATATTCAAACTATCTCAGTAGCCTAAATTACTATTAGTGTATTGTCCAGTTTTAGTTATGTTGAAGGAATTAGAATTTGTTAGCCCAAACTTCTTAACTTCTTCTGTATTACAAACATACCTGAAGACATAGGCAGCGTATGTATTCTCCTAAACGTCATCAACTTTTTGCACATTCATCGTAACCAACAACTCCTACAAATCTCACAATTAGCAATGACAAAACTGAAATACCCTATCCACCAAGCTTTCTGCACAAATCAGTCTATGCATACGAAACATGCTAAATGCCAGTTGCATGATTTCTGTAGAATGATTGCACTATTCTTGTTGCTCCGATGTCTTGTACAACCACGTTGTTTAGCCTACAATAGTTTACAGGTGACACTAGCCTACTCACGGTGTGTGTCTGGTTATGGAAATATTCTTGATTGAGAACAAAACTGATAATTATGTGTCACTGGAGACAGGGGAAGTAATGGGGACAGTGACAGTAGCAATGAATGAATCCTTGCAATAAACTGGGCTTTTTGGAGTGTTTGCTTACCCCTAGAACTGATTTGGATGTTTTTTTCATTTGAAGTCTGAAACACTCCACACTCCAGAAAATGTTTCTTCATACCTTTCCTTTTGTGAGTAATTCAGAGAGTCTAATGAATAAAACATACACGACCCAATTAAGTCTGGACTACATTTTCTCCCATTCAAAGCTTGATGAACTTCTGACTGGTTTCTTAAAAAAGAAGGAATTAGCATGCTTCTGTTACTTCCATGACACATGCACTAATAAGAACATGACAAACCCTGAACACCAAAACCCGTTTCCTGTTGTCAGGCATCAATTTTTACTTTACCATTGAAGCAGCTGAGAAATTAAGGGGAGGCTTGGAGATGCAAAAGGCTCTCTATACTCTCACTTCATATACTATCTATGTATTTATATGGTTCTCTTTTCTTAACTTCTGCAACAGCGTCAATAATGATCCCGCTGATGGTACGCACTGCTTACCTTCAAAGGTAATTTCACATGAAATAAACCTACAGGAAATATGAATCGCAAAGCATAAAATGCAAATTGTCCTGATGAAATATTTAGACACATGAAAAAAAAATCAGTTTGAATGATGCATAATCAGTAGAAGAACTATGTTGTTTTGATTCTGTTGGCCAAAAGGTCCTTGATTTAGTTTCATGAGGAATTTTACTTGACTGAGGTACTTTGTGCATTGACCTCAGTACTCAAGCATTGGAGTCAATAGCAATGTGTGCCATATAATAATGCATTACAATCCCTCGGCAACTATACTGGACACCATGCTTAAATGGGATATGGGAAAAGGTGTATCTTTTCAGTCCATGAATTGTGACATCCAAATAAACAATGTACAATTTTGGGAAATCATTGCATTGATATTATATTGTAATTTTTGTTATATCAGGATCATTTATGACACAATTTATCAAGCAATTATTATACAGTAATATGATGATTATTACTTGATAATTTTCCACCTGAAATAATAAGCAATTATAAAGTCATTATGTTTATATTAAATGGGGTATTTCTATTGAATAAGCAGTAATTACATGGTAATAATGGTGTTACTACCTTGTTATTTACCTGCACCTTACAGCACAGTAACTTCCAAAACACTTAACAGCCACTGTGAAATCTTTCTGGTGGATATTTATTTTCAACTTCCGGATAAAACTCCAGGGAAGGCACAACCAGTGAACCACAAAATAATGCAAAATAGACCAGAGTAACAAAACCAGTATAATTCCTTTGTAAATACTGTTCTACTTGTAAACCACCTGTGCTACTATGAATACTACTGGTGGTCTACTATGACTACTAACTATTAGTAGTAGTAGTACTATTACTACGAACTACTACTAATACTGTAACTAACTACTAATGACTAGTACTACTAATAACAATAATAATAATACCATGACTAGCTAAAAACTACTAATTATTGCTCTACCTCTACTACTAGTGCTAATACTAATGACAATAATGTGCATTAGCATTCTAAATTGTTCCTGGAATTCTGCAACATAAGTAAATTATGGAGTAAATATGGCATTATAAGTACACTCAAGTACTTGGGGATAGCTCTTTGATGTATGAAGATACAAAGAAGCAATTTTCTTATGCAAATGAAACCAATTAACAGATGCCTGAGAAACAGTCTGACCTTTCTCTGTTTTGCTGATTAATTTCAATTAAAATAAAGAAAAGTAAAGTTTTAAGTTGCATCCAAGGAACAATTTTAAAAAAGCAATGCATTCTCTGAAGCAATGACTGGGGCCAAATAAAAAAAACAACAACCATGTTTTTAGGAGGTCATGAGGCAGCACTGTGAGTGTGTGTGGATAAACCTACGGATAGATGGAGAGAATAGGCACTGGTTAAATATCGAATGGACAATGTGTCATAGAATATAAAGTATGTGAGAATCGGTGTGTCATAAAAATGGTATGTCCTGTGATATAGAAAGTATTGTGCATTGTGTTAAACCTGGCCCTGCTGCATCCCAAGGGACTCTCTCTCAAGATAGTATATTCAGTGCATTAATTACATTTCAGCATTGGAAAAACTGTACAAAATACATGTATTGTTCTGCTGACGTAATTGTGTTTTAAATATATTCTCAAATTCCCTTTATTAATCGCATAAAACGTACAAACACTTTTATCATATCCAGATTTAATCTCCTTTTGCTCCTATATATTGAGACAAAAAACACTCTTTTTTTCTTTCAGCCATTTTATTTCCAGAACTAGTTTTATTGTTACCCTGATTAGGATTGTTGTGTTATATTATTCATACACACTTTAATTGCAATTTCATAATGCATAAATACCATACCTGTATGTACTCTACTACTATTATACATTATTACATTTATTATGCTATTACATGTGACATCAATATAGGACTGCATATTATTAGCAATGATTGCTGAAACTATTGAAATAATATAAAGCGTGTGCTTACTCCACGTCACTTTAACTGACTGCAGTAACACTGATTCTTTCAGAGGTCTCAGCACTTTATTAAGGGGCATAACCAACACACACTGCTTTTAAAATGTCCCAGTCATTACTCACAATATGCTCACTGAATGATGTAGCGAGGCACTATGACTACTGCCTGTGGCTGTACTCGTGAATGTGTTATTGTGAATTATGTTGCTATTCTTTGCCATGTCCAAACGCTGCTCTGTATCATTACCTCTGCACTGCGTGTAATGAGGATCATCGAATGCATTTTTGAGCATGGTTCCCCGCACTGCTCCTGCTGGAGTTTCAACAGGGTAAATGCCGATACGATGTGAAGCTGTTATCCTGTAGCATCAGATGCTGCGATAATGTGCATCAATTTGATAGGGGAAATGTCAGAATTACGTGGGCTAAAGCACCGTCTTCCTTACATTTCATCCATCATTACAAGGAGGCCATTGCAATGTTCCATATCACCTTGCAATCAGGTTGAAACATCAGTCTACAACTTCAAAGCCTCAATGTTTCTTCCCCCTTCCCCCTCATTGCAAATGATTGACCACAGCAGTGTTCCCATGGCTCTAGCAGAATAATGAAATGCTTGACTCAAAATAATGTGCTGTCCGTATCATACCCCTACAAGCCTCTCCGCTAACATCAAAGAGTGGTCGGGAATCAGAGTCGGAATTCACGATGGCGCACACAATATGCAGATATCAGTATTCCGTGCTTAAGAATATTCAATTTTGAAATGGATCAGGTATGCTGCTTGGAAGAAGACATAAACATATATGGTCAAGATTTTTAACTAAGCTAATGTCATTATTTAATTTTTTTATCTTAAGTTTACTTTAACCCCTTAAGTATCGCCCCTTTTCTTGACACAAGCTTGAACCCCTTTGATTACTTAATCATAAGCATAATCCTGGTCTCTTCTGAAACTTAACCAATTGGGGTTCATTTTCCAAAAGTCATAATTACTCCAAATATTACTGAAACAAAGTTACAAAAGCTCAAACACAGTGAAAGTAAATATCTATAGTTTTGTGCCTTTTATTGTGGGTTTAGCTTGTGTGCTTTGACTGCATTACCATGACTGGTCAGAAAAGCTTATACATGGGCTCATCGTGTTCCAGAGAGCCTATACACAATGCAGATAACAGCATCCTTCTGTACAAGTACTTTTTATTAAGAAGTATGCAATTGTGAAACAGACAACAATAATAATTCCTCCTGAGAAACTCAAAGTAAACAATGGACATTCTATCGGGTTAGTTTTTAGAATTAGAAACTGTTATGCATTTGACTTTACAAAATAAGGAATTGTTGTCTCTAACGCAATGACTTAAAATATCTTACACAGATAGAACCTTACAGGTATACCCTGTGATCATAGTGATTGGAAATTGCACCGTGAAAAAAGGAATGATTGCAAATGAATCCCTCACTGGCCCAGTCCTGAGTTTAAACTTAAGGGGTGAAACTGTTCATAAACCAATCAAAGTTCTACACAGCAGAGGCTGTGTAGACTGGCTCTTGAATAAACTCACACTCACACATACCCCCACACACGCATCCTTGAGGTTTTTTTGTTGAGAGGCACTTCTGAGACTCTGTTTGGATGTATTTTAGGGCAGATACAAACTGATTACAGCCCCGCCAGGTTAATAAGGTTGTAAGTGATTATGTGATTACAATTAGCCCTGTTTCATTCAGGGGTAATTTCATACAGAGTTCTCTTGTTTAAAACAGTCTCACAGGAAGTTTGCAGTGGTCTATTAATGACAATTAACCACCTCCTTATGCCTCTCTGCTCTTCCCACCATTATACAAATGAGATGTTTCCAACATAGAGTGAATGGCTTTGTGCTCATCACTTTAAAAGGATTGTGGTATTCGGTCCGGTGGAGAATCGGATTTGTCTCTGCCACGCCTACTGGTGGAGAGGGTACATGCACCTGGGTTGCGTCAATTAATCAGCCCAGGTGCTTAAAGTGTGCTTGTTCCCACAGTATGGGGGTGAGACCAGGAGCACACTGAGGGAAATAGAGTGAGCAAGCTTTGTGCTGGGAATTTTCTATTGTCAGAGTAATGAAAGAAGAAAAAGCTGAAAAGTGGTCGGCTGAAAACTCCGGAATGGTCTGCTCCCAACTGTCAACTCATCTTCTCCAGAACAATCTTCACGATCCAAACCAGTCCGGCTTCAAGAGTGGCCACTCCACTGAGACCACCCTACTCACAGTCACCGAGGCACGATACAGTCATGAGATTCTGCTCTCATCGCTGACTGGGTTGGGTGTCACAGGATCTGCATGGTTTTCTTCCTACCTCTCTGGTCGTTCCTACCAGGTGACTTGGAGGGGTTCAGTCTCTGACCCTCACCCCCTACAAACTGGAGTTCTGCAGGGCTCAGTTCTTGGTTCTCTCCTCTTCTCTACATACACCATACACCATCTCTTGGTTTTGTTATCTCTTCCCATGGCTTTTCTTACCATTCTTATGCCGATGACACTCAACTCTCAATATATAAATAAAAAATAAATAAATTGCACTTACGATGACTGTCTTTTTGTTTAGAACAGCTCTTCGTGCGTATTTTACTAGTTATGGATCTGATGCTTTTATCCTGTGGAAGAACCATTGCATTTGTAAGTCACATTTTAGTCATTTGGTCTGCCAAATGACTAAAATGTAAATGTAAATGGCAGGACCGAATACAAGCAGTTAATGTTCAAAAACGTACCAATTTGTCTGAATGACATCAGTTCTGCAAGGAAGAGTGGGTGAAAAGTCCTCCACAGTGATGTGAAAGACTGATAATTATAGGAAGTGTTTGGTTGCAATTATTGCTGCTAAAGGTGGTGCAACTAGTTATTACGTTCAATGGGGACAATTACAGGGTGATTTGGGTGTTTTATAACTTTTTTTGCATATATAATATCATGGAAGATTCCATCAAGAAAGATAGCAAGAGAAACTAGGTATATCAAGTACAACAGTTTGGAAAGTCTTGAAAAACTAAGAAACCGCTTGTGGAAATAAACACTGTACAGGTCGGCCAAGGATGACAGCTGTAGTGGATGACAGACAAATCCTAAGAGCTGTGGAGAAAAACGCTAAAACAACAGTCATTGACATCAGCAGCAGTCTCCAGAGGGCAGGGGTGAAAATATCACAAGCCACTGAACGCAGGAGGCTTCCATAGCAGAATTATAGAGCCTACACTGCAAGATGCAAACCTCTCATTAGCAGCAAGAATCAAAAGGCTAGATTAGAATTCAACAGACCCTGGTTCAAATAGTATTTGTTTTGGATTCAAATACTTTTCTGCATTTGACTAAGCTTTCCTGGTGTATTGGAACAAACAAAATTATCCCAAAAGTATAAACCCTGCCCATCTGCTCCTTGTTGCAGGCTCAAGATCAATAGAGCACAGAAAACTATTTTCTAAATCAAATACCATTTGAACCCAGCTCTAGAATTCACCAAGAAAAGACAGAGACAAGCCAGAAGAGTTCTGGAACAAAACTTTCTGGATAAAAGAGACCAAAAATAAACGAAGTGAGGCAAAGCCAGAAGTGTGGAGAAAGGATGAAACCTCCCATGATGCAAAGCGTATCACCTCATCTATAAAATACCGTTACCGTGGTTCTGAAGGTCACCGTAATTTACAAGGGCCATACACAAGATGTAGAGCATTAAACAGTGGACTGTGGATGTACTACAGTGGAATGTGAATGTACTACATAAATTTAGAATTTGCGTGCGTTTGTGCCTCAGAAGTGGCATTTGCTGAAAGAGCCTTGGGCAGAGGTCACTGTTTGCAAGCTCCAAGAAGAAAAAAAAAATTAAATGCCCAGTTGGAAGAACTTTGAAGTGCAGCCAGCGCTGGCAGCCAAGAATATCATCATGTGGAAAGAATAGGTAGGTACAGCACAGGTACAGAATGTTGAAATTCACTTACTGCCTTTACATACGTGGCTGTTCCTTGAGGCTTGAGCCTGTCTGTGTAGAGCACTGGGCTGCATCCCCAGGCTGGAAATAGAAATGGATGTCTGTCGTGTGTGTGTGTGTGTGTGTATGTGTATGTGTGTGTGTGTGTGTGTGTATGTGTGCCTCTGTGTGTGTGCGTGTGTGTGCGTGCGTGTGTGTGTGGTTGCCAGATGGCGAGTGGGGGTTGAGGTTGCCAGATGGTGGCTGCATGAAAAGTGAACCGCAATTAAAGGACAGCCAAAATGACCGTCATCTGCTCCCCCCGTCCCCCGGACGCGCCCTGAACGAACACTCCTGTGTCTCTCGATAAGGTTAATTGCTTGTGTTTAACAGAAATCGCTAAAACAGGTGTGTGTGTGTGTGTGGGGGGGGAAGGGGGTGCCTCCCATCATTGTAATGGCCTTCCATTAGGTTGGTGCATGGTGTTCCTATTTCTGTTGGTTCACAGGTTGGATGCAGGGTTGCCAGAATCATTGCAAAAGTGCAGGGGCCAAAAATGTCCTCAACACCATCGCTCCCTTAAGTGTGGACTGGACAACCCTCAGCTGCAGATGCATACTAAAAATAAACAGCAGGACAATATAGCATCAAATAAATTCTCATCTGCAATGTGACAATGGACTCTTTGGTTGGGTTAAAATGTGACTACTCTTACTTTTTATGTTTGCATGCACTATGCTATTTTGCCTCATTTCTTAGAGTGGATGGGAATGCATGCAATTTCTTGATATTTAGTGGAATACATTATTCTTTCCACTCACACAATATTTATTGTGCCCTCAGCAGCCACACAACCCCAAAGCAAAATGGATCCACCTCCATGCTTCACAGTTGGCAAGGTGTTCTTCTCTACAAAGGCTTCACCCTTTTTTCTCCAAACATACAGTACTGAGCACCTGTATAACATTCTGTACAGATAAGATTCCTTCAAACATATTATACATTTTAGTAATTTGGCGAAATAGTTAAAAACTGAATCAAATCAATATTTTTTGTGACCACCTTTCGGCGTTAAATCTGCATCACTTCTCTGAGTTATAGAACTGCAGGACAGTGTTGGCTAAGACAATCAGCAGGGAGGTTGTTCCAAGCATGTTGGAGAACTTGCCACAGTTCTTCTGCAGACTTCTGCAGACTAATTTTTATGTAAAAAGTAGTAAATTGCTTACAGTAATATGTACTGACACACACAAAAAATCTAAATAAACATATATATAATAAAGTCTTGGGTGCCTAAGACTTCTTCACAGTACTGCACCTTCTTTGGTGGTGGCCAAAAGCTCAATTTTGGTTTCATCAGTCCAAAGCACATTGTTCCAAAAGGCTTCAGGCTTCTCAATGTTTTCTTTTGCATACTTCAGACGTTTAATTTTGTGTTGAGATCCTTGTTTCTGGCAACTCTGCCATGTAGGTCTTTGTTGTTTAAAGTATGTTGTATTGTTGTCCTGTGAACCGCTAGACCTGTTTTGCAGCTCTTTTGCAGTGATGTGTGGGTTCTTCTGAGCATTTCTCACCAGGTCTCAGGCAATTCTATCTGAAATCTTTCTTGGTCCTCCAGACCTTGCCTTGACTTGAACTATTCCATGTATCTTCCATTTTCTAATAATGTTTCTGACAGTGGAAATATGTAGTTTGAAATATTTAGAGAGTTTTTGTAGCCGTGTCCTTCTTGGTGGAAATTAACCATCTTCATTCTGATATCCTTTAACAACTGCTTTGAGGAACCCATGGTTGTTAACACCAGACATTACAGCCACTGCAGTTGGATACTTTAGAAGGCATGGAGTTACTTCAGAATAAAAAGCTCAGCCCTGTGTAAAACCCCACGCTAACCCAATGACGGAATTTAGCGAGGGCCGAAGGGGTTTGCGTGCTTGTCCTTCTGGTGTTGCTGGAAGAATATTAGTAGGGTTAAATAGTAATGACCGCAATGCGTAGAGTCTAGATCTGCTAATGAATAAACCACTTTACAAAGACAGTAGTACCACTCTGCCTTCCGCTCTTTACTGGTCTGGGCTGACCAAGAATCTCCACAGTAGGGTCAATACATCTACCTTCGTTATCTGACTCCATTTAAGATATAATTTAGAAATTTGGGTATGAAACATACGCGAACCTCGGGAGTGATTACACTCAACTCTTACCTGAGCCACCATTACTCAATATATGCTCCCGGGATTAGCATTATTGCTGAAATCTCAGTTCGGCGGAGAACTCAGAGGCTGAGGGTCTAGCCAACACAATACATGCAAAACACTGCCTTGATAGTTGCGAGCCCAGGTCGGCGTGTATTTAGAGGGCTCCTTAGAGTTAACTTGACAGGAACCGGCGTATAAACGCCCATGGGTTCCCTTTACGCCAAATTACAAGAGCCATACACCACCAATCCTACCACGAATGTACCAAGCCGCTGATCAGTCGGTCTTCAGCCACCATTTCCCCTTGAGTATTCAGTTGTAATTTAGGCTGAAAAAGGTACACGATGAATTGGAGTCATGGAGATCACACAAGTTACAAACAAAATGGTTTATTCGCAGACAGGCAGGTTATTAGCTTTAGAATTCCAATAGTCAATTACAGAATACACAAATTAAGAATAGAGATAAAGTAAATCATCATACCTAGCCTGCGTTGGCTACACACAAAGAGTAGAACATGCAGAGTGTGGGAAGCCGATTACGATCTTCCTGATACTTACATATACGTACAATATGCTGTGTGGGAAGTCAAATACGATCTTCCGCTGCTACATATACATACATACATACACAAGACATGTTGTGTGGGAAGTCGAATACGATCTTCCCAGATTGGTCTGTCTCCCTTGCTTTTATGCCGAATCATACATTTGAAACCAGGCGGCAGTGCCATAAATCAACCTGGAGGGGTGGTCAAATCTGGAATTTAGACCCCCACCCTTGGGGGTTATTAAGTAGGGAAAATGAGATGATTCCCAGAGAGGACGTGTAGGTTTTCCCTAGAGTTACTGAAACTATGGTTTATTAAACTCCATTTGGTATGAAATGTATCTCATCCGATTCCTTGATTTTACCGGATCACATCCATACCAAACAGATTAACCTTATGTTTTATTATGTTGCAGTTATCATGAAACTTCCCTCCTGATTATCCATTTTACATGCAATTCCTATTACTATTACATAAGACGTAATGCAATAATACAAGGATCACATGGGCAATGTTTTCAAGGTTTTACCGGGTCTATTTACCATCTTAATAGCAGTTTTGAATATTTACTCTAGGAGAGCAGTCACCGATGTAATGACAGCAGTGCCCAAATGAGGGCACTGTGAGAGTGTCCTGAGCCTTTCCCAAAGGTGGTGGGTTACAGGCGCCTTCTCTTCCCATGACCCCTGTGACCTCTCAACTAAAACATCTTCCCCTTATCTCCTTTGGCACTGATGGCCTGAGACTCCCCAAAGCTAGTCTAAACAGTGTATTGTCCTTGACATGTACCTGAAGCCCCAGCTCTCAGGCTCCTCACTAATGGCAGCCCTTCCTGACCTTAACCACTACACTACAGGCCGCCCCATCATATCTATGAATGATGTAGTTGGGAGTCTCCATGATAACTGTATTATGCTGTAAATATGTATTTGTGCCTCTCATGGTAATATACCTTTTGGATGAACCTGATTTAGGTGAATGAAAGGAAAGGAGACAAAACCCCAGATTGCTTGGTTTCTTCTCCTTATCTCCAAAATCCGGGAGGGGGAAGCTGACCAGCGCATGACACCAAATGTTACTTATTACTGGCTTACACCTGGAATTATATTCACCTGACTCATTGAAGCCCTAACAAGTAAATCACCTGGGTCTGGGCCTTAGTAATCATCTTTTTAAAAAGTAACAAAAAATGTATCATTTAGAAACAGTAAAAGAATCTCAATAAAATCTCATTTTAACCATTTAGAGTTCAGGTTTGCTTTCAACCACATACAGTGCATCTGGAAAGTATTCACAGCGCTTCACTTTTCCCACATTTTGTTATGTTACAGCCTTATTCAAAAATGGAATAAATTCATTTTTTTCCGCAAATTTATTAAAAATAAAAAACTAAGAAATCACATGTACATAAGTATTCACAGCCTTTGCCATGAAGCTCAAAATTGAGCTCAGGTGCATCCTGGTTCCACTGATCAACCTTGAGATGTTTCTACAGCTTAATTGGAGTCCACCTGTGGTAAATTCAGTTGATTGGACATGATTTGGAAAGGCACACACCCGTCTTTATAAGTTCCCACAGTTGACAGTGCATGTCGGAGCACAAACCAAGCGTGAAGTCAAAGGAATTGTCTCCGAGATAGGATTGTCTCGAGGCACAAATCTGGGGAAGGGTACAGAAATATTTTTGCTGCTTTGAAGATCCCAATGAGCACAGTGGCCTCCAGCATCCGTAAATGGAAGAAGTTTGGAACCATCAGGACTCTTCCTAGAGCTGGCCGCCCGTCTAAACTGAGCAATCGGGGGAGAAGGGCCTTAGTCAGGGAGGTGACCAAGAACCTGATGGTCACTCTGTCAGAGCTCCAGCTTTCCTCTGTGGAGAGAGGAGAACCTTCCAGAAGGACAACCATCTCTGCAGCAATCAACCAATCAGGCCTGTATGGTAGAGTGGCCAGACGGAAGCCACTCCTTAGTAAAAGGCACATGGCAGCCCACCTGGAGTTTGCCAAAAGGCACCTGAAGGACTCTTAGACCATGAGAAACAAAATTCTCTGGTCTGATGAGACAAAGATTGAACTCTTTTGCGTGAATGCCCGGTCATGTTTGGAGGAAACCAGGCACCGCTCATCACCTGGCCAATACCATCCCTACAGTGAAGCATGGTGGTGGCAGCATCATGCTGTGGGGATGTTTTTCAGTGGCAGGAACTGGGAGACTAGTCAGGATTGAGGGGGAAATGAATGCAGCAATGTACAGAGACATCCTGGATGAAAACCTGCTCCAGAGCGCTCTTGACCTCAGACTGCGGTGATGGTTCATCTTTCAGCAGGACAACGACCCTAAGCACACAGCCAAGATATCAAAGGAGTGGCTTCAGGACAACTATGTGAATGTCCTTGAGTGGCCCAGCCAGAGCCCAGACTTGAATCCGATTGAACATCTCTGGAGAGATCTGAAAATGGCTGTGCACCGACGCTCCCCATCCAACCTGATGGAGCTTGAGAGGTGCTGCAAAGAGGAATGGGCGAAACTGCCCAAAGATAGGTGTGCCAAGCTTGTGGCATCATATTCAAAAAGACTTGAGGCTATAATTGCTGCCAAAGGTGCATCAACAAAGTATTGAGCAAAGGCTGTGAATACTTATGTACATGTGATTTCTTAGTTTTTTATTTTTAATACATTTGCAAAAATTTCAAAAAAACTTATTTCATGTTGTTATTATGGGGTGTTGTGTGTAGAATTTTGAGGAAAAAAATGAATTTATTCCATTTTGGAATAAGGCTGTAACATAACAAAATGTGGGAAAAGTGAAGCGCTGTGAATACTTTCCGAATGCACTGTACAGATTTATTGTAACAGACATTTAAACCAGGGGGCCCAAATTTGTGCACCCCAATGTATTTAATTCTCCCAGTTGTAATTTCCTCATGCTTTAAGGCAAATGCTTTAAGGCATCTGAGCAATGTTCTGTAAGCTCATTAAGCCAATCATAATGAAAACTTATTTATATCCTCACTGAGCACTTTATTAGGAACACTATACTAATACTGGGTAGGGCCTGCCTTTACTCTCAGTACAGCCTCAATTCTTAGTGAAATGGATTCCACAAAATGTAGAAAACATTTGAGATTCTGTTCCATGCTGACTTGCTTGCATCACGCAATTTCTGTAGATTTGCCAGCTCCACATTCATGCTGCAAATCTCCCGTTCTACCACATCCCAAAGGTGTTATATTGGATTCAGATCTGGTGACTGGGAAGGCCACTGAAGAACATTTAACTCATTGTGATGTTCATGAAACCAGTTTGTGATGACTTTTGCTTTGTGACATGGTACATTATCATGCTGGAAGTAGCCATTAGAAGATGGGTACATTGTGGCCATGAAGGGATGCACATGGTCAGCAACAATACTCAAATAGGCATTCAAGCATATTGATTGGTATTAACGGACCCAAAGTGTGCCTAGAAAACCCACACTATTACACTACCGCTACATTGGCCAAATTCTGACCCTATCATCTGTATCCAATTTTCAACTGTTGTGCATTCTGACCACAATTGTATAGAGTGATTATTTGAGTTACCATAGCCTTTCTGTCAGCTCAAACAAGTCTGACCATTCTCTTTCATCAACAAGGTGTTTCCATCCGTTAACTGATGAATTTTTTTTTTCCGCACCATTCTGAGTAAACTGTAGAAACTATTGTGTGTGAAAATCCCAGGAAATCTGTAGTTTCAGAAATACTCAAACCAGCCCATCTGGCACCAACAATTATGCCACAGTCGAAATCTCTGAGGTCACATTTTTTCCCCATTCTGATGGTTGATGTGACTGAAGCCTTACACTGCTGCCACACGATTAGCTGATTAGATAATCGCATGAATAAGTACGTGTTCCTAATAAAGTGCTCTGCATAAAAGGAAAAAAGAGGTAAAATAGCAGTGTAGCAATATGAAAAAAGGACTACTTTTTATAAACTAGAAACATTTTTATGAGAACAGGCCATTCAACTCATGAACACTTGTCATTTTGCGTTTCAGGGAGTGCCTCTAGGTTTAGTAGTGACTACCTGAAGGAATTATGTCTGTTGTCTTATTTTCTACCTGACCTCGTCAAGGTGGCATAGTACATCTGTATAGGAATGATTCAGTTAGTCAGACACCATTGTTTCCTGTCGATGATCACTCGTGATTTGTCTGCCCCACACAGACACATACACTGCTTTTATTTTCCTATATATTCTTGGGTGAGAGACCCTCACTTTAGGCTCATTTCAAACTCTCTGTTGACCGCTGCATGGAATAAACTTTCATTTCTGGTCACACTGCTGAGTCTCCTGGTCATCTAAAAAGCTAACAGGAACCCCGCTTCAGATAGAACCATAGTATGCAAATATACTTTTACAATATCTATCATATATCATTCAGCCACTGTCAATAATTAAATAAAAGATGTTATATACCTGATTGATTGATTGATTACAGACCTTGCATCTGAAAACATAAATAACTAAAATTAGGGAATTTGGGGAATGTTTTTTTGATTTGGAGAACATTTTCAGGGAACCGGGTGTCAAGAGAAATACCATGATCATTACTCTGCAGAAAGGATATGTTGATTTGACATCTAGAGTTGGAACAGAAAACAACATACAGTATACCCCACAGTGAGGCTACGATGGCATACCTGAGGCTGACCAAGGAAGAGAACCGCCCTTGATCCAAAAAGGAGAGTAAAGGTAGTATAAGGACAAATCCATTACCAATTAATCACAACTTCCATGTACATTTTGAACACCGGATGCATTTTGAATATCTGATACTTCGGGTTAATTCAGGTAACTCTTGGAATTACTCTTGGAATATTGGGCAGAAAAAGCAAATAGGTCCTTCTCTTAACAGTCTTACCAGTTAACTATAAGTGTATATAGATAGACATATAGATAGATAATTACATTAATGTAGTGTTTTTCCGGACAGTCAAAGCGCATACAGTGATGAGGGCGAATCTCGCCTCAACCACAAATGTCTAGCACCCACCTGGGTGATGCAATGGCTGCCATTTTGCACCAGAATATTCACCACACACTGGCTGAGATAGAGAGGGAGAGAACAATGTTTTTGCCAATTCAATCAGAGGATGATTAAAGGTTGAACGGTGGCAGTTTGAAAGAGCCAGGGTTGGGAACTTAGCCAGGACACCGGGGCACCGGTAGAGTAGGCTTTCTGAAGAGTGTCATAGGATCTTTAATGACCACAGTCATGACCTCGGTTTAGCATCTCTTCCGAAAGACAGCATCTCATACAGCACAGTGTCCCCATCACAATGCTGGGGCATTGGGGACAGAACACTTGACCAGAAGAAGGATTGCCCCATACTGGCCCACCAACACCACTGTTGCCACAGAGTGCCACAGAGTGCAAAATGCTGATGAGTGTCAACTGTAAACAACAGCTGAATGAACAAGGCCATCAACCACCCCTCCAGCCCCTGCTATACACTATAAAAGTTTAGATTTATTGTTACTTTCTTACTACATATTGAGGAGTTCATCCTGCAATAGCAATATGGTGTGCAATGTAGTCATAGGTCAATGGCAGCAAGAGAGACATGCAGTGGTCTCTTTAGGCTTATTTTACCGTGAGGTTTTGTGCGTAAATATCTCAGGTAAACCAGGTCATTAGTGTTCTATAGAAATGGAACCAGGGCAGCTTTAAAACATACGGATCTGCTGAGAGTGGTTGTTGCCCTTACCCTGATTCATCCATGTTCTATGTCAATAAAAAGAGCTATTAAGTTCACGGGGCAGGATAGAGTGAAACATTAACAATATCCAGTAAATAGAAACAGCAATGTACTGTCTAAATGTGCCATCAGTGGAATAGCCAGGAATTCAAATTCAGTAGTTTACCAGCGGGCGGCACGGATGGTGCAGTGGGTAGCACTGCCGCCTCACAGCAAGGAGGTCCTGGGTTCGAATCCCCGTCGGCCGGGGCCTCTCTGTGCGGAGTTTGCATGTTCTCCCCGTGTCTGCGTGGGTTTCCTCCGGGTACTCCGGTTTCCTCCCACAGTCCAAAGACATGCAGGTTAGGCTGATTGGAGAGTCTAAATTGCCCGTGGGTATGAGTGTGTGAGTGAATGGTGTGTGTGCCCTGCGATGAACTGGCGACCTGTCCAGGGTGTATTCCTGCCTTTCGCCCAATGTATGCTGGGATAGGCTCCAGCCCCCCGTGACCCTGTTCAGGATAAGCGGGTTAAGATAATGGATGGATGGATGGATAGTTTACCAGCTTTGGAACAACCAAAAGTGTTTAATTGAGAGAGGAGAAAAATTACTTTTCCAGTTTTGTGGTACTATAAAACCATAAATAGACATAAATTGATACTGCAGGAAATCTCAATACAGAAACTGGTGTTTGAGACACCCATGCATGAAATGAATCATATTAAGATTGCAGTTAATTTACAGTAGATGGAAATGATCAATTTGATTGTTAACCATCAAATAGCCTGAAATAGAGGTGGCTGAAATCTTATCTTCAGACTTCTCTTTGAAATTATTTAGTTTTGCTTCATAAACAAGTGTGCAAATTCTCTGCATAACCTATTCTCATAATTGTGCATAGTGTGCTTGTTCATCACATAACGTTTAAGATTGTAAATGACAAGAAAGAATTCAATTTGGTAAAATCAATGCAGCTATTACAAAGCACACACTTTTAAATTCAAGACTTAATGAAAGAACTTGAGAAAATCAATCTTTTCGTTTAAACAGCCGAATCTGCACCAAGAACTGATGTTTATCGAAAACATAGCATGGCTGCAACTATGAACACTCAGAACAAGTAGTATGTTTATGCACAAACTCAAATAAGAAGTGTGTGTGGGTGTGTAATCTGTCCAGCATAATGCTTTTTACTCAATTTTCACCATTTGAAAATAGAAAATTAAAATTTTAAAGCTGTAACAAAATACTCTCACTGAGCACTTTATTAGGCTGTAGTGGGCACCGGCTCACAAAAACTGGACAGTTTAAAACTGGAAAAATGTAGCCTGGTCTGATGAATCTCGATTTCTGCTGAGGTATAGTAAGAATTTGGCACCTACAACATAAATGCATGGACCCAACCTGCCTTGTGTCAACAGTCCAGGCTGGTGGCGGTGGTGTAATGGTGTGGGGAATGCTTTTTTGGTACACTTTGAACCTGTTAATACCAATCAATCATTGCTTAAATGCCACAGCTTATTTGAGTGTTGTTGCTGGCCATGTGCATCCCCTCATGGCCACAATGTACAATTCTTCTAATGGCTACTTCCAGCATGATAATGAACCATGTCAAAAAGCAAAAGATGTCTCAAACTGGTTTCATGAACATGACAATGAGTTCAATGTTTAGCCTTCCCAGTCACCGGATCTGAATCCAATAGAACACCTTTGGGATGTGGTAGAACGGGAGATTCGCAGCATGAATGTGCAGCTGACAAATCAAAAAAATGAGAAAGCTAGTATTTGTGGTGGACCTTATATGGGCTGCAGGCCTGGAGATTGACACTTGTACCTTAGACCGTAATAGAACTGTCTATTAGCAGCTAAAGGAACATTTGAGTGTATGCATAATTTGTTTTGAAACATGAGATTTTCCACATCAAAGTCCAATAACAATTTTTTTTTCTTATTTTGGATATTTTGGTTTCAAAGTAAAATATACTGTAGCTCCTAAGAGAACACATGCGAATCTAATCCCGCTCTGAGTTGTGCATATGTATTTTAAACCTGCAATGTGTTCGCTCTGACCTCAATTTACTAATTGCACACATACATTTCATAATTCATGCCCTCAAATTATTTACCAGAACACTCCTGTGAATGTGTAATTACCGGGTTTGAATTAGTAAATTGAAGGTTACAAATTGTAATCAGAGGGTAGAACACAGAGGGTGTTTCCTCCCCTGTGTTTGACTGCATGGCGTCTTCACGGTACCAAGCTATCTCCTCAGATAAAACATCACCTTCTTCTGTAACATGCCACTGGAATAAACTGTTCTATTACACAGTAAACAGAAAAAGGGCTTATTTGGCTTGTCTCCATTGAGGAATTCATTTTTAGTTCTTCATTGAGCCCTCTATCATCGTTGGGAAGTGTGAAAGCTCCCAGACAAAGAATCATATTGTCCCTCAAAGACCCCTTTAGCTGGAATCAATGGAATCACAGGGTTCTTTTGTCTTTTCTGTGAGTGTAGAGACTAATGTGGAGGTACAATGTGCACCAAGGTACTGAGCCAGTTATAAGGTCTGTTACACTCCGTCCCTTAATACATCATAATGCAACAGACTGGAGCATACGAATATGAATTATGAATAGAAATTCAATGAAAATAGATCAAACAATCTCAGCATTATAAAGATTATTATTGTGAATGATGTACCCCAGGACCACTGCTTCCAGCCACCCACAGTGTTTCAGTTTGTTCCTGCCATTGCATC
This sequence comes from Conger conger, assembly GCF_963514075.1. Lineage (NCBI taxonomy): Eukaryota > Metazoa > Chordata > Actinopteri > Anguilliformes > Congridae > Conger > Conger conger. The sequence continues at coordinate 34,270,553 of NC_083772.1, read as the reverse complement.
ATTCCTCACCCTGGAAGGTACTTATAAAATTATGGTGGATAGATCAATTCTGAAACGGTACAAAAATATTTAGCAAAAGGATGTGCTGGCATACTGGTATATATTTTACAAATATATTTTGTCCCTATTCTGACAGTGGATATGAACATTAACTGAAGCTCCTGACCTGTATCTGCATTATTTTACGCATTGCAATGCTGCCACATGATTGGCTGATTAGAATCGCATGTAGGTCTCCAAATAAAGTGTAGGTTTGTCTCACATGCTGAATACTGAATAACTTTTTCTTTCTTTCCTGTAATCACCAGCCTCTCAGCACTATTCTGCATCCCAGGTATAAAATATACACTACAGAAATATGATAAGTAGAGTTTTCTACTAATACTGTGAATACCTGCAGCTCTGAGAAGCACAGGGAAGGCGGAGGGAAGGGGGCTCAAGCTTGTGTACAGCAGCTGTCTGAAACTCAGTGCCGTGGACGGAGTGTGGAGTGTGTGTTCCAGACTCAGATCTTAACTATATAATTAGTTCAATTATTGGCTGAACTAGGACTGTAGATTTGCACATAATGTATATAAAGTCAAATGTGATACTCTATTTGTGCTGTCTATATAACACGTTGCGTATGTTCTGTGCTTTAATGCAGTTAAATGCATATGGCTGAATGAGTGAACTTGTTGGAATGAAAACCTGCATACACATGGCTGTTTGAGACCACTGACAATATCCCACAGCCTGCGAGAACTTCAGGACCATGGACAGTGTCAGCCTCACTGGCATAGCTGCATTACATTACATAACATTACATTACTGGCATTTGGCAGACACTCTAATCCAGAGCAACGCACAGTTGATTAGACTAAGCAGGAGACAATCCTCCCCTGCCTTGCTCCAGGGCCCAACGGCTGTGCGGATCTTATCGTGGCTGCAACAGGGATCAAACCACCAACCTTGCGGGTTCCAGTCATGTACCTTAACCACTATGCCGTCCTTGCTAGGCCATCCTTGCTAACTGCATAACGGAGGTTCGCTGATAATCAGATGCATTTGCTGCTTGTTGCCTTCATAAGAACCGACAACTGGCAATCTTTCTTTTTATGTTTGTAAAGATTCAACATTTCCCCTAAATGCCGATAACCTTAAGATAGTAAAGTTGTGCTTGAGAAAAGCCCCGCCTAAACCTTTGACCGTTTGTTGCTGTTGTTATTTGAAAACTTCTTTAAAAAGTAGAAATATAAAAAGGCGACTTTTCAAAGTATTTCTTTCCCCGTACGGAATGCGGCATATGTTTTTTAAAATAGTTTCTCAGACTTTCTGAGAATTTGGCCGCCACGGAAACGGTAAATATGCCTTTATCTGTGAATCTGCTATTTGGACATTCTTTGAATCTTGTGTTACAAAGGCAAGCCCACATTGCCTTCAGGGGAAGAATGGCTATGAGAGACTAGGTGGTGTGCAGCTGCCAGATCCGTTGGATTGTTGTGAAATATACCTGTTCATACCATTACTTTGGCTCCCAAAATGCCTGATACATCCCTAAACAAGTGCCCTGGTCAACATTCTATGCTACATACCTCTGAGCATTTTTTTGTAGAACCACAATCACATTCTCACAGGTATACTTTGCTGCAGTGCTACTGAAATGAAATGTTCAGTAGGGCTGGTAAAGAAAGTCAGACTTTCAACATTACAAGCATTTTTTTAATCCTCCAGAACTACACATTGTTACCTATCTGGTAGACTAGTGGCATGATTGATGTGTGCATAACAACAATAACAACAGAATGTAAGATTAATGAAGACATTTTTGAAAAGTAGAAATTAAGATTGCCTTCCCCCAAGCCTGTCCACCCATTCTCCTTGAATTTTTAAAATTGAATACAGCTCCTTGTATTCATGCCAAGTTGTTTGATTGTATAAATGTGGTTTTTGAACCCAGATAGCAATGGGTGCATAAGCCCACCTCTCGAACTAACAAGCCTGCTCTCTCATTGGTCTCCTGGCAGGATGTAAGTTGCTATAAACTTCCCTTTAGCACCCCTAGTGGACATTTTCTTTCGAAAACTGCAGCAAAGTGTACCTGTGAGAACGTAATTGTGCTTCTGCAAAGAAGCGCTCAGAGGTACCTAAGGACCAGATAGAGTAAAGTTTACACAATCACTGACAACCCAGAGCCCAGATCACTCCAAACTGGGTTATCTCTGATGTAATGTAATGTTACCAGCCACACTAAACCCCTGAGTTCATCACTATACGGTAGAGCTGTTCTTGTATCAATGGCCACCACAAGCCTAACAGAAGAAGACACAAGGTGTGTTGTAGATAATTGTGTCTCACTAAGGCGGTGTTAGTTGGACAGAAACATGTTGCTCTTATGTGAGTGGTTATCTACCACTATGTGCATGCTTTAACCACGATTCTTTTCCAGCATGTGAATTAGTCCCTATGCCACTGTCTTCTATAGAGTCATGCCATTTGCCATGCTTGAAGTAAAACAACAACAACAACAACAACAAAATGGCTGCCTTGACTCTGCATGTGTTCGGGTATATACATGCGTATTTGTGCGCATGGTGAATGCGCTGTGCAATGAGTTCCCAATGAGTGATTTACTGGCTGGGAAGACCGTTTTTTGGATGTGACCATTTCCACACGTTAGTCGGTCTGAGCTGTGTAATCCCCAGGGTAAAAGAGAGCTGTTACTGTGCCCTGTGGCCATACACCACACTTACAATGTTTTTCTGTCCTCTTCTTTTACAACTCCAACAGTAAACTGTTTGTTTTTCCCACAGAATTGAATAAATGTAATCACATTTTGCACACAAGTGTATGTAAACAGTCATTCATATTTCAGTACCTGGACTGGTCTTTGCAGTTAAGACTGATGTAACACCCTCTGAAATATATTGTCTCAAACTCCAATGTCACATATTATGGTTATTAGGTTGAATACAATTAACAAATAATATACCGTTATTGAATTAATCAATGTTCATCTACCACACGTTCGCATTTATTATTTTAAAAATTGTCTTTTTTACTTTTTTACTGATGCATTTATTGAATTTACATGAGGAGACACAACACCTAGGATGAGTTCAGTTTTTCTGCCCAGTGCTGGGCTAAAGTAAAAAGAAGTGGTGTCTCAACTTCAGATCCTGTACTTTCTTCAATTTAACAATCCTTTGATCTATTCTCTCTGTCTGTCCCATAGCCCTCTTTCTCTCTCTCTCTCTCTCTCTCTCTCTCTCTCTCTCTCTCTCTCACACACACACACACACACACGCACCCTCTCTCGCCTGTTTACATAATGGTTGCTTATTGTTTACTTATTATTCAGCTTATTGTTCACACAGAGAGGTATGCACGGAGACAGTGTGCATCATAATTATTGACAATAACTGATTAGAGCTCATCACAATAATGTATTATACAATCAACCCTATTTACAGACTGAGCATACTGAATTGGGAGGGTGCAGTCCTCAGACCACCAGTTAGTCCTGCAAAACTACACCGCTTCAAAGTATAGCTTTATAATATTCTAATGTGCCAGTTTCTTTAAATTAATTTGACAATAATTAGACAAACTGAACAACGTAAACTGTGTTTGTTCAATTGTTCCAAATAATGTAGCTAGCATGCTCATTTTAGAGCACCCTATTTAGCATATAGCACAGAAGGTTTGCTAACTATCTATACCATGTGTTGGTATAGCTTGCTAGATATCGCTGCAGTGGCATAAATCCATCTCGCACCGATTTTTCATGCCCTGGAAATACGGTTCACGTATACCAAATCCTGGATAAGTGCCACCCCCCAATGACTGCAATTGCAAGGAGAAATATAATAGATTCAAAATAGATGCATTAATTTAGCAATAGGTTATAGTTAGGGTTAGAGTTAAGATTAAGTAACATTAACAATATTAGTTGAGCATTGAGGCACAAAAAGGTTTTTCGTTCGAGTGCCTCAGCTTTGGTTGGGGAATTAGAACATACTGGTAACTTCAACCTAGGGGCATAGGCTGATTTTAGTGGTCAGAACATTTGGTCACCTGTCGTTGAATTAGTGTGAGACCAGGCTTCATAAAGTATGCTATGAGTTTCTGAATCTCTATAGGCCCACTCAGAAGATTATAGGTACACTGTATTGTTAGAAAGCCAAACAAAAAAGACAGAAAAAATGGATAACTATTCATCAGATTTTTTCTTTGGTGACACTGAATTCGACATATAAAACACCAAACTTTGATTTGATGTCCTAAAATGAACTGTTAATCATCATTAAATTAAGTTAAACTGATGAACAAACATGATGATTGATGACAGATGCTTCTCTATCCTTAAATTTCAAGATTGGTGTGGTGTTCTTACAATGACATACATGCAAAGCTCACATTCCCATGCATACACAAAACACTGTGTTTGAAAACATAGTCAGTTTGCCAGTCTGTATTTTCAAATCTGTTCAGGTTCAAGGGCCAAATAAAAACACTTCGATTCAGTGCTGGTGAGAAGTAGAGCAGGTGTGTGGGAACAAATACATCAGCTTTAATTATGCTTTTAATTAAATGCCCTACCTCATATCAGATTTCATAACTGTTCAAGAGTAGCGCAAGGATTAAGAAGATAATAAGCAAGACACAAATAGTGTTGGAGTCAGGGAATGAAAAATGAGCAGTCAAAACAATCTCCTAGAACAAAGTGAGTAGCAGGATGTCAAAACGATACCTTCCCCAGCGGCTGTCAGAAACACTCAACACCCCCTGTGTGCCTCAATATGACCAAAACACTATTCTGATTCTTCTGATTACTCTGAGTAATATGCTACCTTTATCTAATAAGATATGCTTAAGCCCCATATCGAGTTGGTCAAACTTTGAGATATTGTCCTGGGCCGCGTTTCCTGATAACGGTGTCTCTTAGCATTTTACGAAGACTCAAAAGGTATACCTTACTAAAGTTGTTTACTTTTCTGGGCGTTCCCCAAACTATCACTTAGGTGGTTGCTTAAGGGATAGCTTCTATGTGCAACGTTACTAGGCTCATCGACGACTCTAGGATTGATTATTCACGCCATGCAGCGACTGTTTGACTGCGTTATGAGATAAAATAGTGTTCTTTATGAATAAAACACTGCAGGAATACTTAAAAATGTTTCATTCATCCTGACTGGTGGGAACTTGTTAATAGGAGTAAAAACTTACAAACTAAATTATCCAACCATATATATCATTTTCGCCAAATTATATGTACGGTTTGTGATATCAGATTGTGGTATCACACCTCGTCCCGCTACGCCACCTAGCATCTTCTTTGGCATGTCATGTTTTATTTACATTATTTGTCATGGTGCCTTAAATGACTTTGCAATCAGGGTTGATTTGCCAGAAGCACCATCACATTACTGGTGTAATTCACTATTTTCTCTGATTAGCTGATGTTTTCAATAAAAGCGCACCAACAAGCAAAACACACCAACACGAAAACAACAGAAGCTATGACGGAAAAAAAAAACTATGATAGAAGCGGTCCCACAGCTTCACAGCAAACAAAGTGGAGATTTTGCTAGAGGACATGGCGCTGATTAAAGAAACATTATTTTCCAGCTTTAGGACTACGGTGTCCAACAAAACAAAGAAAGAACTATGGTTAAAGATAACGTCGCTCCAGCCCACAGAGAGAGTGGGAAATCGTCAGCTTTGGCTTCTTCACTTTGTTGTAATAAACATTCTTGACTCAGTTACAAAAAGTTATGCAATCCGTATCGGGATCACACTGAAACTGGTCAATTTGGCCAATTTGATACCTTTTTTATTAGATTTAAATCTTGTTGGGAGGTTTGGTGGGGAATACATTTAGAGTGGAAATACATTCAGCCCTGAACAATGTTCTATTATCACTAAAACAATAGTTGGAGAAGCAATAAATGGTCAAGCAAGGTTTTATATATTGCTTAAAAAGTAGGGAGGTTTGTGAAATTGGCTTTGCATTTTTTTTGTTTGAATTTGTATTAAATTACATTATTTATCCTATTTGCGGGGAGCTTACATAGCGTATATTTTAAAAGCAGCAGAAATAATTTTTACTGGATATTTCTTGCTGCCTGAATTCTTGGTATCATGTTGAAGGGAACAGCAGGGCTCCACTTGAACACACATTATTTTGTTTACAAATGCAGTTCCCAGACAACTGCAGCTTCTGTAAGCTATTTGGCTGTCCTATTTTATCTAGTAATGGCCTAGATTCCATCAACCAGTGGACTCGTATATGTATGCATATATTATTTTCTTAATTGCTTCAATACAGTCTGGCAAGTGCTGAGCTTGTGAGAAGTAAGGAAGACACACAATAAATTATTGTAAATTATGGAATAATCGTTATTGTTAACTTGGTCTGGCAACTGTTTTACTGTAGACTTAAATACTGCTTAAAGACCTGGCATCATGCCTTTCTGTAATATATAAAATTGTCACCATTCACTCCAGCGTGCCTCCAATATTTAAGGTACTCATCAGATTTTTTATGTAACGGTGATATATTTTGAACATTTGAATGTAGCTGGTTTTGAAGTGTCAAAAAAATGTCAAAATACTTTACTTCTCAGATATTTACATGTAAAGGAAGCTTAAATATAATATTATATAATATAATATAATGTAATATAATATAACGCTAAATGGCCAGTTTCATAAGACAGCTTCATTCCAAAATAAATATGAGAAATGCATCGTGCTGACGTGCTTGCATGAATAGAAAATTCAAAAGCCAAGGTGTGCAAATGGCTTTAATGAAATCAGTGGACTTCTTAGACTTCATCCAGCCAGGATGGTTTTTCCTGGCATTAAAATTCAAACATTGTTGTAATGTATTGATAAATTACAGTCTTTGTTTAAAAAGCAATTACCTGCATTAAGCTCCGTTGGATAGATTTAGCTGACACATTACAGATGAGTGGCCTCCTCTGATTATGACCGTAAAATTCATGGATCATTAAAACATAATCTACGGGAAAGGTTAGGTGTGATCTTTAGATACAGCGTGAAATATGTGTGGGTTAAGCATGAATGTGTTAATCCGTTCCATGCTGTCAATTATTCTTAATAATGAATGATAAAAATAAATATGTGAAAGTAATCTGCATGCAACTTCTGTTCTTCAGTGTGTCAAAGCTTCTTGGGAATCCACTGAAGGAAATATTTTTCTTCACTCTTCCCTTTGGTGCAGTCCAATTTTGTTTATTTTTTAAACGAGATTCCTACTTGTGAGGACTTAACCAACAAGATGGGACTGTTTTTTGAGTGTTATTTGAGAGAAAATAAGGTTTGCTCATTTTGCCATTAGCACCAAGCGGTGAAATATCAAGGCATTTTATCTTTTGTTTTCTCCTTAGGGTCAACAATGACAGCAATACAAATCCCCATTATTTTTTGAAATGTAATTACTTTTCATGGAGTGACCCTTTCCATTAAAAATAGTCAAACATTGTTTTCATAAAACCGGTACACCATTCAGGGAAGCCAGATCTTTTGTATTTTTTAACGCTTTGACACCTAGGGTGATTCTGACATTATTTCACTATTCTCAGTTTTTTACACATTTATCTAATAGATACCCCTTTTGTAGCTCCTGATTTTTCACAAGAGTTGTCCCTAACAGAAAAGACAGAATAGACCTGGATATGATATGGTTTAATTGGTGAGCCCCATTCGTGATAAATCATTTTCACTTGCTAAAAAATATGTTCACTTAAGTAAATCTCCAAAATCAAAAGTGTCGGTTCAGGTATGTCGTCCGACATCACAGGAATAGATTGTATGGTGTAACCCCCTTATAGAGTAATGTCAATCAATAGGACATGCCATTGCTTTATATTATATGATGTCATGGTCTGTGTGAATACTTAATCCTGATTGGAGGTGTTGATTAAATTTGTTTAGCAGGTCTTTCAACATAGCTTGCTACGTAGCATGCAGTTCTTAAAATAGTGTGATGAATTGCTAGATCCCATATTAAAGTGTATATTGTAGAGTGTAGAGTGTACACTGCTATGATCTTATTCATATAGGCCTCCTGCATGTCACTCTGTATGAAAGTGTAGAAGAAGATATATAGGCTACAGTATTTATGTATATGGACCTATACATAATTATTCATATTTGTCCAATCATAATTGACAAATTAAACAAAGTCTGTGCATTCACAGTGACTCAATGATACCCACAAAAAGGAAATAAATTGTACCACTGTCCAAATACTTATGAACTGGACTATAAACAGCAATATATGAGGGAAACTACCCTCCCCTTCCTCTTCTAGCTGGATTGTTTTGAAGATATTAGTACTTTATATGTTGAGGCACATCATTGCCAAGGAGGTGAGCGATATGAGATATAGATCTTTTATCTCTTTGGGCAAGGTCTTTTAGGAACAGACAATATGATTAATATACTCCATAAGTGTGGAATGGTGGCATTTTTTTTTAGAAAAGTGGAGAGGGAGGGCTGACTAATTACCACACATCGTCGATAACTACAACTCATAATTCATCTGTCTGTGCACTTTGTGTCTTTAGTTTACAAAATGTTGCATTTATCCCTTTTTGGATAGAGCACCTGAAAATCAGCCAGAGAATGGCTGCATAGCACAGTAATAAAATATGTTTTTGCCATGGATCTCAAATCAACTATAAACACACACACACACACACACACACACACACACACACACAGTATATAAATGTTTACATCTTCCTCACATTGTTTGACCTGATCTACAATAACAGTGTTTCACGAACACACAGCTTTTTTTTCTTAATGAGTAATGCTTTCCACTATTTTGCCATGTCTCTGGCTTTGGCTGTACTACACCTGGGGATTTGGCAGGGAAGGCTTGTGGGAAAAGAGGGACATTGCGAGAAAAAATAATTGACATCTATGAGTGTAACATCAGTAACACAGGCTCCTCACTGTAACACACTGAGCACTGTGATTGTCTAATGAAAACAGCTGAACAGCAATACATATCATGGGCGTCGTAATCCGCTCGAGTCTTTGACATCGTGTTTCCCACCGTCAGCTCTGCATACTGCTGAGGGAAATGTAGATAAATCAATGAAACAACTTAAACAAGATTTGAAAAACTGTGTTAAAGAAATACGAAAATGAGAAAAAAAAATGCAACAGCGGTTAACCAAATCCCAAGAGGCGGAGCATTAAGGGTGTTCTATTCCTGGACACTGTAATCTCTTCTGAATCTCCAGTCAAATAAAAAATAAGCATATGGGAAAACCTGATGACAAACATTAGAGCATTTAATGAAGCTGGACTTGACATGTTCTTTTTCTGGTTCCCTCACAGAGCCTTGCACGTCTTTATAACCTTGGGCAGTAGCAGGTTGACACAGGCGTGTTCACCTGAACCCGATCTGCAACCAGGTCAGGAGTTCACCTCTGCTTTCCCCATGACATGTATTTTTTCAGCTTTTTATTTGGTTGTGCTGCCTTTTATTGAAGTCCTTTTACCACTGATGTCAGTAACATGAAAATAAAAACAGAAAGCTGCTAAATGAGCTCTAAATAAGGTTGGATTTGCCTTGGTGAGAGCTGTATCTTCCATTTGTCTTTCAAGGCCTGGATGAACAAAACAAATACATATATGAATAAAAAATAATTTTATTTATAAAAATAAAATGTTGTCGCATTTTACTGCCTCGGAGTATACTGACGTGTCTCACCATACCCACCATAGTTTGCACTTCAAATATATTAGCAATATATTAGTGATCACTTTATTAGGTAGACCTGTACACTAGCTTGTTAATATATATATATATATATATATATATATATATATATATATATATATATATATATATATGTATATAGGTAATATACCAATCATGTGGCAGCAACCTGTCAGCCTTCCAGAATAACCTTAAATAAAAACCAATTAAAGGAAAGATAATTCTGTATCACAATGGCTGCACCTGGATATGAGAGGTTAGTCAGAGTTGTTGTCCATGTTACAGGTGAAATGCACTCTGAACCTGAGGAGATCTCAGATTTGCTAGCTCTGCCTATGCTAGCCATGCACTATTTGGCCAAGTCCAATCTGAGATTATTCACATTTCATCTATAAAGAAGCTGGCAGGCTTTTGACAGAATTTATGGAGGCTGTTTTTGCTCAGACTTTTTGCGAGTTTTCTCATGAGAATAAAATGAAGTGATCTTTGCAGTAAATGAAGTAGTTTTGTGTAAACAGGATTTTTTGTAAAAAAAAAAAAAAAACAAGAGATAAAATCATATAAAAATTTCAAATAAAATGTTTAAAATTTCACTTCAGTACATTATCATTTTTATTATGTGGTATAAAACGGGAAAATAGGGTGGGACATAACGTAGAAAAGGCCATATATCCTGGCAAGACTGAACAAGTACTTAATATTCTCCAGTGCTCTTAAATTCACTCAATCTCCGCTCTCACAGCTGGTAGCCAATTCCTAACTTGTTTATGTAAAATTCTTTATAGCAATCTGAATAAAAGATGACATAGTGTAGCTTTAGGTGGAAATGAAATAGACACTTTCCTTTTCATTTTTCCTTTTATTATTATAAGGCAATTTATTTGTTCGGCAAAGATCTATTTTAAAAACTTCATGGAGAGTGGAGTACATCCAGTACTCAAGAAAAAAGATAAGTACTTCAGCTATGGCAAATATTTTGTATGTGTGTAGAAGATGGCAATGAAGCACAAAATCGCTTTTTTTTACGAATGCTTTCACTTGAATGTGAAATTGCAGTACAGAGTGCTGTCTTTGGCAGCAGTCATTTAGCTCCTTATTCACATACATTCCTTGTTTTATTATACACAGTTAGTGTCTGCAAGATTCCTTCTGGAAAGAGAAATTCTGTGTGAAGGAGTAACCTTCATGGTGAGAATACATTGGATGTGATGAAAAATGTTTGTGTAGGCATGCATTGTTCTTTTCTTTTCCTTTTTCTGGATAGTTTCATTTTGTTCGCAACACAACACTTCTGCTTAATTAGTGTTATTCAACATTTTCATGGACTGACTTTGATTAGTGCACATGGCGTATCTTGCAAGTCACTAATTGATTGATCGGAATGTTCCCAGGTGAGGTTAATTTTGAGCCTGTTTAAGATCAGCTGTGCTGACAAATGGGGTCATCTACATTTACACCGTGTTGTAGCAAAGCCGTTACTTATGTTTGCCTACATTACTCAGGTATGCCGTTTAAAGACATTGCATGCATTTTAGTTTATCCGCTTGTCAGGTATTTAGCACTGTACAATACAAAATGCCTCTTTAAACTTCAATATACTACTCCCCTTGTTTAAATTGTCAATTGTATCCAATATCTTTTTTATGAACTCCCTGAAAAACATGAACATTAAGACTTTAATTTAATTGTCTTTCAAGTTGATTAATAGCATACTGCTACTAGCAATGCCTGCGTCTCTCAAAACCTTATTTTATAAACCCACACCCTGCCAAAATCAACCTTTATCAGTAAAGTGTTATTTGGCTAATGGAATTTCTTTAAGTGGGCAGTGTACAAGTGTCATGTTTTCTTCTGAATTTTCCCAGAGTTCAGCCCTGCAAAACCTTCAAGGCAACATACCCAAAGGTTTACTATTCATGAAATTGATTTTGTTTTTCCTTTATGAGCTTGACTGTAAAAATCATTGAGTTTGTTTTGAAATATTAGAGCATGTTTTATGAATATTTGAAAAAAATAAGTAAATCATATAAAAATAATTAAATGTGCTCATTCTCTATGCACAACGCTTATCATTGTCGGTTTTAACCGATTTCCCCCCAAAAATTCCCAGTTTTTTTAAAAGGACAGTTTGGATTGAACCAATTTTCACCCAGATTTTTTTTATTATTGATATTTATCTGCCTTTTAAATGTTTTTGGAATGATAATCTTTTATGGATTTTGTTCTCAAGACCATTGCCATTGTTGGTAAATGAGGGTATGCAGCTTTAAGAGTGGGAATCTGGTGTGTATGTGAGGCCACTGGGAGTGAGTGGATTTTTGCCAAATATGTTGCTCAAAATGGCAATCTGCCAGATCAATTCACAGCGTTTCTCAGTCGGTCACTCAATCAGAGTTGAAATAGCCTATATATAGTAGCAATATTGTACCTGTGAATGCTAATTGGCATTTTTGCATGAAGAAACTTGTAAACCGCAAGTTCAAAATTTAAAGTAATGTCTTGACCAGCAATTGATGTGATCTGATTCTGTCCACTGCCCGAGTTGGGCAAAAATATATGGCATGGCAGAGTCTTGGCATGTATTGCGTTCAGTAAGTTGAGGATCATGGTTTATTTTTATACTCTAAATTTTAATCCCAGTTTTTTTTATTTATCTCTGAATTCGAAATGCCCTGATATATTTGTGAGCCGGTCTCATTTCTCTGACCTCCTCCATCTAGTGGGAAAGGCGCATACAGGCATGTGCAGCACTCTAAAAACACGCTGCTGTCAGCCTCCGTCTCTTTTCTCTCCACAGCGGCGAGCTGAGCTTGCGCTGCATTGCTTATTTCTGAGTGTTGATGGGATTTATTGATGGTGCAAGTGACAGCCGGACTCAGCACTGACTGCGCATTAGTGAGAGTTAGACTCAGTAAGAGCTGGGAACAAGGCCTCCTGATGTGTTCTATTTAGGTCTATTTATCCTGGAAATGGGGTGGGGGGAATGGGGGTTGGGGGGGGGGGGGGGGGGGGTTGTGGACTTGCACAGAGATTAGGGGCATAATTTACAGGCTCACACGGGGGGGCACAGGGGTAACGTGAACGCGGGTGGGGGGCTTTATGTGAAGTTTATGTCACGGCTATCTGTGAAAGTGCCAGGGACATGCCTCCCCAGCCACGCCCCATAAATTGTGTCAATCACAGATACATATGAGGCGGCCGCATTGAGTGTGGGAGCAGAGGGATTCTTCAAAATGAATACACATGCATAGTTGAAATTATATTTTATTTAATATTACTATTCACTTTAGCTAAATAGATAGGACGCCCTTGAATAGGGTGATTGAGTGCATACTCAGAACCCTAAAATTAAATGAAGGCTCAAAAAGTGTTGAGCAGGTAAGAGGGGGGAAATAAAGAGCTCTTTGCTACAGGAGGGCAGTGCATGTTGAGGCCAATCTGTGCATGTGTCTGATGTACTTTAAATATCCTGTTTTTGTGACTCATTTCCCTCAATAACCTTATTTTGTAACATGTTTTTAATCATGGTCTGGGAAAGTTCTGGGTAATGGTCTGGGAAATGTTCTGCCAGGAAACCCTGGGTCAACAAGTCCGATCCATGACAGCTCCACCTCGCAACTAAATGGTAAATGGTTGGAATTTATATAGCGCCTTTATCCAAGCAGGAATGGATGTGTTCTAGTCATTTTTTAACATAGCCAAAAACATTTTAGTACATTTTTCCCTCTCAAGGTATGATAACCACTGCTGTGACTGAAATTTCCTGACACTAACATGCTTTGCTGGTGTTTTGCGATGGGTACCGTATAAAAATGAACCACCTTGTACAAATTTGTGTCAACTGTTTCTCACCTTTTCTCTATATATATTTAATATTTTGTCATTCAAGTTCCGGGTTGTAATCAGGGAACTGGGAATCTACTTCTACAAGTTCAAACATGCAATGCACCATGACAGCAAAATAAAAAAATGATTATATGGTATTAAGTGACACTATAAATTTGAAAGATCACTTCAGTGGGAATATGTCAGGTAAGGTAAGAGGTAAGGAAAGGGCATGTGTTTCCAAAGCAAAAAGAACAGAGTGCACTATACTTTGCTGCCTTTAGTGTTCATTAACATAGAGCTAGAAAGAATACCTCAAGTTCCACGTAAGTGCTTAGTGATGTTCAAAGAGATGAAAGCCTCTTCTGAAGTGAAGCTTTATGGGAGTTCATATCACAGTACGCCTCCCGTTTAACATGGAACAAAACCATTCTAATAGGGTCCAGAGATGTGAGGAAATTGGTGAACAAAAGGCTATTGTCCATGGGTGAGCTATGTTTCTCATGATCCCCATTTTTTTTCAAAAATTTGTATAATGCCCAATCATATTTTTCACTGCTAATTATCTCAAATCCACTATTGCTTTAGGAAAGTGCAGAAAACATATGATCTCCTCTGCAACATGATGTCAGTTAGCCCTTCTCATTGCCCTGAAGTCTGAGAGCTTGGACATCCATAGTTCTTCTCCAAAGTATGTGATATTGCAAGGGCTTCTCCTCCCTCCACAGACGACAACTAACCTTGCATAGAGTAGAGTCGGAGGAAGACCTTTTGTATGTGGCTTTGTCAAGGAGCACTACACAGACCCTTAACCGACTGCGCCAACCCTGGGAAATGCAATCACCAATTATGAATCGCCTTATGGAGCTATGGCTTCAGTGGGAACTGGCACGGTGCGGGTTTAATCCGGGACCCTGGGGCTCATCTGTGAATCACAGCATGGAGCATTAAACCAAATGAGCCACCCAGAGGCTCTATTTTATTTTTTCTAATATAAGCAAGATCGAAACATTAACATTCAGTTATCCACAATATTTCTGGAGTGCAGCCTTGTATACATGTGCTCGTTATGATGCGTGGTGAGTATGCATGTCTCGGGGAATGAAAATGCAGAATGCTTTACTCGAATGCCTGGTTGCGAACATGAGTTTGTATTCATTGATTAATTAATGATTGAGTTGAATGCATGTATGATGCATGATCACCTGCCTAATAGGCTGAATCTCTATGGAGTCATGGATCGCAATGAAATATGTGTGTCTGTCATAAAGGGCAGGTGTTTCACTGTCAATTTCTTTAGGTAATATTCCCTTAAGCAAGGAAGACAGGCAGTAAAGGATAATGTAAAAAAAGTTAATATTGTTTATTTGACTTATTTAAAAAAATGTTTTAAAGCTACTAATAAGAAATAGCAAAAAAACTGGTCAGGCATCCACATTTTTGTAATAAAAATGTTCTGGTAGAGGGCTCATTGAGGGCTTGTGTCCACCTTAAACAGTGTTTCTTGTTTCTTGTTTCTTGTTAGTGGAATGCCCCATTGTCCATAAGTGAATTCTGGGTCATGTTCAGCCTCGAAAAAATTTAGTGAAACATTTATTTATAGAAAAACGGTGGTGCGTTGCTGTAAACCGTGGGCGGACTGACTGACATTGGTGCAGTTTGCTATGATGGCGTCTGAGGCCATTCAGGCTTTAAAGCGTAGGGTAACGTCATTATTGGTTTGGGCTACACCCTAGATACACCCACCCATCAGGAGCAAACATATCTCAAAGCCTGTTGCATATCGCTCAGCCCAGAAACCATAACAAACTTTTTCCGATTGAACGTGCCACTGGCTGCCCCTCCACAAACCTGTCCAAATGATTCATCATCCATCATTGTCCTTCATTATAACGGCATGGAAACAAAATAAATAAGAATATAATCAAACCAAATATGACAGTTATGGTCATAACAAAAGTAATAAACAACCAAAAGCAGAAGAACAAAATGGTTGTAGGATGTATTGGACGTACTGAATGGAAAATAAATCAATGAACATTGTGTCATTGCACCTTGTGTCATTACACTAACCCCCCCCCCCCCCCCCCCCCACCCGCATTTTAAGTTACAGGTGGTAGCGCCCACATATCCCCCTGCGGAAATACTACCTGGTTTCTTCCATGTCCTGTTTGGCAGTGGCTTGAAACACACAGAACAGGCAAAGGTTCTGAAAGTTTAACTTCTTTTATGTTTCTGAAAATGAACAATAAAAGTTCTAAAATATCATTAGCATTTTGTTTTTAACCATTACCCGCTGTTCTTAATATATTTTAAACTGCAAACAACCGCTGTGCCAGCAGGCCTTATCCAAGCATAGGGGAAGTGAAGCCAATTTTATAAAATGGCTAGTCTAGATTGCAATGAGGAGATGAGTACTTACACAGTAGACATTACAACACAACGTGAAGACACACGCATACATAGCCTACAGTTGTTGTACATATGTGAAACGTGTTGCGTTGTGGTGTCTCTGAAATATGTACGACTTCCCCTATTGTCTGCTTTTCACCGATGCATTCTGTGATGATCATTGCTGCTGTGACACTTTTCTCCATTTGAGTTATCCTCAGGGTTTGTTCAATGGACATGGTTAAATTATAAATGTTCTGTAGACATGCTATGACCTTGATATGCACTGTTTTGTACGTCACGTTAGAGAAAAGCGTCTGCTAAATAAAATGTAATATAATATAATTAATTAGGATCAGTCGAGATTGTACATTTTTTTATAAGTACGACTACTTTTTAAGCCTTAATTTGTTATTTACCATTGATTCAGAAAAACAACGAAATCACTGAAATATTATTAGACGTCATTACATGCCTCAAGTCCTGAGTCCTGAGTAGTATAATTTACCTGAGAGACTTGTCCCCCACTGTTGTAACTTGCACCGCATTCCAGATAAATTAGTGACAGTACCAGCCTTGTATGGGACTCCATGGAGCAAAGTATAATTGCTTGTATTATTGTGCAGGGAGGGTGGGCCTCAAACGAGTGGACATTCCCTCCTTACTGCTTAATGGCACCCACTCCGGCCAATCAAGCTTCTGAGAAATGGCCTTCATCGCTACAGTAATTACACGGTGTCATAAAAAGAAGCTGTCTTCCACACGCATATCAGAGGGGGGGTATGCGATTTCCTGGCTGTAATTGTGCATTATATATACGCAGTTACATGTCCCATATTTCTGGACGAAGTAAAAGCAATCTGAGATTAAATCTTTGTACTCAGCCAGACGTTGTCGTTTTCCCAGATGGTCATAGCAATGTTATTTATTTCAAGTCAGGTATAGACGGAGCACGAACTGTCATGACAAGTGGCAGAATGATCAGGAAAGAGGCACATAAGAACTCCTACACATCACAACCTGAGTCGCAAGGATTAATTATAGCCTCTGTAACGAACAGTACTTTCTCCGCACTAATTAGATCGCCCTCAGTCCTATATTTACTTTGTATCCTTGTAAACCATGGATACATCATTCTTATGTATTTTAACCATTTACTGGGAGAAAAATGGATTTAAAAAATCATTCTTATGTATGCATAACTGCAGCAGTTATTCTTAATGGGGAGGTCAGATACAGTACAGCACCTTTATGATATGCGGTTCATAATGTTTTGGATGCAAAGGACTGCAGATCATTGTCGAGTGGTGGATTTACCTAAAGTTAAAATGACTGTAGTCTGGATTCACTCAATGTTTACCCATTAATTATGGAACCTTTCCTGAAATCAGGCTTGAGGGCACATTTTAATGGAGAAGATACTAAGGCGATGCTACGTGCTCGTGTCCTACGGGATCTCCCTAGTGTTGGGAACTAAAAAATAGTGTAGGAGTGAAATGGAGGCTTGCCCACACACGACAATTCCCCCAAAGGTGGTTGTTAACACAAAAATAAATTTGCAACAACAAGCACAAAGTTATTGTTACTTTCCTAAGCAGACAGCATTGTAAGGCAGGACTGTTGAAGAATATACATACTGTATATGCACCTTGATAAGTTTCTGATTCGTAACTTTCGATCAATTCTACCCCCAATCACACACCCAAACCAGCCCGCACACGCAAGTGGCACTCTTCCAATCTAACTTTTGATGTTAACCTTCTGTGTCAGTTTTTAAATATCACCAAACCCATTGCTGTGTATATTTGCAAAAATATAGAGCTATCTGACAGACATGACAATTTGAGCTACAGCAAAATTTAGGTAATCATGAGAGACTATATGATGTGAAAGGAGAGTTGGCCATTACTTTCAGACGCTTTATGCTTTTAAAATAACCTATCGGTCTTGATTGCTAGAAATTATACCCTCGGCTTTCTTGTACTTCTTTGCGGTTGCTATGGTTTTCCTTCACTAAGGCGGCCCGCTATTGCAATCACGGTGGCTCTCAGCATATGATGTTTGTCTCTCCGAGGATGACAGGGGATAAAATATGACTCCATTTGCATCTTATTTATTTGCTTATTTTTCTTCAGGATCTCAAGCCTGCTGGAGCCTGCCCTGCTTTGCAGAGCTGACAAGCCCATTCTGTCCAACACGGCGGGTAAGTGGGTAGGGGGTTGGTGGAGACACAGTAATTTTACAGTTTAATACTCATATGGTGAGATCCGGCAGGTTGTCCTAATACAGAGATCAGGAGTATCAGAGATTTTTTGGGGGAAGGTTTTCTGACTGTTATTTATACAGCTTGTCACAGCAATCCTTGGAGATCCCAGTGGTCCCTTGTGCCCAGTTGGAAGTTCATGGATGACTTGTTTTTATTTTCTTTTTCTGTGCTGGGCAAAGTATATATGTATAAATGACCTAAAGATAGTTTCTGAATGGCAACCTGCTGAAGGTCCATTGGTCTAGACACTCTATATTTGCCTTTTTTTAAGTGAATAAATAAATGACAAAAACATTTAAATCTTATCTTCTGATATGTTCATTCCTAGCAAAACTGTGAGCCACATGGTGTTTGAGTCCTGGACGAGCCATGCTATGGTCAGAAGTCTGCATTGGGAGGCAACAATTGATAGCCCGCCATCTAGCTCTCTAGCGGCCACTAGTGGTCAGACCGGGTGCCTACGGATGCACAAACCAGTCTGTGGGGAAAATATCGGAAGAGGCGTCACCTGAATTCAAGGAGTCACATGTCTGAGGAGTCACATGCCCAAATACAAATGCCTATCCCTAACTTAAATAGAGCATTAATAGGGTTGTTTTTAAGTGAGGCAGTATAATGCTAGCCAATGTTCCTGTGTCATACCTACAGTGCATGGCACCACAGTAGTGAATTTCACCCCAAAACTACCATGCCCAGTGTGGGTGGCAGAGTCATGAAGGAATCAGTTTTAAAGTGAATTTTAAACTTTTATTCTCTTCTAACAGATGTATGGGTATCATATATATATCATAATTCTAAGCCATTAATCATGAAAAATGGCCTAGACAAAGTTCAGATCACACCAATAAATTGTTAAAATGGGTCCATAAATTCTGCTGAAAAACTGTGACATGAAATTTGCATGGGAACTGGAGTATGAGAGCAATTAGAGAACAGAAAGACCATGAGAATTCAGTGTTAACGCTTGATAGATGGATATAATCCATGGTAAATGGCAAAGGGTTAAATAAAGAGATACGTTCTGGTGTATAATTCTCCCTGAGGGGAAAGAGGAAATGCTAATAGTTGGCATCTGTACAATTTCTTACTGTTGTTCAGCAGATTAAGTAGTTAATGTTTTGTTTAAAGAGTGAAACATGAATTATGCTAAGTGCCCAAATCTCTTATTTTCGGTTTCATTTTTTTTTCATTATTTATTTTTATAAACTGCATTTATGCTTTCAGTATGCAATTTTCTAAATTTCCAAAATGTGTGCCTCCCCATGCCTCTGTAATCCTCATTCCAGCGGAGCACTGATTTGAAGTGCAACAAGTCCTGGAACCTTCACTATGTTGTTGCTGAAGGCAGTTGTTTTTTTGTAATTGAATGGAACTGTAAAGCTCAGATGTGTTTAATGCTTTGTTGTGCCATGCATTTAAATGCCCCTTCAAAGGGTGACTAGGTTTTCCTCATTACTTTTGTGGCCAGGAGCGGAGTTTCTAAATTAGATTTTGCACTTTGACCCCCCCCCTCCTCCCCACCAACACACACACACAATATTTTCTACTTTCTCCATATCAGTGAGGACATCTGCTCAGCCTGAGTGAAGTCACTTCCAGCGATATAACATTGATGTTTGAATTAAATCCCCAAGTGGTGTTAAACAGAATACATATCTCAATTTGTATGTTTTCTTCACAAACATTTGGCAAGTTCAATGCTCACAAAAATTGCTCGCTTCCATTTCTAAGTCAAATTTAAGGACTAGACTAAGTCCAGGCTGATGTCTTGTATTCATATATAAACTGCCTTTTCTCTCAGGCTGAAGATAACAGCCTCTTCACAATGCAGAGTGTAACTAGTATGGAAGTACACAGGAGGGCATTCTAAACTGGGAGAGGGTAGTATGACGAGAACTGATCGCCACGATGTAGTAAATAACAGGCTTTAATCAAAGTACATTGAAGACACAGAACTGGTAGATCAAACAGCGGGGCTGGAGAACAGGAGTAGAAGGGCTGGAGCAGGGCGGGATGAACACAGGAACTCGGGGAACAGGACGGGAGCAGGAATGCAGGGCACAAGATGATCTGGCACAGGATAAATGTAGGTTTAAATGCAACGCGAGACAATGAGAAACAGGTGAGACGGTTCCAGCTGTGGAAACACATATCAGGTGTGGGAGTGTGGACACGTAATAGGGAAAAGGGAAAACGTGAAACGGAATACTAACACAGGAAACACATAGAAACTGAGAAACCAGGAAAAGACACGGAAGCACGGGACGTGACAGAGGAGGGTGCGGATGGCCCTGCCCATTGTAGCAGTGAAACAGCGCCTTAACTCTCCCAACGTCGTAAGTAGCATTATGTTGTTTGTTGAGCAGTGACATGTGCACTGGGTCTAAATTGACCAATAAGAACACACGATCCACAGACACTGAGATGTCTTCGTTTCCTCTCATAAGCCCGATGTCTGTCAGCAGTCCAAGTTTTCTGTCACAGTCAGATTATGTCAATTCAAGACTCATGAACTGACAATTTTGCAATGTAGTTCTCTGAAAGAAGGCAACAAGTAGAAAAGAAACGAATTAATGGATGAACTGATTGTATATCGCCCTTATTGTGCATTTCATGGAACTAAGTGAAGGGCAAGTGTCTGAATCACCACTGATGTTCAGCCCAATTCTTCAACCACACACAGATAGAGAAGCAACATATTCTATTCCAGCCAATCAAACTGGAGGATCGGATAAGATTGGTTGTTTGCTGGGCAATACAAGTGTGCTGACTACTTATGCAACATTTTAAACCCTGACCTGTGATTCTGTGAGAAAGCGTAAGTGTCCATGACAACATAATTAGCTTTCCCTTTTAAGGAAACATGTACTGAACAACATGATGTACAGAGGAAATAATAGACAAAGCAATCATGAGTATTTTTGCTCATAGGTTACTGCAGAGTACAATGCAACAGATGGCCTTTCTGAAGAGAGAACAAGCAAATGAGGAAAACTGGTACTGGGTCCAAAAAACCATGCTTGCTTCAAACTTGTATTTCAAGGAAACAGTGTTGCCATCTAGATGGCGAAGTGTTATTGGCCTACATTTTATAGAGAACAGCACCAAAGGACCAGTTTAGCAGTGTTATACCATTACAACCTTCCAACATCTATAAACTTGTATTTGCCTTTTTAAATTGTTCGTGTCTAAAAGAGCAATCCAGCCAGCCTTGTGTAATTATGAAAAATGCCAGTACACTTCCACAATGTTGTGATTATCGTGTCATCCAGTCGATATAAAATATGTGTTAATGACACTTCTAACATTAACGGCGACACCTTTACTTGATTTACTGGGATAGTTGGCAAAACCCTTATTTGCAAAGAAACTGTATCCAGTCAGTGCTTGAATGTACACTGGCTGTGTATACTTTTGCCATATCCTCCTGTTGCGACATGTCAATCATTTTCAAAAGCATCGGAAAAGTGTTAATCTGTGCTGATTAATTAAAAGCAGTTAGAATGAAAATTAGGGCGCGCAGTTAGCAAGCCCCCTGAGGTCCAGTGGCAGTAATCAGAGCTAAGGTGTCATGCGTTTTAACTGATTTGCAGAGCCCTGTCACTCACTAGTGAAGTGACTGCTTAAAAAGGCTAATTATCAAGTTTCTTTGGCGTGGATCAATTCAGCATTTGTATTCAAATCATATGCGCAATTTGTGTACTCTTTACAAATGCAGGTGATTTTGGTGAGTTTTAATTGAAGTTCTGGATGTCAGGAACAGCACTGTCGTATTACGTGTTCACTAGCTACTTGTTAGCCCCTTTTAGACATGTAATCTGCAACATTTCCAGGATCAGTTATCCCGTCTCCTGTTTAGAAAAGTCTGTGTCGAGTCTGTCACACAGGACATGCTAATTTCAGATAGATTAAGCAGAGTTTACCCTCTGAAATAATGCAGGACAATGGATGTTGACATTACTTTATTTCATCTTTAAAACAGCTATATACACTCACAGAGCACTTCATTAGGCATTTATTAGACTTATTAGATTTCTACTGTTTAGAGTTATGATGTGTTGTGTGTTCAGAGATGCTCTTCTACATACCACTGTCAGCTTTGACCAGTCTGGCCATTCTCCTCTGACGTCTCTCATTAACTAGTCATTTCTGTCTGCAGAACTGCTGCTCACTGGATTTTTATTTATTTATTTTATTTTATTTATTTATTTTATTTTTTGCACCATTCTTTGCAAACTCTAGAGACTGTTGTCCGTGAAAATCCCAGGAGATCAGCAGTTTCTGAGATACTCAAAGCACCCTGTCTGCCACCTACAATCATTTCACGGTCAAAGTCACTTAGATCACATTTTCTCCCTATTTTGATGTTCACATCAACCATTAAATGAAGCTCCTGACCCAAATCTACATGATTGTATGCATTGCACTGCTGCCACACAATTGGCTGATTAGATAATCACATGAATAAGTAGGTGTAATAAAGTAAAGTAAATGTTCCTAAGAGCTCAGTGAGTGTATTTCACCAAATAATAGTTTTTGGCAGAGATGCACATCCAACATGCACAGTTGATAGTTTTAAGATTGTAGGCTAGAGAGGTACAGAATTTATTAAGCTAATGTCCTACTCTGGAAACAAAGTCTCACGTATGAATTTTGTAACATTTGGCGTGCTTCATCCAAAAACGTTGTTGCTTTTTCACACTAGAGCCATGGTGGAAGATTTCTGGAACATGAACAGGTAAAACTGCATGTGTGTAAGGAAGGGGCTTTTGATAACGATCCTCCACATATTCCTACTGAACCAAACAGTCTGCAGTGGGAAAGTACATCCTGTGCTAACTGCCGCATGTCATGGAGTTGGAGCAGTAGGCAGTGAGTGAGATGACAATGAAGACCTGCGGACCGGGGTTCTTTTGTTCAGGCTTTTATTTCATATTGCATTTATTGTAATTAATGTTGCACGTGTGGTAAGTCACCCCGCATAGGAATATCTGCTAAATGACTTATTATCATAATAATAAGACTAGGAACACACGAGGGAAGGAGCAGCCCAGAAAGAACATAATGATACATTAATATTTCATCCTTTTCGCGTTTGCGAACGATGCGTGCCTCAAAATGTTTATCTATAGCCGTTATATAACTGTGACATTGTAAAGCTGCAGTATGAGTTCATAGTACGAGTCTGATGCCAATATTCTATATGGCTCACAGAAGTCAAGAAACAAAACCAATTCCATGTCATCCCCACACCCACCCACACACACACCCTGCGTGTCTCACCTCTAAAGCCAGTCAGTTACCACTTGTGGACACAATAGAACATTATTTAAACAATGTGAGGTTTAGTATTATGAAAGCACTTGCTAGATGCAACAGAAACCTATTATTTTAGCTAAAATTGGCTTCTGGCTCGCTGTTGTAAGGCATGCTCTTATTTTACCTGAAGTGAGTCTAATTCTATGATGCTCAGGGATGCTTTTAGCAGAATTGCCTTTTCTTTTTACTGCCACTAGTGTGCTGTTCCATTGGCTCAGAATGCCACCCGCAGTAGCAAATATCTTTGGAGGTTTGTAACCAATAACCGGCAGCATTAAAATAGAAACTTTCTAAAATGATTGCATAATCCTGTGATAGTGTCTCCTCAATGTAGAATAGAACTATGAATTAATTAAGCTACATTTAGTGTTGTGGAGTTGGAATGTACAGACACTGCTACAATAGCCTGAGGGGTGACAGGAGTTTCACAAGCCGCAGTAAAGGATAATATCTAGCTGCAGTGTTGTTTATTTGTTAAGCAAAGATAATGGCCCGGATTAAATCTGCATTTGTCCATGTCTTGCTCAAGGGTACAACTGCAGCACCCCACCTGGTGGTCACACCTACAAGCGCATTTTCCTAACCATTTTACTCTATTGCCACCCCAACAAATAAACAAATAAACAATGTAATAATATAGCCATAAAATAACATTGGCTAAGTTCAGAATTTCAGTGTAAGGTAGCATTAATACAAGCACAGAAAAACTGCCACTACAGGTATGTGGTGCTTTGTAAGTGTTTGGTGACACACATTTTTGGATATTTAATGTTTTTCTTTGGTTTATTTGTCTTGTGTGTACTCATCAGCTCAGCCAAGTTGGGGTGCACAGCAATGAGTCATTATTGGAGGCATTATAATAATAATAATGATAACAATAGCAATGAATATCTGTACAGAGTGAAACTGCAAGGAAGACAGAGTAAGGCACAGACCCATTTTGTGTGGAAACAATAAAATATGTATCTTTTAAAGTGAGAAAATGTAGTACGTTTTTGTACATATTATTATAGATGAAGGGGAAATATATTCTTCATCTGTATAGAATTATCACAGAAGAAAATAATTTGTTCATAATTGCTCAGACAGGTTGGTTGATGGCCAAAAAAGAATGTGGCATGACTTCAGCATTTTGCATAGTGAATTACATAACTTGAACATTTTCACAAAATGACTTGAATGATTGCTGTGTTTATGCATTTGTAAATTTTTTGTTCACAGATACAGTCAGAGTGGTTTGCATCTCATGCATTCCTAATGTTCCGCACTATACATTTCGGAAAATGTGCCATTTTCCACTGAACTCTGAGCCACTTTAATCCAACCGTGCACAAAGTGTTCAAGTCGAGTCAGTGAGTGATCTGGTCTGTTGCTTGCGCATTTGTTGTGAGCTTTTCCTCTATAGAAAATCTAATTTGCTTGAAAATGTTGTATTAAAATAAAGTGTGATTTACGACAGGGGACTCTGACTGCAAGCACTTCAATTACTTGGATCACTGGAGAATTCTTAAATCTTAGCTAACGTGTGTAGCTGGACAGAGTTCTATATTTAACATGCTGCTTTCTGCTCATTTGAATCTGTGCAGGCCCTGCATATTGCTGTTTATGAAAACGTTGTGTTATTTATGTGATTGTAGCTTATCAGATGACACAATGTATCTATATTTTTGTATAATAGGTATAATAGTGACAAAAAAAAACAAAAGGAAAAACACAGTGTTGCAAAATCTCCCCAGAACGTATCAAAATAAAACAATTTTATTGACAATTGAGCCCCAAGATGTGAAGTGAAAGGTAAGAAATAAGTCTGTGCTGAGTATTACTTAATCGCAATGTCTAGACAATGCAAGGCGTTATACCAAAGGATATACCACCACGAAATGGATTTAAATCAGGCACCAGTATATTATAAGTAGTAAGTCAATATCTGAGTGTATCTCCAAACACAAACTCTAAATCAGGGTTTGAATTACACACTGGCTTTCAGGAGGATCTGTGAGATTGGACCAGACGGGGGGAGGGGGAAGGTGTGTGAGTGGGGGGGCTCTCGGGCTCCTGCTGGCTCCCCTGTAATGAATGAATGAACGAATGGAGCCAGCTTCAGCTTCATTAGTATACACAGAAAGGAAAATACTGGTCTGAGAGATTTAATGCGGCACTTCAAGGAATCTGACAAGGCTTTCCTTCATGTCTATAATGGCTGCTTCTCTCGTGTTTCAAAACAAACACCTACGTTGTTGAAGAGAATGCCCAAAGCATGTGCTTCACCTAGAAATGTTAAAGTGTTCTGCTAGTGTAACTTGAGGCTTGGTGATTGTTGTGGTGGGGAATCGGACATTCTGACTTACGAGGCCCATAAGAGCAGTTCCCTTGGCGAAACTCTTTCCCATTTAAAGCTAAATTAAATTGTTTTGGCTCAGGAAGCTGGGCAAACTTTGACAAATGTCCGAAATGTACAATTGCCCAGGTGCAGTTTCCCTTGGATATGTGTAAGTGTTCACAACATGTTTTATATAGCACCATTTACAAACAGGTTGTCACACAATACTTCATAGTGAACATTTTTCAGAAGGAATAAAAAATGTGGAACACCACTGGAAAATTATTTCATGTCCCCTTAAAGTTCAATTCAGCTGAATTCCAGGAAAATGGTGGTATACAGAGGTAGCCCATTCACACTGTTAACAAAATCAGATAAGGGAAATAGGCCAGTCCTTTAAGGTGACATGGCTAGCAGCAAGTGCTTTGGAGGATCACACGTGTTTGTCTGGGCTTTTCCGATATGTTGGAGGACTTTGCAGCAATGACACAGCCCTGGGAATGCAAATGGAGGGAAAAATGAACCAAGACACACCAGCTTCTGCTGCAACCGCTGTCTTTAAATGATAAAAACAACAAAAAACAAAGGTCCTTGGGCTATATACTTTACAGTTTATACTGCCCTGCCCTGGACTGTTATCAGTACCCAGTAGACTCTTCAGACTTGCCCTGTGCTTCCGTCTGTGTGAGATGAGTTGTGCTCAGTTCAGCCTACACACATCTTCTAAAAGCTGAGAAATAAATGCATTGTTATGCCAGCTCATCTCCCTTGAACATTTATTGGTTCCCAAGAGGAAGCGCCTTTTTAACTCATGGGGTAGCCTACGATTGTAGATGATAGTCGGCATGAACTTTGCTCCCATCCCATTAATGTGGTTGCAGAACTGTCCAAGCTACTGCCCAAACATTGTGGTCATATATTACTTCATGGAGGTCTTTATGTAGCATCTCAACAAAATTAGCACACTGTAAATATAATACATGATTTCCTGTTACCTCATAAGTATAATATTATAATAATTATGGTATTTCATAATAACCATAATAGCACCTTGTTTCGTAGTAAACATACTGTATTTTGTTACTATATTTTTCACTTATAACACCTTCATCGTTATTATAAGTTGGTTTTCTTTTTCTTTTTACATTATTTGCATTTGGCAGACGCTCTTATCCAGAGCGACGTACAGTTGATTAGACTAAGCAGGAGATCCTGGAGCAATACAAGGTTAAGGGCCTTGCTCAAGGGCCCAACGGCTGTGTGGATTTAGAACCACCGACCTTGCGTGTCCCAGTCATTTACCTTAACCACTACGCTACAGGCTGCCCCTTTTCTAAATTCAGTGTCTCTGGGCTGTGAAGAACATGTACAAACATTTTCAGAGGACGAGAGAGGAATGTAGACTATTACAGATGCTCACATAGCCTTAGGATGCGCTCATAATATCAAACTGGGTTAAATCTGCCTCCTGGCTGACCGGATGTCAAATCCTGTATGGACTGAACCTTTTGCTGCAAGACACATTTTAAACTCGCAAATATTGGCCTTGGGTGAATTACCGGGATGGACACAGCTTGACTACATGTACTTCAGTAAGTTCAGAATGTCAGTGCAGGGTAATATTAATACAAACACAGAAAGACTACCGCTATGTAGGTGTACAAGTGTGGTGTTTTGGAAGTGCTGTAAGTGTTGTCACAAACGCTTGGATATTTAAGATTTCTCTTTTGCATATTTGTGTTGTTCATCAGTTCAGCCTGAAGTGAAAATAGAGCCTGGTGTGCACTGCAATGTGTAATCCACACACTAGAACAGTGCCTTAACCAGATGCATTACCCAGAACCCACATATGCTTTATACATATTAATATAATGATTGTTTGCATGTAACAATAGACTCAGTGAGCACTTTATTAGGTATTTATTAGACTTATTTTGGGTTTATTTTAGACTTCTACTGCTGTGGCTTATCCACTTAGAGCTAAGATTGTGTGTTCAGAGATTCTCTTCTGCATACCACTGTTGTAATGTGTGCTTTTTTGCATTCCTGGTACCCTCCTGTCAGCTTTTACCAGTCTGGCCATTCTCCTCTGACGTCTCTCATTAACTAGTCATTTCTGTCTGCAGAACTGCTGCTCACTGGATTTCTTTTAGTTTTTTTACGCACCATTCTTTGCAAACTCTAGGGACTAGTATGCGTGAAAATCCCAGGTGATCAGCAGTTTCTGAGATACTCAAACCACCCTGTCTGCCATCAACAATCATTCCACGGTCAAAGATCACATTTTTCCCCATTTTGATGGTTGATGTGAACATTAACTGAAGCTCCTGACCCGTATCTACATGATTGTATGCATTGCACAGCTGCCACACAATTGGCTGATTAGATAATCGCATGAAGACACAGCACATCAAACTTCTAAGTGGATAGGCTATAGCAGCAGAAGACTTATTAAGTCAAATAAATACCTAATAAAGTGCTCACTGAGTGTATATTTGGAGTCATTGTCCTGTTGGACAATCTATCTATGACCAAATCTTGGCTTCCTAGCAGAGGCGACCAGATTTTCTGTGAATATTTCCTGATACTTTATTGAATTCATTGTGTTATTGGTCTTTAATAGTGCCCCAGGACCACTGACAGCAAAACATCTCCAATGGCCCACCTCCATAATTGACAGTAGGTATAGGTGCTTCTCCTTGTATACATTCCTCTTTTGCCAGCAAACATTGTTTATGTCCAAAACATTCAGCATTTTGGTTTCATCTTACGATAGCACTTTTTTCCAGTCATAATTCCAATGAGGTTTGGCAAACTCCAGATCCTTGGTTTTGTTTATTGTGCTCAGTAAGGGCTGTCTTAGTGCCACCCTTTCAAAGATTTTGTTCATGGAGGTGTAATTTTATGGTTCTTTTTGAGGCTTGGTGACCCCAATATGCAACCAATCTCTAGTTCTTAAACTGTGATCCATTGGTTTGTGTTACTTATGGCATCCCCTCCATACCGTCCATGAGGATAATATGCACTTGCTTCCTCTCCCTGGCAAGTTTGCAACTATTCCATATCTTTTACACCTTTATATTATTGCCCTTAGAGTGCTAAGGTATGTTTAACCATTCATGTTTGTTTTTTTTACACATTACCAGACTTGTGATTGTCAATTACCATGTGTCTTCTGAATTGACAGTTCTTTGGCTTTTCCCATGCTGATGGTTGACAAAGGGATTGTGCATGCTTGCATGCCACCTCATTCTTATACTACAGTGAAACAGGAAGTGATGGAATGACACAATATAGTTCCTTTAGACTGAGATTAACTATATTAAGTAAAATTGTATTGCCAATTTCATTTTGCTATTGACAATAATTGTTAGCTGTGCCAATAATTTTGGCCCCTGTGGTTTTCTGAAAAAATTAGATTATCAAATAAAAAACATTGAAACATGAGAGAAAGTATTTAAATAAAGGTATTTAATCTTTTGTGTTTTAACATCACAAATAGATAATAATCCATGCTGTTTATTATATAAAACCTTTTCTATCCATTTAATTTGGGGCCCACTGAAGGACACCTCATAAACTCCAGTGTGGGCACCACTGCTTAAGGCAAGTGGATTGCCGGTGATCAGCCCAGGCCTGTTATGAAACCTGTAGTTGTCCCCTTCCATTTCAGATGGAAAACAGCTGAAGGTACTCAGGTTTGTGTGCATCTGTTCTAGTTCACCCCTGTTCTGACCCTGTTCTGATTTCCCTCATTTACCAAAAAAAGAAACTCAGAAACACATTTGTGATTGCCAGTGGTGGTCAAGGGGTTATTTTTCACTTTTTCAAGCACTTAATCACAGCTCATTGCATCTCCTACTCATAATCATTCTCAGATGTTCTTTTCTCCACAGATGACAAAATTCAAAACATTTCGGGGGTAAAAATGTACATTTAAACAACAGAAATGTGCATATTTTAAAAACATGTTAATCCCAAGTGTTTTCAGTCATCAATGGGATTCAGTATCTCTCAGCAAGTATTGCAATACTAATATAACAATGAACCACCTACTGTAACTACTGATGAGTAGTCACCGACTGATCTGTAATTAAGGGGCCCTCAAACTATTTCACCAAAGTGCCATTTACACATTTATACTTATCTTCCTCGGCCATTTACTGAATAATCATGGGACTGGATGCACTGGGTGAACTTGAATCAAATAAGCTGACAGCGTGCCAAGAAGCAGGCAAGTCAACTGAAGGTATATTTGCTCCACAGACATTTAGACAGAGTGTATCAATTCTGTGAAGAAGATTAGTTTCTTACTGTGTAAAATCTAATTTCATTATCATACCGTATATTTTCTAACATTGAATCTGTATATAGATGTTGCTAAAGCAAACATTTATTCGTGTGTCAGAGTCTGATGACGCTAATGATGTTGGATGTAATTAAAGAAAATTCTTAATGTGCCCAGAATACCTTCAAATTTGTCCTTGAGAAATTGTGTGAAACTGACTTTTGAATAAACCTTCAGAAAAAACAGTGCTTGAACTGAGTGTTACACTTGCAAACAGTGCTTATAAACAAGTAGGCTATATTTGCACATTCTAAAATGGCATAAAGTATGTCTTGCTTCCATCATCTCTCTTCATTATGGTACAGTCCTTCCATCTGGATGTGCAACTAAAAAACACAACGTGAAAATAAATGACTCAAACTGACATCCTATGTGTTTGCTTCTTGTGTTCCTGTGTAGAAGAAACCTAATCTAATTCCTTTGCCTCGTAAGGCATCAACCTATCAATGCAAAGGGCATGAGACCAGGTTGATAGTATGGTGGACTATTCAACTTCAGAAGTGACAGTGTAATGTCAAGGCCAACCTTTGCAGCCCTATTTTCCTCAAGGCATTGATCTATTATTTTAAGGATCCACAATGTGCATGGATTTTGTTAGAAAATCATTGAAAGAAAAAGAAAGAGACCCACGCCCTTTGCTTCGATTGGTGTCTGACCATAGTCGTGCTAAGGACACAAGATCAGGTTGGCTTTATTTCTGTTTTTAACATCCATTTTAGATTTTAAAAAATGTCATCGTCCATCACCTAACCCATGTCTTCCAGTACTCGTGCATCAAAACGGCCTGTAGCGTAGTGGTTAAGGTACATGACTGGGACACTCAAGGTCAATGGTGTAATGTAACGTAATGTAAAGTCAAAAGTATTCTGAATAACTTAGCTGTTTAGAAAAGTTAAATAAAAATGTGATGAGATGAAATGTGTTGGTTAAGTATTTCTTTTTTGCCCTGTTTGTATTGTATTTTGAGGCACAGTGGTGTTTTTTGGATATTCAGGCCAACCTGCCCTTCCAAAGAAACCTGGATTAATTTACCTCTCTGTGGAGTACAAAATGGCGAGTCTGAACTTCTCTCTGTCATTGGAAGAGGAGGACAAATTTTATACCCCAGGTATAATCAGATTTATCTGTAGGATGAACTGTTAAATGGAATCCTTGGCTCTTCCCTTTCATATTTACAAGCGAATATAATCTTAAAAAATCTAAAACAAATATTAAGAAATAAACAAAATATAAAGAAATAAACAATCCATCCATAAATGGTGATACTGAATGATATGCCTCAAAGGGAGAATCTCATATGTATTTATTTACAGACAAATATGAATGTTCAGTGGCAGCGCATATCTGAGAAATCATGTGTGCTACAACTCCAAGGTCAACCCACTGCCTTGTTGTTGCTGCCATGTTTATAACAAAGTTCTTGTATTGTATTATATTTGATCTCTGAGTCACTCTGAAGTAGCCATCCCTGTTTCCTATGAAGGTATCTGACTGCGTAAATGCACAGTGTGCAATAACGGAGCAGATCTCCATCACCGTGTGTTTTAGCCATCAACACAACTTACCCATGCCTCTTTTCACGGTCCGTTCCGAATGCTGGACGTGGCCCTTTTTCAGCCACTTGCTTGAGTGCCCCCTTCAAATAAGTGAGATGTGATAGAATGCCTTTTAAGCCCAACAACCATGGCGGAGTACAGTGAATCAACACCCTCTCAATGAATGTCAAATGCTTAGTGAAGCAACATTAACACCCTTGCCACAAAATTGACGGTCAGTCAAGTGTTATCACAGAATT
This sequence comes from Conger conger, assembly GCF_963514075.1. Taxonomy (NCBI): domain Eukaryota; kingdom Metazoa; phylum Chordata; class Actinopteri; order Anguilliformes; family Congridae; genus Conger; species Conger conger. Next base: position 34,238,544 of record NC_083772.1, on the reverse strand, counting down.
TTAGAGAGAACTGATATTAGGCGTTGCAAGGTCAAAACACCAACCTTCCAGGACAAATCAATTAGAGCACGAGTGCCCACACTTTTTTTGGGTTGGGATCTACTTTTTTTGTGCAGTAGTGTTCTATATATCGAGTGTTTGGCAGAGGTACTAGCTTAACTGTATTTTCCAGTACCATGTGTATCGTTTAACTATGTCCATAATTGGAATTGTATCTGTATTGGCAATTGTTAGACCAGTATACACAAGAACACAAGAAGATCAGCATATCTGGAAATAGAAAAATCCCAGTTTTAGATTTGATAACACCATTATCAATTTGATATTGAAAGTTAAATTCCCTGCCTAAAATTTATGATATTTATTGCATTAACCACTATGCGGCTGGTAAAATGCATAGATAAATTGTATTACTTTGGCATAATATTCAGAATTTATGTGACCATACCACAAAATGTTTAGTTCACAATTGTGTCTATATCACGAATGGACATGGTCAATGTAACAAAGTTTCCAACAGCAGCAGATTGGTCACATTTAATGTCAATCAAACGTATTTGTCTGTCAGGACAGAAGCTTTAGGGAAGAGGGATGATAACAGGAAGAAAATCTCAGGTAGTTTTTTCAGACAGGTCTGAAATGGTTCAGTGTTTGCTTGTTTGAAGTAGTTCCTTTAAATTACTTTGTCATTTTTTGTTCTGTCTTTTTGATATTGTGCAGATGCTGAGCAGAGGACTTCTCTCCTCATATAAATCTGTCCAGAAAGCTGGCTGCACGGGCAAGCACAAGCGTGCTGAAGAAAGCTGCTGATTTCTGCCATTGGTTCTGCAAGGAAGGTTAATCATCTTGGTCTTCATTTTAATATGCATACAAAAACGATATATTTATCAAACATTTTTCTCTAGAGAACAGCTGTTTTCTTAAAGCTCCTAGGATAGAACCTAGTCCACAGATAATGTCAAATCTATATTCTTTATTGTATTATTGTATCGCTAAAATGGTTATTCAATATTTTGAAACTATACATCAACGATGACATGTGTTAATTGATGATTGTATCATACTCTGTGGTTAAATGTTGGGGGAAGCCCTGGATTGCCATTTGCAAGGTCAGACACTCAGCTTGCTTAAACATGGGATGCAAGAAGACAGAATGTTGTTGGTTAAGTTATTAAAAATGAATGCACTATTGATTTGCCAGTGTATTAATGCATCTCTTTGTTGTGAGTTCTTGTGCTCCTTGTCAGACCTTGGTGCTTGTGTTCTTTAAATGGTTCATTCATCAACATGCTACTGCTTAACAAAGGTCTTGTGTTTTCAAGGTCAGTGCCCTCAATACATTATTAAAGTAGTAAACGTTCATCCTCTTTTACAGATTTATATCCATATAAAGGACTGAAAAGGAACAATAATAAAAAATAACCTTCAGAAAATTAATTTGGTGGCCGGGGTCACCTGGACATCACTGGCAGAATTATTATTATTTTTCATAAGCAAGAGAAAGTATGGCAGTTCTGAGGATCGTTACTCTAGTACAAGATATTAGAGATGCAGGAATTTGTTATATTATGCACAAGAATGTCATTCAGACTTGACCTCCCTGCCACAAACGCTTTTAGCCTCTCCATGAATGTGATGGTAACAATGAAATCCCATGACAAATTTCTGAATTCTCTCTCTCTCTCCCTCCACCATCTCTCATGGAGTCTGTCTAGCAGGGTACAGGCCTGCTGACTGAAGCCCTACCTTCCAGGGTGGTGCTGCAACTAGTCACGAGCCACCGAGCAGGGCTACCAGACGCAGTCCGCAGCCATTAGCCGGAGGCTAACGCGAATGCTCAGGGCATGGAGCCGTGCCGCGACGTTCCCAGAGCAGAGAAGGGGACGGTATGTAAAAGGAGCTCCTCTGGCAGCGGCCTCTGTCATTAGTAAAGTAACCTGGGTTCTCTGAGAGCCGTGCCCTGCCAAAGCACACTCACGTCTGAGGGGAGATCGTCCATCCCGAAATTTACAGCACGGGCAGAACGCCCAGTCATCTCTTAAAATGTGGGAATCCACGCATGTGCATTGCTCGCAGAAGATGTGTCCGTAAAATGCAGGACACCGGCAGTCAACTTGAATCCTTCGTTATGGTAGCGGCTTATTTTTTATGTATTCAAAAATTTTAACTGCAATTATCTGTCCATTTTTCTTTTTTTACAACAGTAATTATACTTTTATTGAAAAAAACTATTTGGCAAAATAGTCATAGATTTATTGAATGCAAAGCTTGCCAATGTAAAGATATGGCTTTAAGGATATGGACAGCAACAAAGATGAAAGACAGACAGAGAGGGATTGGAGATGAAAAAATGTAGGTATTAAAGAGAAAAGACAGATTATTCAGCATAGTCCCCATGGATACCAAAGAGGGATTCTTCGGCCTGCACATTCAGTATAGCATTTTTTTCTCCCAAACTGGAATGCTCAGATTTCTTTTGAATGCTTATTGCTCATCCTCCGGGCTGATACCAGGCTACGGACATCCACACAGTATAACCCAGTGGCTAAACGCACCCTAAAAGTTTATTTGCAATTATATAGTACAGCACTTCTCTGCAGTGCATGCTCGTATTTCTCAGACGATATTTTCTCAGCGATATGAAGCAAGTGTCTTCATTCAAGGTCAGATGGTTTTAGCACTAAGTGTCCCCCGGAGGACTGAACTATGACCTGCCGCATGCATACATTTATGCCCCCGCTGCCGTAAATGACTTACAGCCACAGTGACCTTCCTACGCATGGCTGGATGCACTTACCACTATGGCAGTGACCCCGTCTCTCATCTTACAGAAATCAGTCATCTGCGCATTGCCTACCTAACTGCAATGGGCATTGTGCATTGATACTGGTGCATAATGTCCATGTGCAGAATTTCCTGGACAATGATGATTACATTTGGGCATATTTCATCTTATATGAGCTGGGGATGGAATATGTTCTTCAAAAGAAATGCTGTATGCTGCTTTGTTCATGAGGAATAAGCTTTTGTTAAACATTAAATAAATAATTTAATAAAGATAAGAGGTACATATTTTGATGAAACATGCATGGAGATGCGTGTTTCCATCCCCACACATCATCTGATGTGTTTGATATACGAGTAAAGCTACTGGTAGAGACTCTAAGAGACAATATCATTGTAGCTGCCAGGGAACTCTAGTGTATTAACATGCTGTTACATGTAAACTGCAAATAATATCTCACTATCTGAATGATTCGATTCTACTGTAATTCAACAACAAATTACAGGGGAGCTGGTTGGAGCGCAGTCCCCAAAAAGCCCCCCCACAACCACCTCCAACAATTAGACCCCCCCCCTCCCAAAAAGCTATAGTGTAATTCAAACCTTGCTTAATTTCATGGCTTCATGCTGAAACAGCCTCATGCAATTCTGAGAGATATGAAAAACCAGACTGACCTAAACTTAGCGTAACCTTCTATGTACAGTAAGTGCCACAAAAAGAGTGTCTGGAACCACACACAGACTCATGATTGAAAGAAAGGGATTTATTGTACAGGTCGGACAGTCCAGGTATAAAACCGGCAAACGGGAGCAGAACAGAAAAGTAGTGCCTGTGACTGTGAATGTAGTGACTGAGCAGGTCAAAACTAGGAAGTCAGTCTGATGGGGCAGGCAAGAGCGTGGAAGGAGCTTGGAGGAGAAGGATGAGGGACCATGGGCTGGGCAGAGGAGCAGGCAGGTAACAGGAACAGGAGCGGACAGGATACAGGAGCGGGCTGGAGACAGGAACAGGAGCGGGCTGGTGACAGGAAAAGAGAAACAGACACAAGCACGAAGGCAAGGCACAAAATAATCTGGCCCAGGACAAAGAAACAGGCAGGCTGAAAATACACAGGTAAGGAGACACAATGGGAATCAGGTGAGTGCAATGAAACATGAGGGAACACAGTTGTGTGGGGGGCGTGGCTAGGAATAGGGTAACTGCTGCGGCGGGGAGGACAGAGGAACCAGAAGCAGACACAGGGGTGTGGAAAATGGCAAGTTTACTCACAGGTGATGGGACAGACAGAGCGTAGTCACAAAACAAGCCACGGTCAAAATCCAGGGGGTCAGTCCAAACAGGCAGAGGTACAGAAATCCACAAAACACAAAGAATAGTCCAGGGAAGCAGGCAGGGGTCAAAACAGGAAAACCAGATAAACAAGGGCAAGGGCAAGGACTCGGGAACAAGGGCAGGGGGCAAGGAAACAAGGAGGCTAGAACTGGGGAAGGAATCAAGGGCTCGGGAACAGAAACAGGACAAGACGAACTAGCCGCGTGCAACTGAAAAGGACAGGTATAAATACACAGGGGAATGAGACAAACTAGGCGGGGCATGGGAGTGAGGGCGGTCTAACAAATAAACATCAGGTGAGACACATGAAAGGGTAATGGGACAATAATGAGGGGGAAAACAAAAACGCGGACTGGATTCACAAAGACACAGATGTAAAACAAACGGCTCTGGACTAGAGAGTAGACAATGCATAGATTGAAGACGTAGTGATAGTTAAGAGACAGGTGCGAACACTTCGCTGAAACAAACGAGTAAAAAGAGATAGCATAGGAAGGCGGAGTTATAGAACAGCGCAGAAATGCTAAGAGATGCGTTAGTGAGTTAGTAACGTGAATATTTCTAAACTACCCAATAAAAGTGATTGTTAGTTAGTTAGACAGACAGTAAGTGTATTAATCGGATTAGTACTGTACAAAACCTAGATTAGTAGTGGTTAGTAAGAATAGTGCTTTACAACATTTAACTATCAAGAAAAAGCAGGAAGTAAGAATCGCGAGTTTAGAAAAAATGTTGAACCCCGAAAACTACCGTAACCACCCGAATAGTGGGGCACGCAGACAGGGGAGTGACTCGACTGGAAAACATTCAGACGCAGACATAACAGGGGAGGACGAGTGCAAAGACTAATGAAAATAAACAGAACTGAAATATGAAAAATAATAAATTACAAGAATAAATAATACTAAACAATGATACACTAACACACAGAACACAGGAACATAACAAACTCAAAACATGGAACAGAACACAAAACACATAGAAACAGGGAAATCAGGATTATAACTAGGACAACAAGACATGGGGCATGGGACGTGATAGGAAAACATGAAACGGAACATGGAACTCAGAAAATACATAAAACCAGGAAATCAGGAAATAACTAGATCATGGGGGCACGTGACAGTGCAGATGTTGTGTGACATTGAGCAGCAATAGCTAGTTTCATCATGCACAACTGATAAATAAATAGTTTCATATAAAGTGTCTGCAAATGGTTTTATATCAGCCTTTTGCTATAGCATCTTTTTTCAGCATTTTTTTTCCTTTTAATTTGTTAACTCCGCTCTTTTTAGTTTTCTCGAGATATTAATGGTAAGGTGCAAATCTAAATCTACTGTATTTGCACTCTTCTTGCACGTGTTTGTTCTTTGGAAGTCATTTTGTGCAATGTAATTAAATTTAGCCCATTTCGAAATGTGAATTTATGATGTGAATGCATTGTAGTGTTTGTAAAAAAAAGATTGTCTGGGTATTCATTGCTGAATTTCACTGCTTGTTATACAGGGATTTATTTTATATATCACTGTTTGTATTATTTATTATACAAACATCTCATCGTGAAGACAGTGAAGAAGTTTGTCTACCTAAGTTCAAGTGTGAAGTTTGTTGATGTACAAGTTCTGGTTCTATACTGTTACGATGTTTTTTTTTTGTTTTTTTTGTCTTCACTTCTCTGTTGCGCTCTGAAAACACTACAACAGTATGCCTGAATGGCAATATTCGAAATAAAACCAGATAGACTGACTCACAGAAGAACTAATCCGTTGCCTACCCTGTCCCAAGTGCAATTGTTCTTGTTGATATTGGATACTGTAGTAAAAGATGTACTTCACAAATGCCAGATGCAACTGCGTTTTTTAACCAGACCTCAAAACATCAGGTATGCTGTGCAATGGAGCAGACCTCTAGACCCAGAGCATTGTTTTGTTTTTTTCAATGATATTGGACAGCATGAAAGGCCCATGTCAGCAGTAACTTCAAATTTTGGGAGAAGAACAGAGCTGCAATATGTTCAGGAGCATTGCATCATTTAACCTTTAGTACATTGCCCTTAATTCATAGGCTTATCAGTACCTTGTTAGTGTATAGGTGGGTCAAAACTGACCTGGACTACTACAATGATATTTATTAATTGGATATGAAACTCTGAAACATAATCTGTCTGAAGCTGCGGTGACCAATTTCACATAAATAAATGGCTGTTTTAAGCTTCTATCTTCATTTTGTAGAACAATATCTTGGCTTGGCTTTAAACTGTATATCTTAATTCCAAATTAAGAGTAAAAATATAGTTATTAAGCTTTTAAATGCAAGATGTCAAAGTGAAAGAAGCACAGGAGTTGTGCATTGTTTAGAGGTTAGCCAGCTTGTCACATCAGTCACCATGCAGTCACACAATTACATCAGCTGCTTCTGTTACACCTGGTTTTACTCAAGATCTATATGTATTTATGTAAAAATATAGTTTAAAAAAAAGGTTTGCATTTATCATTTATATATATATATATATATATATATATATATATATGGGGGCAACATGGCTCAGGCAGTAAGAGCAGTCCTCTGGCAGTCGGATGGTTCCGGTTCGATCAAGAGCAAGACACCAAACCCCCAAATGCTCCTGACGAGCTGGTCGGTGCCTTGCATGACAGCCAATCACCGTTGGTGTGTGAGTGTGTGTATGAATGGGTGAATGAGAAGCATCGATTGTACAGCCCTTTATAAAGGCGCTATATAAATGCCAACCATTTATATATATATAGAGAGAGAGAGAGAGAGAGAGAGAGAGAGAGAGAGAGAGAGAGAGAGAGAGAGAGAGAATCCATCCATGCCAGCTTTCTTATTTTCTTTTACTTTGTCTTTTTTCTTTAAATTATTTAAATTGTTTCTTACAGCTTGCATTGTTTGACACACACAGGTCATGTTTGACCCACACATACATTTAAGGATTAATACATGTCCTTATCCAGGTCCTTGATTAACTTTGCAATTCAGATAAAGTACCTTGCTTATGATACCTGTTCCTCCAAGGATTTGAACCTCTTACTTTTGAGAATACAGACTCAGTTCATTAGGCTTTCAGCACATTGACAGCCCTGCCACCCAACTACATTTAGTAAAAGGCTGACATAATTGTTAGTTTAGCTACATAAAATCACTTGTGTAAAACTGGGAAGTGATAATTTTTTATGGATATCATCCCAATATTGCTGAATCATATTATTCAGTATTATGTTCCTTCTTCCAGTTGTGCATGATCAAGAACATAAGAGTGATTGTGAAGGCAGATTGATAATGCTCTTTCCCCCTGTAATGTTGCTGAACAAATTGTTGCTTTGCCTTTGAAAATAATCACCCCTTTCATAATAACACATCCGATACTGGGCCACTACTAATGCCGCCAGAAGCATTCAATTCTCCTAGCAATATATTTTTACATTTCTTTCCAGGGCATTTTTTAAATTAACCACATAATAAGCTGTCTTTTACACTCAGTGGAGTATGAACGAAAGCAAGAAACAAGGCGACAATCTCTCAGCAGTCTGGAAGCTTCTGGTCTTTACTAAACCCGATATGTGCAGTATGCAACATGAGATTTGGTGTTCCATGTCTTCTTTTATCCAAATTAGTTATTTGGTACAATCAAAATCTATGTGTGGTGGCTGGTGGCCATTTACCTGGGTGGGGCACCATACACGCATGCACATGCACACACCAGTACTCACCTCCAACCTCTATAATTACAAAGGAAACACAAAGCAATGGGAACATTGAAATATATATATTTTTAAATGCATTCTATTTAGAATGCTTTATTGTTCATGCAAAGTAAATGTAAGCAGTCACAGACCTCATATGAACATTTATCAATGTTCAGACCATATTTGCTGCTTTTGGATTACTTGGATGACCGAAAATCTAAAACTTGGCTTGCTAAGAGAACTCTTTACGGACTGCAACTACACTCACTGAGTACGTTAGTAGGAACATTAATACTGGGTGCTCTCAAAACAGCCTCAATTATTCATGGCATGGATTCCACAAGATGTTGAAAATATTCCTTTGAGATTCCATTCCATGTTGACATGATTGCATCATGCAATTTCTGTAGATTTGTCAGTCACTTCCCAAAGGTGTTCTATTGGATTCAGATCCGCTGGCTGGGAAGGCCACTGAGTGTATACAGTATATATTTGTGGAGAGCAATGAATGGTTGATGTTTAAACACAATACTGATGTCGGCATGCCTCCTATGGGATTGCTAGGGTTTTTCATTTTACTAATCAAGATGAATATGCACAGACACATCCAATATGCAAACAATTGGCAATCAACATCTAGTTTGCTAGTTTGATATACACAAAATTGAAGGTCTGTTCATGTTTTGTGAATCCCGGGTGGTTGGTTTTTCATAGAAGTTTCTAATGAACAAAAGTAAGAATATATGAAAGGTTTTGAGAATGAGGCCCATTGTGCCTTTTTCTTGATAATATCACACTTTTGTATTTCTGAGACTAACACTGATGCCCTGGACTTTGACCTGTTAGACTCTATGGGTAGGAGCATCTACTACGTGATTGTAATGTAATCACGTAACAAGCAGTGGAACGGTTTGACAGGGTGACATATTCACAAACAAATAAAGTAGACAAGGAAACGGGACAAGAATCATTTGTGTGGCTATTTGTACCGTAGGCTTCTCCAAGCAAACATAATCCTGTAGTAGAAGCTTCTACAACTAGATTTCAATTTGTTTCTTGTCATGGAACAACAAAATAGGCAACATTTTTGAACAAAACTAAGTGTACTATATTTTAAAAAAAACATAAATAATGCTTTAAAAATGAATCATCCTGTTGTATCGTCAAGGCATGAGACATTTTATTGATGATAACACTAGACATGATTCAGTGGACCTTCAGCCATTTTATTGCCATTATGAGCCCAGATCAATTCGCATCAATTATTAATCTGAGTGCTTTCATAGGAAGCTTACCCAAAGATGTTTCTCAGACCATGTACTATTATATCAACTTGTCTGATGTGCTCTGTTTGCTCAGATCAGACAATGAAAGTCCAGATTTTAGGATTCCAAAAACATCTTTCAAAAGATTGTCTTCCGAGAATTTGGAAACAATATGCGCAGTAATGAAAGGAGATGCACTTTAAACTCCAAAATAACTCAGTAGGAGATAATTGGTTTGTGGTTGGAGACAAGTGTGGACTACAAAGAGGTGAGTCCTCACAACAAAACCGTAATGTCAAGCTTGCATGGTCAGGTCAGAACCTTTCTGTTCTAAGCACATCGGGAAGATGAGGGATTCCAGGTTCATGGTGGCAATTAACTGCTTTTTCTGGTCCTACCTTCACTCTTAATTATCTCATTGCAGACATTATTTGGATGGGAAATCATTACTATGTATGCTAGGAGCAAATCAGAATGCAGTAACAAGGAAACCCAGACCCTTCCAGACCATAGTCCCGCTTAAGTTTTTTTTTCTTATATATATTTTGTATCTCCACAACCTAGCTTGTTCCAAGATGGCTGCATCCTAGTGCTAGTAGCTGTTTAAATACGGGTCAAACTTAGATTTCAATGCAGGGATATATCTTATTAGAGCTTGGTGGCATCAGGTGTGCTGGAGGTGAAACACATGAAATACCTGGATCTGGCTGAGGGTAGGTCAAAAATCATGTTCCAATATAAGAACAAAAATATACGATTCAGAAGTTGCATAAATAAACACATTGGGTTTTTTTTTTTAAACCTCACTTTTTTTTTCACGTTTGGTATATTTCTGGTTTGGTAGAAATATACACTACTGTGCAAAAGTATTTCTTAAAATAAGAAAGCATTCTTATTTTACAGAATCTTTTCAAACCTGCATAAAACTTTTGCACTGTACTGTAAGTATGTTTTGCGAATTATTCGATACAGACATATTTATGGAACCAAATATCCTTTGGTTATCCCAATGGTTATGAAGCTATGACTGCTGAATAACGTTGAAGTTTATTTTGTGATCGGTTCAGCCATTTTTGAGAAAATGATCTATTTGCCGGGACTATACCTGAGCAAATGTCGTCTTGAACTACCTCTTATTTTCGCATAAATGCATTGCTCGGTCATTTCAGGACCAAACTAATGTAAAACATGGCTTCTTGTATGGGGTTTCCTAACCTTTTCCAAAAAGCATCATATTCAGGTGACAGACAGTTTAGGAATATTGTTACATATTGTTATGTGAATAAAACACAGGAAGGGTTTTTAATTTTCTTTACATTTTGTATGTCTGTTTTAATATAACAATAAGCTTTTCTGGTCAATCAGGTGGGAATATATGCAGATGTTTTGCATTTAGAGAAATTTGGGGATATTTGAGGTACAGTTTTGGGAAAACTTAAGTGGAATATGACTGCCTATTGATATTTACCCAATTTTGTACACCAGTTGACATCAAGTTTGCACACAAATATATAGTGGTTGTGCATTGGTCCTTGACTTAGAAAGTGAGATATGCAGCACAAAACTATAAAAACATAAGCTGTTTTGTAATTGTTTTTTATTTTATGTGTTCTCTACGTTTGTGTACACTGTATATCCATGCTCTGACATAAATGCGTTCTGTCTCAAATCTCTGAATGGTACAAGCCTCTTCTTTAATTTAGGTCTTCAACCATGTGTGTGCAGTAAATAGTTTTTGAGATACAGACACTTTTATCGGACTTGTACAAAATAAGTGGAAAGGGTTCAGTCAAGGAAAGATTGCATAGAAATCTTCAGCTGCTGTGAAGTACTCCTGGAAGAAGAGAGAGCTGGCATTCACACAACTTATTATTCTGGACAGACAGCTGCCCTGGGGCATGTTTCAGAAGTGCACAAAGCACCTCCAATTAAAACAACACAAGTGGAAAACAGTTATAAATCAATACAATAACCCACCAAGACCACAATCTGACTGCAGCATCGCACCATGCCTCGTGAACAACTTCAAATCTATAAAAATCAAGAAAAATAATGACTATTTACATTTTGCACTGCATTTTAAAAGATAATCTCACACATGTGCTGTTCACCTACAGAAATCCCTAATCGTGAAATATTTCAACTATAGTTTTACTCCTGATTTTAATGTTTGAATGTTCCATGGTGCTTTTAATACTCCTTATCTAATGACACATTGTCCTTCATCTTACAATGACACGTATATGTTATAATAGCATTACTTTGACAATTGTATTTTATAATAATCGGTATGAAATCCAGGATTAACTGTTGTCAGGAGTATTAAAGGCAGTTTATGTCAGGGTTGGAGGTAGTACTGGTTGTGGCCACCAGGGCTTATTACTTTCACCTGGTGGTCATTAGTGCTTACTTGATGTCTACCTCCTGAAGGTATTTAAAGCCCTCATTTCCCCTCAGTCTTCGCTTCGGTGTCACTGTTCGCTCTGCCACCTAAGCCGGTATTTAGCACATGGTAGACTCAGCATCTAACGAGTCAGGTATTGTGCTGGTTCTAGATTTGCATTGTGTTCAGAAAAGGTAAGGAAGGGGTTGTGTACACTGCGACCGCTTTCCTGTTGGTTCTTTTGTTCTTTGTTTCTTTTTATTTTCGGGTCGTGTGAGTCCGTGGGTGAGGGACGTTGTCCTCGGTATTTTGTATTTTGATTTGTTTGTTTTTTCGGAGCTGCGACTCCTGAGTCTTTATTTTTGTTCGCCCAGTCTTTTATACTGGGTTGTACTTTTATTTTGGGTTTTCCCCGGTCCGGGGTAGGAGTGCTAGCCTTTACGCACTCATTTTTGGTTGTGATTTTCGCCCTGGTTTTGTAGGGTAGTTTTTATTTTCAGAGCCGTTATTTGGGGCTCTTCCTTTTATTTGTGCGGAGTTGTCTCCGAGTTCAAAGCTGTCTCCTCTACCCCCCAGGGTCTTAGCGGCGGGCACGTTTGTGTGTCCGCTTACAGGGGATTACCCCTTAGTCGCACCTGGCTCTCCGCACCTCCTCAACCTTGACTGTGTTAACAGCAATGATTTTGACTGCAGAGAAGTATGAAATGCTGCTTATTTGTAGCTTCAGTTACTCTCATCTGGAAGAATGCAACAGAGGAATGCAAGCTCATAAGAAGTCATTGATTAAGAATATTGATTAAAATATGTCAAGTGAAATGGACAAAGTGTTCCACAACAGTTGTTCCTAACGATTTAAAACATGGTAAAATACCATTCATTTTATTTAAAAAGTGAAGTTTTCCATTTACTGGCATTTCAGTTTATGTCCACTTGTGAACATATTCCTTAACCCCTTAGGTAACCAGCTGGCTGATAATGTCATTTATTGCCATACACCATGACAAAAGGACAAACGAGCTGGACACAGGGTGATATACAAATTCCGGACTGCAGCAGCGTTTTTTTCATTACAGGAGCTGGACTGAGAAAGACGAGCACATGCCCCGAATTGAAAAATAAACAGGATCCCTCACAGGATCCGGGCTAAAACAACAAACAAAAATAACCAGAAGTACAGAAAATAAGCAGACTCCCAGAGCTTTATAGCTGCGCTGGTGTCTCGGCTTGCTTTTCAGCGTTTCGCCTTTCAGACCTCTCGGCTCTCTCTCCATTCCTGCGTGCTCTCGGGTCTCAGACACCTACTGTGGAAAGGGCCTGGACTAATTCACAACATAGTCCAGGCCCAGTGTGTGCCGTCTTAACCGGCAAGGTCCTCAGATTCCCCTGCTTCCTTCTCGAAAACCCCTCCCTTGTTCTCAAGGTAACTATCCATTTTCACCATTTGAATATAAGTGGGAAATTACATGCCACTGCTAACTCCCTACTGCCCCACAAGTAACTCCTGTGAAGCTGATCGGTGATGGAGGTTCGGAGGTGGTCATTTTCTCACAGCTCGCTGACCTCATTTCCTCCCATTTGCATTCGCCTTTGCTTGGCCATCAATGCAAAGTGTTGAGATGCTGGCGTGAGCTGGAGGCTCTCTGCAGTAAATGACAGCTGTCAGGTCACCAGAGCCCCCCAGGATTTGCATTTGTTTTACAGAACATGAGACACCAGACAGCGTCTCTCCAAAATGCGTAGGCGTTTATTTCCTTCCCCCCCGACACCCAAGTCACCACACAGATCTCTGCCTGCTTGGCTGATATCTCTGCGTGGATGACTTCCCACCACCTGAAGCTCAACCTTGCCAAAACTGAGCTTCTTTACATCCCTGCTAAGTCCTGTCCGTCAATCGACCTCTCACTGACTGTTGAGGACTTTGTAGTTTCCTCCTCCCGTACGGCAAAGAATCTTGGGGTGACTCTTGATAACTGCCTCACCCTGGCTCCACAAATATCCTCCACTGCCAGAACCTGCAGGTTCTTTCTGTATAATATACGCTGTATCCGTCATCTCCTGACGGAGAAAGCCACCCAGCTCCTAGTCCAGGCGCTCGTCATTTCCCACCTGGATTACTGCAACTCCCTCCTAGCCCGTCTCCCAGCGTGTGCCATCAAGCCCCTCCAGCTGGTCCAGAATGCTGCAGCCCGTCTGATCACCAGTCAGCCCAGGTCGGCTCATGTCACTCCGCTTCTCATTGGCCTCCACTGGCTTCCTATTGCCGCACACATCCGTTTCAAGGCCCTAGTGTTGGCATTTCAGGCTGCTAAGGGGACCACCCCACCTTACATACAATCCTTGATCACTCCCTACTCCCCAGCTAGACCACTCCGGTCTGCCAGCTCTGGTCGCCTTATGGTTCCCTCTCTACGTGCACCTGGCGGTCGAGCTGCACGTTCACGCCTGTTTTCCGTTCTGGTTCCTCAGTGGTGGAATGACTTGCCTACCACTGTCAGGACAGCAGAATCCCTCCCCCTATTTCGACGCAGACTCAAAACACACCTTTTCAAACTCTACCTCAGTCCTCCCTCCTGATTTCCCCCGCCCCTCCTTTCTGATATCCCTATACTTGTCTAACCCCCCCCCAAAAAAAAATTGCACTTATGATGATGACTATATGTTTAGAACAGCATTCCATGTGTATTTTCCTAGTTCTGGATGTGATGCTTTGACTTGTGGTAGAACCTATGCACTTGTAAGTCGCTTTGGATTAAAAGCGTCTGCCAAATGACAAAAATGTAAATGTAAAATGTAAATGTACGAGCTGGACACAGGGTGATATACAAATTCCGGATTGCAGCAGCGTTTTTTTCATTACCGGAGCTGGAGTGAGAAAGACGAGCACATGCCCCGAACTGCAAAATAAACAGGATCCCTCACAGGATCCGGGCTAAAACAACAAACAAAAATAACCAGAAGTACAGAAAATAAGCAGACTCCCAGAGCTTTATAGCTGCGCTGGTGTCTCGGCTTGCTTTTCAGCGTTTCGCCTTTCAGACCTCTCGGCTCTCTCTCCATTCCTGCGTGCTCTCAGGTCTCGGACACCTACTGTGGAAAGGGCCTGGACTAATTCACAACATAGTCCAGGCCCAGTGTGTGCCGTCTTAACCGGCAAGGTCCTCAGATTCCCCTGCTTCCTTCTCGAAAACCCCTCCCTTGTTCTCAAGGTAACTATCCATTTTCACCATTTGAATATAAGTGGGAAATTACATGCCACTGCTAACTCCCTACTGCCCCACAAGTAACTCCTGTGAAGCTGAGGTTCGGAGGTGGTCATTTTCTCACAGCTCGCTGACCTCATTTCCTCCCATTTGCATTCGCCTTTGCTTGGCCATCAATGCAAAGTGTTGAGATGCTGGCGTGAGCTGGAGGCTCTCTGCAGTAAATGACAGCTGCCAGGTCACCAGAGCCCCCCAGGATTTGCATTTGTTTTACAGAACATGAGACGCCAGACAGCGTCTCTCCAAAACGCGTAGGCGGGGTCGTATCTGGCATATCAGGCCACGGATAATGGCATCAGAGCGAATTTGACGGGGGAATTGCCATCCACCATGGCTTGGCTGAAGGAGCTGGGAGATTTAAAGGGTCTGAATGCACCTTTCCTATTCTGCGGATGGGGATTGACTACATCACCCGCAGAATGTAATGGATGCTCTCGCTCCTTGGTACCGCCCTATCGGCGATGCGGCCCCTCTCACAAATAAAGAAGTTGCTTTTGGAATTAGCAGGCTGCTTTCAAAATCCAGAAAGCTAAAGTATGAGGCAATTTGTTTGCCAAAGATCCAAAACCATGACACTGCACTGCCAAAATAAAAAGCGAAGCCTGCAAAACCTTTAAATCTGTCAAGCTGACACAGTAGGGAAATAGCCAAAAATTCAGTCAAAATGCCAGCTGGATAAGTGTGTAAAAAGTGACAGTTTATCCTATTTGGCAGGGGGGGAAGCCAATGCTGGCAACACTGGTTACTTTATTGCATACACTCCAAAGGCAAAATTTAGTCAGAGTAAATGAAACTTTAGATAATCTAAGGGAGGCCATGATATAACGTTTGTATAAAGCTCACAAAATGACATGCCTAAATCTGGTGACACACAGTATCATGTTTTAGAAATGGTCTTTAGGGGTTCACAGTGGCCCATGCTTCAAGCACACTTCTCAAGGCAAGTGATAGGTCTCTGGGCCTGGGCTCTTAGTATAGCTGCTTTGTGACAATCTTGCATTGTAAAAAGCGCTATACAAATAAAATTGAATTGATTTGATTTGATGGCAATATTCAGTTAACCCGAGCCAAACATTTTCTGACTGTCCACCAAAACATTTGCAACAGCTGTCTGTACAAATCTGTCATCACAGGCCTAGTACACTATGATTACTTTTTATTTTCCTGGTTCAATGAAGGATTAAATATCAATATATTGATTGGCTTGTTGTTATATGAGGACATTTTGCTGGCGGTGATGTATTAAAATGGCTGTAAAAAAATGTTTTTGGTGTTCTGTTTTTCATTTGTTTTTGTAATGTAATACAATGGGTCACCACACAGAGGTGACGTAACACTCTGTGGCCACATGTCCACCCCTTCTCTTCTACTCCATTTTATTGGACAGTTTGGTGGAATTTGATAGATACAATGCTATACAGTCTGATTTGATGATACATCTTATTTGACTTGTGCAGCCCATAGTGGGCTGTGGGCCTAAAGAAAATTGTATTTTGAATTCAATGCTATTCAAATGTTTTTTCTTGTTTTGTTTTGTTTATACTGCTCTGTTGATATGTATTTTAGTCAATGTGTGGCAGAATGCAATGAGGCACTATGTTTATTTTTTTCTATGCATGAGTAAGTTTCACCTAAATCGACAAGGACAAAACAAACAGAACAGTGGGGCAAGATACTTCTACTTTAATCAAATGTTTGCACTACTTTAAATTTTGTTGCCATTCTTCTTATGCTTAAGGGTATTATTACTATCATTATAGGCTATTCAAGACGTTTATACGTTGGTCAATGGTTATCTGTCCTATCTTCTGCTTCTGTAGCCCATCCACTTCAAGGTTAAACGTGTTGTTTGTTCAGTAATGCTCTTCTGCATACTGCTGTTGTGACGCATGGTTTTGGATCATTGTGTTGGTGTAGGATGAAGTGCCATTCCAGTCAGTTTGGAGGCATTTGCTTCAACGTGATCAGATAAGATGCGTCTATACACTTCAGAATTAGTTCTGCTGCTTCAATCAGCAGTTACATTGTCAATGAAGCCATGTGAGCCAGTACCTGTGGCAGTCTTACATGATCAAACTAGGACATGCCCACAACCATGTTTCATACATGAGGGGAGGTACTTCAGATCTTGGGCAGTTCCTTTTGTCCTCTGCACTTGGCTCTTGCCATCACTCTGATACAAGTCATTCTTTGTCTCTTCTGTCCACAAGATCTTTTTCCAGAAAAAAGGAAAATGCAAAACACTAGTTAGTCTCAAAAGTTTTCCAAGAAGTACCTGGAGGAGCCTACAGTGTTCTGGAAAAAGATCTTGTGGACAAAGAATGACTTGTATCAGAGTGATGGCAAGAGCAGTATGATACAAGTCATTGTTTGTCTCTTCTGTCCACAAGATCTTTTTCCAGAACACTGTAGGCTCTTCCAGGTACTTCTTGGAAAACTTTTGAGACTAACTAGTGGTTTGCATTTTCCAGTGTAGCCTAGGTAGTTCTGTTTGTGAAGTATACTCTGGACACTAGTCGCGGACACATCTGACACCTGCCTCCTGAAGAGGAAGTGAAGGGAAGTGAAAGGGAAAACCTTTGAAGCCAACAAACATGATACCCTGAAGTGGACTATGTATAAAAAAGGGCTATACATGTCTGTGCTTTGCTCGTGCCCTATGGTGTAAAAAAAGTAGCTGGTGAGATCATGTCCTCCAGAGGAGTGCTTTTCTATACTCTCCCTCTGCACTCTCAGGAGAAAGGGTTCCAGAAGGTTCATTTGTGTCTCCATAGAAGAACCTTATCTTGTTCAGTTCTTTGTTGGGCAAAATGGTTCAATGTGAGAGCTTTCACACTTTTCACACCGACCAAAGAGGGTTCCCTGAAGAACTAAATTGGGTTCCCCTGGAGACAAGCCAAAGAACCCTTTTTTGTGATAGGTTACAGAGATTGCAGCCGGAGTGTGGCTGTGTATGATTGAGCATTCCAAAAATGGGAAAAGGCATTAACCCGGCTTGTCTGTCTAAGGCAATACACAGTGGTGGGCTAAAATCAGTCAATTATAGTCTATTTGGTTTCAGAATGGCTGATCTCCATAACTACAGAAAATTGTCTGTCTGTTTTCCTGATGAGCCCCCCATGGATATTTAAGTTCAATGTTTTTGTGGGAATGTAATTATTTGATTTACAGAGACCTGAGCAGCTTTGATTAAACTGTTTTACAGCTCTTGCAAGTGTTTTCTTTTTCATAAATTTTAATTTATACTTTATGTTCATTTGAGTTGCAGTTGGGCCAAGACTGTCGCAAACACAATTAATACACCATGTTGTTCTTAATCAGACTCTGCGCAAACAGTTTTGTGCAACATTGCATGCTACAGAAATCCCTTGTCTAGACAGGCCAATATAAGAAAGCTCTATGCACCATGAACCGTGAACCAAAATATATGCTTTAGTATTCACTCAAAATAAGATAATTCCTCATTTTGCAAACCTTGAAGCATATCGATATGTAGCAGGAAAATGTCATGAACTGAGCCGTCATATTGTATAGTCATATTTAAGAAGAAAATAATAAACACTGAAAAATACAGGCAAGCTTGAGTGTATGCTCGAGTGCAGAAAAGTTTCAAAACAATGTTGCACAAAATTGCATTGTAGCTTACACATGATCTGTATTGAGGCAAACCCTTTAATTTGGGAGCAGCCTTGTTTGTTTTATAACTGGATTGCATGTTTTTCTATTTATTCATCTATTTGTAAAATGTATCTAGTGGGAAATAAAATCATTTTAAATTGTTGCTTCCTTTGCTCTGGGGTGTTTACTCTTTTGATATGCAAATCATACAAAGAGATACATTCAGATGAATTCAACTAATGTTCGGATTTAAATTGCTCCACGTGGTTACAGAAACAATTTATCCTGTTTGTTTTATGATACATCCAGAGCACGTTATTCTTATTTACTCCATGCTTTAATATTTCAACATAATGAACACATATGAGAGAAAGTAAATCTAGGATTTCAGAAGTTCTTTCTAGTGTCATCGTCAGTGGATCTGCATATGTCAGTTCTTGAGTCACAGGGAATTTTGAGAGGGACTGATTCTCCTTCCCATGCGCTGTGTTCAAATCAGTGCTGTTTACATCATATTGTTCAATATGAGACATGCAGGATGTGAAAAATAGCATCCATGCTATTTCACAACTGTACCGTGGAAGTGTTGAAAGATGACCCACCCCTGCTCAGGTGTCAGTGCTGTTGTTGTTGGAGGAAAACATCAGCAAAGCTGCACCTCATTTTTAAAGAGGAGCTGCACATCACAATTATGAGTCCAAAATTATTATTTTCTTCCTGAAAGGTATGCTCCTGAATGTACTCTGGGACAATCCGGTATGTCAACCATAGAAGTACACTACATTTAGAGAAAAGTTCACCTACTTTACTGCTATCTCATCCAGTGTATTCAGTGAGCATGCTAAATGGTATGGAAGGGCCCTGATTGGGAAACACTCATAGGTTTCCTCCCCTGCAGCTGGACACAGCCTGAAGTAAAACAGTAATTTCTCTGAGTGCACACAGCATCACAGCATTGGGGTTTTAGGGACTGCCCAATCACATTTCTTATTTGTTTTATACATTTCTAGATGTTTGTCTTGTGAGCTTGATATACAACCCAATGTAGCATGATTACTGTGGTCTCACATAAAATGTACTGCATACAATGGGTCTAGAAAAGGCCCACAGGGAAAACATGTAAATAAATACAGAGATGCATACTGACGTGTACATAAATACAAACTGCCCATAAGATCATAGAGCACAGATTAGCCACATGTAAAATAACCTGTTCTGCCTAGTGGTAAAATGGTGGTAACTCTTGGCATCTCACCTTAAACAACCTGTGCTAAAAGTTTATGTGTGACAAGGTGTGGAGCCACAATTACCTTGTCTGCTGCATTTTCCCTCCCGATTTGAGAGAGGCCAGGCACGAGTGCCATCTCGTATGAAGGACATTCTGCCAGACCCCACTTTTTTCTCTGTGCAGTCCATCAGCTGAGCTGCATAGTTATTAAATCTCAGGAGTATATTACTGTGCATAAGCAGCCTGCAGATGCTTAATCGTTCAGAAGAAATTGCACAATGGATCAGAACGATCTTGCCTTCTAGAACCTTCCATATATACACTCAGTCACTTATTTTTTAGACTTATTAAGTCTTCTGCTGCTGTGCCTATCCACTTAGAGGTTTGACGCATTGTGTGCTCAGAGATGCTCTTCTGCATACCACTGCTGTAATGCATGGTTATTTGCATCACTGTCAGCTTCAACCAGTCTGGCCTAGTTGTCTTTGCCCACAGAACTGCTGCTCACAGGATGTTTTCTGTCTATCGCACCATTCTCTGCAAACTCGAGAGACTGTTGTGCGTGAATATCCCTGGAGATCAGCAGTTTCTGAGATACTTAAACCACCCTGTCTGGCACCAACAATCAGTCAAAAGTCACTTAAATCACATTTCTTTCCCATTCTGGCATTTGGTGTGATGGTGTACAGGTCTACCTAATAAAATTGTCATTGAGTGTACCTGCACATACATAGGGACACATGCATACAAATATTTCAAAGGAGTACTCATCTTTTGCAAAGCAACAATTTGAAAATGCATAACAATGTCAGTTGATTATTTGAAATGGCTTTGTTCATTTCCAGCAGGCCTACCGCTACAGACAACAGAATGAGGGACGGAAAACCAAATCACTGTGTACTATAAGGTTCTCACCCATGAACAAAGCAATATGTTTTATGCAACAGTTTTGATTGGCACCGACAATTTCAGACATTTATAGACATTATAAGTCGGTGATTAGTCGTACATTCCAAGTTCATGATGCATCACTCTCCCGTCACTAACAGGTGGACAGCAGCTGGTATTATTACACATAATTATGGCTGTCTTTGATGATATTCAATTAGCAGTGACGAGCATTACGTAAATCTCTCAGAAATATATGCTAAGTGTACTTAGGTCTTCTCTATGAAAGCAAAAGCTCCTTCAGATACCTCAATATTCAGTTGATACTAAATAATACACTGAGAACGATTATCCATGTGTATTATCCTTTCCAGAATTCTGAAGCTTTCGATGAAAGTAGTGTTCATCAGAAAAATTTACACATTCATATTCGTCACTGGGAAGGATTGCGGACCACTAAAACGTTGCAAACATAAGCACATCACATATACATGGATGTAAGCACATGCACGCACACACATACACACACACACACACACAATTTTGTATAAGCACCTGTATTGCACCCTTCTACTGAGTGAGCAGTGTGAATTTAAAAATGGATTTTACTGAGGTTCTGTGATCTCTGGTATGGGAGTGTGTGAGCAGATGGGTAGCAGTAGAGTTCCTAGCATAAAGTAATCTGCTTGCTCTTAAATCAAACATTTTTTATGTAACCAAAACTATCACACACGCACACACACACACACACACACGCACACACAGACACACATGCATGCATACAAACAAACACACACACACCACTTAGTAAAAGCATTTCATTACTCATATCTCAGCAGGAAAACCTCCACTCAGTCAAAAGAAATACAGTAATGTGCCAATTTAAGCACCATTAAAAGTTTTCCTTTGCAAAGGAATGAAATTCATTGGGTCTGTTTTGTAACCCAACAGTGCATTAGTATACTGTGTCATTTGTTTAGTTAAAAAAAAAAAATGTTTTTCCCGTATTACAGTACATTCAAGTTATAGTCAATATCTCAAATGCCTGTGAATGGAATTTCGCTCAGCAAGATTAATTCATGATTTTAAACTCTGTTTAAGCAGGTATAAGCATTGAGATATATGACAGGAAAGTGAGACTTGTTTAAACTTCTCTTTAATTCCTCTTCATCTTCAGAAAATCAAAGCACTTACCCCATGAGCCTTCATTGCGTATTTGCATAATGAGCCACACAAGGGGAGAGCTACCTGGATTACCATAACAATTTGCAACCAGGGCTCCAGCTAATAGTCGTTTTGAAAGCATCCAATTCGTTTACATTATAAAGTCAGCATTATTATGTCGATAAACTGCTTCCCCTTTTAGAAGTTTGTCCATCACATAAGTGAAAGATTTGGAGCTCATCTCTTATATTAAAAATGTTTTTGGCGGCCATCACATTTCTCTTTTTTCTGTATTTTCTCTCCCATTGTTTCCCTGTAGTGCTGTATGGCATTTCACGACACATCTTTCCAGCTTAAAATTAATCTGGTAAAGAAAACACTGTGAAGTCAAGTGATGTCTAGCTTTACTAGATTTACTTTTGAATTAAGTGCAATAAATATGGGATTATTGTCGTTAGGTTCCAAGGACCTTCAAACAATGTCAAAGAATATTATAGTAGTTCAGAGTATTGTAGTAGAGAATAAAACAGGAAAGCGTTTCATAAATCATTGCCAAGAATCTGGCGAAATTGGTATTCAGAATTCCTGAAAGAGGATGAAAGCGGCAGTGTGGACATTGTAATTATTTGCCGGGATTCCCATTGAATTGGTATGTGAAATAGTGCACAGCTTTGGCCGCAGGAAAACAATAACAGAACAAAAAAAACATTAGTCGAGCTGGAACACTGCAACAGAGTCCATCAATTTTATTTCCTTCACTGTTTATTCTCTACGCAATATTCATTTGTGCAGTGTTGTTAAAATATAAATGGTATTATAAATTTGACACATGACCCCAGTCCTAACTGTCAAAGCAAATTCTGTAGGTATTTCATTCTGGGAGTGAGTTAGCTAGTGTAGGAAGATTAATATAATATGTTTTATTATTTATACAGGGGTTATAAGGGTTTCAGGTAAATAAAATAATAGATGTAATTATGTGAGTATATCGTGAATGTAATGCATATAGACTCAGTGAGCACTTTATTAGGTAGCATTCAGACATGGTCAAGAGGTTCAGCTGTTTTTCAGAACAAATGTCAGAATGGGGAAAAATGTGGCTGTGGAATGATTGTTGGTGCCAGTCAGGGTGCTTTGAGTATGTCAGAAACGTCTGATCTCTTGGGATTTTCATGCACAACAGTCTCTAGAGTTTGCAGAGAATGATACTGGAAAAAAATCATCCTGTGAGCAGCAGTTCTGTAGACATAAATGTGTTAATGAGACAGTAACACAAAAAAACACACATTATAACAGAGGTATGCAGAAGAGCATCTCTGAAATACACAACACGTCAAACCTCTAAGTGGATAGGCTACAGCAGCAGAAGGCCAATAAGTCAACAGAATAAGTCTTATAAATGCCTAATAGTGCTCACTGAACGTATATTCTTTAGGCACAGCTACATACATGAATATTGGTTTAAATCACTCAATTAAGCATCTCACATATTATTATTATTATTATTATTATTATTATTATTATTATTATTATTATTAATAATGTATATTCAACATATTAGGAATCACCAAGGACATACATAGGGCAAATGGAATAATTAGTGCTATAAATGTAAAATAATGATGAAGAAAAAGAAAGGTGCTAAGCCATTAAGTGGTTTAAAAGCTAAATAAATAAATAAATAAATAAGACATTGGTCCCTAATGCAGAGTAATTAGAACTGGGCTGATATGATGTGTTGGTGTTTTGAGTTCAGAATAATCTGAAGCTGCTCAATTGCTTTTTTCAGGAGAAGAAAGAACAGTGCTTTTTAGTCTAGTCTGCTTGCAATAAATGTACAGTATGTGCTAGCTTTTCAACATCAGGAGCAGACTATAGTGCACTCGCTTTCAGCTTTGTTCTCAGATGGTGAAAAGTGATGCTTTTCCTGGGCTTTGGAGCCAATAATAATGATCTCAGTCTTCCTATGTTTTATATAATAAAGTGAGGCCCATTATTGAGCCTTGGTGAACACCTCAGGAAATAGATGTGAGACTAGACGAAGAGGCATCAGTGGACACACATAACTGATATGCATGGGACATACCAGAATGAGTATAAATATACAGCAGAATAAATAGTTATCTGATGCTGATGCATCACACGTAGACAGTACAACAAAATGCCATTTTCCTGCTTGAGCATACTATACCCCATTTAACAGTGCTGAGAGAAAAATGTTCTTCAATGGCCTCATGTAATGTGGGAAGAATGGAGGATTATATCTCTCACAATCATTTGAATCACATTCAAAACTCCCAAGATAGTCCACATAGCTTTAGATAAGTATGTGTAAAATGTAATCGAATTTTTGCCAAGTGCCACTGTCGGCTATTGCCATTTTTTAATTCACATTTTGTATCGTACAAAGTATTTTAAGATGCAAGCACAAAGGCATTTTAGAGGAAAACCAAGTCTGGTTCAATAGTATTCCAAGGTAAGGCATTACTGGTACTCAGAGCAGGTTTCATGGATTTACTGAATGAGTATCTAAAGTTAAATATTAATGAAAGCAGTCTTGTTGTTGTGTTTAAATGTAGTGATGGTTTTAGTTTGATGGTTTACTTAATGACTTTCCATGTCGAATCCTTGCAGTAATAAATATATAGGTAGCTAAATGTTCAAGGTGCAGACTTTTTTTTTTCCCTTATTGCAAGTTGCCGATTTCATCCTGCACCTGCACCCAACTGGGCTGAGCTTTTCGTCAACGACCCTTGTCAGAGCATTCAGTCCAGCCCACTGTTAGGTCACTCATAAATGCAAATAACCTATTCCTTCAAACAGTGAACCATGTGGCTGCAACTCAATATACGTACATATAAAGCATTCTGACATAGTGGTGAAAAATTTCATCTAGTCTGACACATCTTGATTTCTGCTGCGAAATGCAGATGGTAGGGTAGGAATTTGGCAGAAAAGGCTTGAATCCATGGATTCATCCTGCCCTGTACCAAGGGTGCAGGCTGGTGGTAATGGCGTGGGGAATGTTTTCATGCCACATATTAGGTCCTTTAATATCAATTGAGCATCATTTGAATGGCACTGCAGGCCAAATCATTGTTGCTAACCATGTGCATCCCTTTATGGCCACAGCCTATCCTGTCAGGTCTGTGCCTTTTTTCCATTGTTTTTTCCTTTGTCTTTGTTCCCTTCATTTTACTCTGTGCTCCTCAGTTTCAGCGTTTTTTCCATTTTCTTTGCATTTAGTGCTTTTTTGTCCCCTATCACTCTCCGTAGTCTTGTTCGTCTGTTCTGCCATTAATTCCATTCACCTGTTCTTTCCCTATTAAGTGTCTCCACCTCCCACTCCTTATTCGTATTTCCTTTCTATCTGGTCTCACCTGTTCCTTGTTGTCTGGTCATCAGTTTTGTATTTAACCTGCCTGTTTCTTACTTGTTGCTAGTTCGTCATATCCCGTTTCTAATTCTGAACCTGTTATTATGCCTTCCCCTGGTTCTAGTCTCCGCTTCCCTGTTCCTTTACCTGTGATACTCTGTTTGGTTTTTGCTCTGTTTTGAATTTCCTGTTTTATGATCTCTGCCTGGCTTTGGACTGTGTTCACGACCGTCACCTGTTTCTGGATTGCATTATTGGATCT
This sequence comes from Conger conger, assembly GCF_963514075.1. NCBI lineage: Eukaryota > Metazoa > Chordata > Actinopteri > Anguilliformes > Congridae > Conger > Conger conger. Next base: position 34,213,279 of record NC_083772.1, on the reverse strand, counting down.
ACCCTTTGTTAATGAAGCCTGCCCTTTTCATCTTATCCCTGAGTCTGCTCTTGGTTCCTCTGTCCCAGTTCCTGACATATCCTTTTTCAAATGGATATTTCCAGCAGGATAATGCACCATATCACAAAGCATGCATCATCTCAAGCTGGTTCCAGGAAACCTGACAGTGACTTTAGTTTACTCCAATGGCCTGCACAGTCCCCATATTTCAATCCAATACAGAACTTTTGGGATAAGATTGAATGGGAGTTTTGCAGCATGAATGTGTGGTAGAAAAATTTGCAGGAGCTGCATGATGGTATTGAGTCAGCATGAATGAATCCCTAAGGAATGCACCTTGTTAAATCCGTGCTGCAAAAAAGTCAGGCTGTTTTTGAGGCAAAAGGTGGACTAGAAAGGTGTACCTAATGCCCAAGTGGCCTGTAGAATACTGTGCCATTATGTGCTATGAGTTTGGAACAGGATATGTAACAGTGTTGATAATCCATTTTTGTTCAACATAAAGCAATCCTATTACTCCTCATAACAAAATGCGTTGACATTAGGTGATGTCACACTCTTCAGCAGTTGTTCCCAGGGTGACTAATATCTCTGCACTCCTACTTATGCACACTGTATATGCATTTTTGTCTTTCGTCAAAAGATTATTTAAAGAATTGCCTCTCACTTCACATGGGCCCCATGCTCACTGTGACATCGGTGATGAAAGTAAGTTTTGGTAGCTTACAGTTTCCTTTAGCAGTAGCTTGATCTGTAGTTTGAAACACTCTGTTAGTTCAGAGAACGATGATACGAACATCATTTCAGGTTTGATTCTCACAGCCAGTTCCATTTGTGATATATTTATTTTCATTTATATGCTCTCAACCGTAGCATGTGCAGTAATTATGCAATAAAAATTTCATCTGCCTCTGATTTTAAATATTTTGTTTCCAGGGCTAGGACATCTTACTGCCTAACTAACTGACTAAACAACTAAACAAATAATCTCAATATTGGTGCAATTATAGTATGCTTAAAAGGATAAGTACAAAATCACAAGTGCTGTGCATTTCCTTGTGTGTACTTGTTGGTCATACTCTTTTTTCCTTTCTTAAAATAATATTACATGCTAACAATTAATAGTTCACTACAAAATGGTACTGAGACTGCTCACATGAGAATCTTCCTTTAATCAGCAGAACCATGATTTATACGGTTATGGCATTCCATTACTCTTCAGACAATAATGCATTGAGATACTGGAAATGATGGAAATTCTGGAAAATATGTTTGCATATCTCACCTGTTTCAAACCCAATCTCAATGCTGTTTCACAGGTCTACTAAAATGGCAACAGGCTTGATAACTACTGATTCTGGTATTGCTTTGTTACGCCATTTCTGTGCTAAGAATACCCTTAAAAAATGAATATTCTACATATTCTGCGCCGGGAAATATTCTACATTTTGATGATGAATTGTCCATAGACTTAATATATATAGTTTCGGCTGTGAAATGTAAACGTCAGCGAGTCGAAATTTCCATTTTCTACAGTCCATGGTTGGGATCCCTAACTAACAACGAGGAAGATGCTAAATGAGTGAGATACAGTGGAACATATCAACACAAAAGTGGATCTTAATTTTAAATAATTTAAGATTTAGTAGTGCACTCTTCAAACTGATTGAGTAGACAGTGTGAATTTCAAAAGGGATTTTACTGAGGTTCTGTGATCTCTGGTCCGGGAATGTGTGAGCAGATGGGTAGCAGTACAGTTCCTAGCATAAAGTAATCTGATTGCACTGAAATCAAACATTTTTTATGTAACTAAAACTATCCTGCACACACGCGCGTGCGCGCGCACACACACACACACACACACACACACACACACACACACACACACACACAATATTAATAGGAATCTGAATGCTTTGAACAAGCATACTGGTTCATACAATTCTCAGATTCAACACTTCCTCGAGCAATACAAAAACTATTGGAGCACTCTGGACGCTCTTTTCGCCCAAGAAGCTCAAATCCATTTGGTTTTCACAGTCCTTGAAACCCCAAAACAGTATTAGTAATACCAATGCTCTGAATGACACCTTTGTTAGTAAGCTGCTCTCATCCTTCACTGTTGAACGTGAATGGACACAGAACTTCGAGGGAAAACAACACTGGGGGCGCTCGTTAGCCTTCTGCCTTATGAATGCCAAAACTGATATTTTCAGTTTGCGTCAATCATCACATATGTAGGCTCTGTGGAATGTATTATTATTATTATTATTATTATTATTATTATTCGTCCTATGTAGTGAAAATTGTGCTAGAATCAAGGTTTCAGTTGGCAAGCGTTGTAAATTGTGTTCTCAGAAAACGTTTTACAAGTTCACTCTATAGTAACGTTGTATTTGGCTATATTAACATTTCTTTAAAGCCGCACCTTATTAGAATTTATTGAATGGAAAATAGGGCACAAATGTAAATTAATACATGTAGAAGGGGAAAGCAACTAAAAGCAGACAACATAATCCTAGCTGCATGTGGCACGACGACAATTCAATATATTTTAAAATGTACATTTATAAAAGTATATGCGAAGAAACCTGTTTGATATTTCATACCTGCCAAATTGCCGCAGATGAAACTGCGTCTTTCTAAGAAAATGTGGGATGGAATTTCTCTTCAAACCCTTGTGCCGCCCCTTTTCAGCATAAGGTACTCATACCCTCCCTTCCCTGCATCTTATTAACTCATGCCAGTCTCTAGGTGAACTACCGCCGCCAGATAGAAGCAGGTGTCCAACATGGCGAACACGGGGAACGGATCTCTCGCTACAACTCTAATTTTATTCATGTTGTCGGCAGCTTTTCTTCACAAAGGTAGGCTGCAAACTCTCTGAAAATAAGAATATGATGGCCGCTTGGATCTGTGTGGTCCATGGAGACGGGAGGAAAAAACAACTCGTTTGCTGAGAAGTGTTGCAGGCGATGGATAGCTACTATCTAGCTGGTTACAACAAACTATATGGATCGCTTAGGTTAACGGAGGAAGGGGATATCATGAAAAAAAGAAAAAAAATCTACAGCTAGGTGGCCTATCTAGTGAATAAGACTCTAGATAGCGTTTGGATGTTCGGGAAACGATTCGTGCAAATAAGGCTGCTACTAAAAAGTTTTAAATGTTCTCAAATTATGCATTTTACGTAGTACCCGTGGTTTTCGTACAGATTTTTTTTTACCCATATCGCACCAATCTTTTTGCATTGCCACAAACGAGCTTACGGTAGCCTACGACCAAGCTAACTGTTTAGCTCCTAAGTATCACCTTTTAGGTGGTTATTACAAACAATGCAATTTAGTTTCTTTCAATACATTTAAAGGGAGAATAACGAAAGATTAAAAGTTACACTTGCTATTATTTTTGCCTACACACATAGTAAATGGATAAAAAAAGAAAAGAAAGAAGAAAAGAGAACCCATAAGGGACCGAGTCAAAACGCGCTTGATATAAAGCCGGGATGCGGTGTACAACTAGCTGGCTACGGCTACTTCCAGGCAGTGCTTGGTGAGAACATGAAAAATAAGCGCTGTTGCTGACGTTACGGAGACTTTGTTCAAGTGCATTTGGCTGGGGAGCTCGTTTGAGCTAGATATTAGCGAGATACTTCTCAAACAACCTTTTACTGTAGACTATTGGTGCGCTTTGATTGATTAACAGATCCACGATAAAACAGCTGTTGTAAGCTTGCTGGCCAAGTTATCCCGTTCAGTCCTGGTAAAAGATGCAATGCAGTGACTTTTCCAGTTGAACTGCGCCGGGAAATTGTCCAGCTGCATGTTTTCATTGCGATGTTTTGATGATCCGCTTTAGTTTCGTAATGGTGTTCGATTCGCTTTTGACTATTTATAAATGACCCAGCTGTGGTGGAAACCAGGTATTTTTGTCTGCGTCGTTTGTTCCTTCGCGTGTAGCCTATCGTGCTGCATCCAATGCGTCAAGTGTTTCCAAGTTGAATCCTAGAGCTGCTTTAACAAGCTGGTCAGCTGGAATAAGGTCGTCGGGCTTTTATGTTTTCTATTCCAATTTACACACACAGACACGCGCACCGAAATCTCGCATTTCTAAAAGATGTTTCTCTTTCCCCCCCCCAGAAGCATGCTACTTGCGCATCCCAAACACCGCGTTGAATGGATTTATATAGATATTAACCTAGCATTGGCGTTTTCAGCTTCCCACACGCAACAGTTAAAACCATGCTTTCTACGTCAATTGGCAAGCAATCTTGCTCAGTCAAGTTTAGTCTGAACTAGCCAACTGGAGGTTCCACGCTTTAAGACCTAGTTGGATACCAGATATATTATATATTAGCACAAATATGTTACAGGCGTTCATCTCTTAAGCTGAAGATTTAAAAAAATATATATATTCGCATTTGCATTGGTTGAAAGACCATTTTCAGAAAGACCATTTTCTTTTTGACATAGAACCAGCATTGTACCCGACTCACTGAAGGTGTGGGATTTCAGCCCGAATTTATTTTGTTCTGCTATGTGGTAGCCTACGTAGACTGTACTCGCCGTAGTCTGTTTGTTTAGGAACGGAGAGGGCAGTGTTTGCTCTTGCTGGAGGGAAGATGAAAACGCAGTGCTGTGGCTCAATTGACATGGTTTTAAAATCGGCGTGTCTCGATTTAGTTTTAAATAAAATATATATTTCCACATGCTCTATTATATTTGTAGAAAGGACGTAGACGACCTGCGGTAATGCATTATGGTTTGATGGGTTGGTCCCTTCTTCCCGACATCAACAGGTGTTGCGAATTACATCTGTTTAAGCCGAGTGTAATTCTGTGCTTTGCCGGCTGTGGTCATATTGTGCGGGCACTGTCAGGGTGTCCTAACGTCATCTCCATCTGCGCTAGTCGGTGTCAGATATACCAGGCACCTGTATAAAAACGTTTTGCATCCAAACTGCGGACAACACAGCGGTGGACAGTTTTATTACTGCATACCCAGTTTTCTATGAATATATTCGTTTATATTGTTTAACATGGACATCTTTTTTCTTATAAATGTATAGGTTTTGTCAACATGCTGCATGTGTGCGCTATATGCAATCAACATGCTTGGTTGACAACTACAATTGCTATGCTGTTTATCCGATAGGCTGTTGAGGGCCAGAGAGTCTGAGATGCTTGTTCTTAAATATTGAATAATATGTGTTCACAGCAATGACGAGATGGTTTAAAGAAATGTTTTTGTCTATTGCAATGGTTCAATGGTGTGATTGTTTCTTAAACCATATAGTACCAATCGACAGTAATTGATTTATGAAGCGTTTTGAAATGAGAGCCACAGTGCATCAAGTATTTACCAGCAGTACATAATGCAGTATGCTAATCATTGCAGGATTTAAGATTGATGTACCTGCTGTAGTTACATTACAGTTAGTGTTTTCAAGCCAATGTCTGATGCTGGCTCTGTTGTTTGATTACATATTTGGATATTGTCTTGGCAGGTGGTTTCTGCATCAATGCTGACACATTCTGCAAAGCTTTAAAATGATTCTTTAGGTTTCTAAATGCTTAGATCCAGATATTGATGCATATTGACTATGCATGTTTTCTCATCGAATGGTCGATTTGTTTTGCTGAAGGATGGACCCTAGTTTTAGAGTAGCACTATTTACCAATGTGGTTCTCATTGTGGGATTGTAAACACATCTTGTATCCACGGGCTGAAGGTATTATGCACAATCGTACAAGTGAATGAATCAAGCAGTTGACAATTGCAGTGCTCAAATCTTTTATATTTTCTGTTATTTCTAACCTGCCTTCTTTGTATGTGTGTGTATTTATTGGTAATTAACAACTGAAATGTATTAAAGTTCTTCTAATCAACAAGATGAACACATACAGTACAGCTGAGTACTGGGTATTGTGGGATTACATTAGCCAGGCGTCTCTGAACAGTACCAAATATCACATAGAAGATGAATATGCGCCATTGCCTCCAGTTGCCTTCTTTGAATTTTTAAAAACTTTGATTCATTTTTCACATTCTGACCACATTCTAGCCACATTCAAGCTGTTACAAACTTGGGGTGTATGGAGATCATGCACATGTTCTCTGTCAGGTAATGAAGCTGGAAGTCTGCCAGATATGCTCTCTTACATAAAATTGAACTGGACTTCACCATCTGCATAACATTATCAAATGCATAGATGCAAAAGCACTCCATGCTTTTGCATGCAAGAAGCTGCCTATTTTGCCAGCCACATACAGTTGTTCTGTCGAATACAGCCAGGTGCGAGGTGTGTCTGACAACTGACAGCCTCTGTGACAACTGGTAGCCTGTGGGCTGCTTATATGTAGCTGGGAGGAGACAATACAACTTGTGTTTTTGCCGTTTGAAATGCAGGATGGCAAACAAATTGTTCTAAACATGTTCAAAGTCGCCCTGATGAATTTAAATAACCTCTTGGAAAATTCAGAGACCGCAATGGATCTCCTACATTGGTGAGATCTACACAGATCTGGATACAGATTGATCTGCATTTTAAACATGCCTTTAAATGTACTGTATAGCCTTGGCCATTCTATTGTTAACCCTGAACCCAGTTACTTTCCTACTTCATCAACAATAGTTTAATCCAATTGCTGTTTACGATTGTTGCTATTGGCTGGACCAGCTTTTGTCCTGATATGCAAGCCTTTTGTAAATCTTTTAAGAAGTACCAGGTTTCAAGTCAGTTTTCCCACTACAGACTTGGTAGTAAGCCCAAATACTTTTTCCACTGCTCTAGCTTTTGGGAATAAGCTGTAACTATAGTGAAAGCTCTTTTTTATTGAGTGCTTGGTGTATGCTTAGTACTTGCATGCTCTCCAGCTAGTCTGTTGACCAATGTAAGATGTAGAAAACGGAACTTTTTGAGTCAGGATATCTAAGATGGTGCTTGGGTCCCCTTGCCTAAAGTGTGGTTTCATATCGGTTAGTTTCTGTCTCCACACAAGGACATTTCAGAACTGCTTGAATGTAAATGAATGGTGCCATTCCTTATTCCACTAGAGTGCACCAATATTTCAGCTTTACACCACAGGTGAAGGGACTACTTTGGTAACACCTGCGAGGGGGTACAGAAGCCTGCAGTTAAACAAATCGGTTAGATTTTATGGCCACATTGGATTTGCGTGTTTTAAAATGCAGCAGAAGGAGAGGCGAGACAACTGAATGCTGCTCTGATGACATCTGCGTTAACTGAAAACAGGTGGATGGTAAAATGTTCACATTATTAAAGACGTGCCAAGGGTACTTGCTCTTGTCTATTCTGACACCCCTTTTATAGCATGTCCAATCATTTTCTGTGATTAGTTTTCAATGATTTGCCTTCATTGCACTAGATGGTGCAAGGTATTGTGCTGTGGATGTCCTGTAGGACAACAACACATTTTTATGGACATTTTTCATATCCAGAAAGTTGTAACTTGGCTTTAAGTTACATGGACGTCTTATGGGGTGCAGCTGTGGGGGGTGGCATCAGTTATATGGGGGAGGAGCTGCTGTTATAGCTGACAGAACTTGAGGTACTTTCTCACCCGAACGTGGTGAGTACTGTACCTACCCTGCAAAGCTCACTGTTGCCGTTATGAGTTGTATCCTGCTGCTACTTATGCTGCAACTGTTATTGCTACTACTGTCTTCCCCATTGATATGCAGCACTGTATTGCAGACTACGATGGGATTTTTTTTACATTACATGTTGTTGAGGTGATGCTTTTATCCAAAGCGACTTAGTTAGACTAAGCAGGGAGACAATCTGCCCTGGAGCAATGTGGGGTTAAGGGCCTCGCTCAAGGTATGGATCTTATTGTGGCTACACCAGGGACTGAACCACCAACCTTGCGGGTCCCAGTCGTATACCTTAACTATTACGCTACAAGCTGCCCCTGGTTGCCCCAGGCTGAACCCATCAGCTTGGGTTCTTGCTTGCCTCCTGTCAGCCTTGTCGGCTAAGGACATTAGGCTCGGACTTGCTCACGACATCTGGGCTTAAGCCGGTCAGCATCTTTCCCGAGCGCTCATCATTTGTATTCGATTGCTGCACATCCAGAAACGGCAGCTGTAAACAAGAGGAAGCCTAAGTAGCAGGAGGACAAGGTGAGGCTTTTTTAAGCTAAAGAGGGATATCGCTGAAGTGCAAAAACAAAATGCTGTTTGTCAAAGGAAAAAAAATGGAAGGCACTCGAAGCTGCTTGCTTTCCAGGCTGACAATTTTCTTTCTAAACTAGATGTAAGCAATCCCTGGACACTGGGGAATTGCCTCTTTAAGCTGGTGATGATAGACATCATAGCTGAGCTTCGGGAAGATTGCTCTCGGTACTCGTGAAAACAGTGGTGCGGTCTCTTGGAAATCGCGGAAGAGTTCTACTTTGAAAGTGTACCACCTGTTCAATCAGTTCTGGCGGAGGTGATTTGTTGTCAAATTGTTTTGTTGTCCTTTTCTTCGATGGAAAAAAAAACTTGATGTTTGCTGCATTGCTTCAAAAAAGAAAATGGGCAAATTCATTAAAGACAATTTGTTCTGCCTACAGTATGTTTTTATCCTCTTTGCGTTATGCCAGTTGTGATTATCCATCACTTTAAAATATTGTTGTTATTTGTAATAAAAATGTGGCGTTTAGTGCCAGTATTGATAAAAGTGCTACATTTATACGGATGCACGTTGCATCATGTGCTCTTAGTTTTACCCCGAGGGGGGAAAATGCTGGGTAATAGCTGCATTTTCCATTATGGGCCCAATTTATCCAAGTAGCTTTACCGTTTACAAGTGAAGTGAATGTGCAAACTTTGTTGGTGTAGCTTTCATTTTTTAAGTGGCTGGGCAGCTGGCATCCCATGGTCTTGCCCATCATAGACCTTCTGTGCAAGGTTAGGAGGCAAATGGGATCCAATGATAAGCCGAGGAAAGTGGAATTTATCTTGAGGACATGAGAGTAGTGAGGTGGGAATAGAGGAATTATGCTCCAGATCGTCAATGACCTAAATACGACCGGGCAGTGACACACAACATGGCTCCTTACACGGATATCGCTTACAACTCACTTGTTTATTTTTTCGAAGTAAGGATTTGCCTCTGAAGATATGAAAACTTTTTTTTTAGCTTCCATATGAATGGGTGCATTGGAATAACAGCCTAGTAAAATACACACACCCGCACACACAAAGCGGGAAAAAAAGGAGAGAATTTATTACAGGAAAGATCCCTGAATGTATGCTGCACAAAACAATGCAGTATCTGAGCCCTTTTCCCATGGGGTCCTCCTTCCACTGTACAATGTTTTGCTTGAATGCTTTGGAGGCTAATACAGTTCTTAAAAAGCTGTCATCAAATTGCTGCACTCAGTTGCTTTTCTGTCAGTATTAAAGGATTATGATCTTGGAAATGCGGCCAATTACCACGCCGCGTTACAGTCAGCAGGTTATTTGTTGAAGGCTACATCCATTAAAAAGAAAACTTTGTGAAAGCTGCCTCGCTGCCTCTGTCGCATAGTGCTTACATTCAGAATGCTGCCTACAGAGTTTGCTGTTCCTGCTATGTTCAGAAAATGGTTGCGTTTGGCATGAGGTTGCTTTCGGATGCTTTCTGCCAATGCCTTTTAAGGAGTATAGATCATGTGGAGTTCAATACAACCTCGTTTACCGTTTAGTTTAAAAAGCGAGCGGGGCAGTCTGCTCCGTTTTCACATTTTTAATGTTTTGCTTTATTCAGATGGGTAGAAAGTGGGGAGGGTACCAGACAGGGAAGGGACCACATGGGAGAAAGTGCCACCCCAAACTTCCCCCCAGATTTGACCCAGAGTTAGTTGCCCTTGCCAGTGTTGGTCTCCAACACTGGTCCTGCAGAGTTACTGGGTCTGCTGGTTTTTGATTTCACCTTAAAATCAGCTCCCTGTTGAGACCCAGGTGAAGTGAGTTAACTGTAATTAACTGCTCTAATTGCTGAATTAAGTGCAGAGTAACAAGGAAAACCGGCAGACCCGGCACCAGGGTCCGATACCACTGCCCTACAGGCTACACCATACGGTATCACCCTATCTCCTCACATCCTATCTCCTCACAAGCTGATAATCTTGATTCAGCCTTATTTGCTCTTTGTTCACCTTGGCCCACTGCTACTTTCTGTATAGAAAGGAAGAACTCTTATCTTTGCGCTGAAGTCGGGGAAATGAGCCACCCATTTTGTCTGTCAGGATGAAGGGATTATACAGTGAGTGTTCAACAAGAGTTTAAATCCCTAGTTTTTCCTCCCCGCTCTGGAACGCCGGTCATAATGTTAGGTCTGTCGCATCACTGCAACACCTGCTCGATTCAGAAGAGTGCACGCTTCCACACAGCCAGGGGCTTTCCTGCCTCAGAATCAGGCAAAGGTGCCATGTCACCCAAAATCTTGAAGGGGTTAAGCACCAGCTACAGTTTCTTGGGTGAATGCATTGTCTTGCAACTTACCTGATTCATGTGGTTCCTGATTCTGAGGAACCCATTTCACCCTAGATTTACTGTGTCGGAAGCCTTTGCCTTCACAGAAGAGTAAGATTCGTGATCCCCAATATACAATTATGGGTGGATTTGCAGTAGTTAAACCTGCGGGTTTAAAGCAAGCCTTATATTCAAATGACCACACATTTGGATGTCAAAATAGTAATTATACTCCAGGAACAGTATGTATAGCAGTTGTGAAACTAACCTGTTTTATAAACTAGACTTGGAGAAAAATCTGATTCACCACACCCCTATTTTGTAGTATGTGTGTCTAATACAAATTTGAATTCCACACAGCCTCTAAGCACATGTGGAATTACTTTTTTTTTTTTTTTTTTTCTTAGTTTAGCAATGTTGGTCAGAGTACATCATTGAACAATTTACTCTTCCTGTTTACTCTTTACTCTTCCTGTTTTATTCCACTGAAGCCATTAGCATATTTGTAGTATGAATTAATACCACAGATTGTGCCAGTTTACTCCTGCCCTTGAGACGATGCATAAAGGATTCTGAATATTTTATTTTTTAAGTCAATTCTAAAAAAGTAATATAAATAAAACATGAATTCATTATATTCATGAAGTTTCAGAAATAGTTTTTTTTTTTCCAAAATAGTTTTGATAACATTTTCAACAGTATTAAATTGTTTCATTTAACAAGCCCTAATCTACAGTTTTACAAACACAGTTCGTAAGTCACATAGGACTTCAAACGGAAAAGCTCAGAGTTCTGAATCCCATAAATGTAATGTGAAGCATCGTTGGTCTGAATTCTAATATCTTAAGCAGTGCAACAAGAACTTTTACTTTGGTAGAAAAGGTTTGCAAATACAATCTGGCAGCCTTAAACCTTAAACTATCCTATTGTGCCGTATTATTGCTGGTTTCACGGTCCTCTGCAGTAGCACAGTAGCTTTCTTCCTGGCAGTTGCCTTGTCCCTGAAGTGCATCAGTGTTCATTGTGCCTGAACGCCACTATGGAGCAATAACGCCATTGTATGTTCAAATAATAGTCATCCATTTTGCACCGATGGCCTTTATTATTGCCGTCAACGGTCACATTTTTGACAAGATGGCCATGAAAAATGATTGAGGCGGCCGTCTTAGAATTCTGACGCATTCTGAGCCAACACTTCTTTTTTAATCGACAGTCCTGTGCAGTTAATGCGGTCCTGATACAGCCAATGAGGGTAGCCCACAGATACCAAGCGGAGGTGCTATTGTGTGGTAAGGCCATCAGAAACTCTAGAATGCTATGTCCAATCATGCTCAGCCCTGTGAAACTTCTGACCAATCAGAACTTCTTTAATCCTTCCACAATTCCAGACGGTGCAACAATCCACCATATACTCCTGCCAAAGTGAGAATCGTTTGTGCTTTTAAGTAGCCATTTTGGAATCCATAACATCTGCCCTCATATCCGTGGCTATCATATCTGTTACACATGTAAACGTCTGTGTGTGTTAATTTGTTAATATGCCGAAGAAGTTTGGAAGCATTTCTTTGTTCTGTGTGCCTTCCCTCCCTATAAACAGCAAGCAGCGAGGCTTTGACTTTGCTTGCCTACCGACTCCTGTGCACTAGGAGCATTAGAGACACAAAACAAAATTGAAGTTGTAGGCTTTTACAATGGAGGAAAAAAAGAAAAGCATGCCTTTTTAGGAATAAAGCCTGAGCTCTAATGCACCACCTCACTCCAAAAGTGCTTGTGCGGTTCTTTTTAGAAATTTGAGTCGCTTCATTAAAGAAGTCATGAGTGCACTGTTTCTTCATTCGTTTTGTCTTGCTTAGCCTTAGAGCTTGAGTGCATTACATGTTATAATTCTACACAAGCCATTTCCTTTAATGCGTTTCATTATGGGGTCTATGTATTTTGTGTACCTGCAAGGTACTCTGAGGATTCTTTGTATTCTCGGACAATGCACACTAGCTCATTTATTGTGCCGGGATCCCTTTTAAGGAGATTACAAAATGGCAGCCCTTCTTTCTTCTTTGTATTAATTTATCTACATATAACCCTCAGGGTGATGGTGACACCTAAAAATGTATTCTTAAGGTAACCAGTTAGTGGTTACTCCACTTTCATGTTGCAGTTTATTTTCTCCAATTATTTCATTTTATATATTTCTTTTCTCCATAAATTGTGTGTTCAAGAGGCAGCCTTGATTCAGTACTGCAGCTTTCTTGTGAATTAAATATATTGGTCGTTATCTAGTTGGTGGGGGAGCAACGGGCAGTGGGTGGAGGGGGGGAGAACTACTCCTGGAGCTTCTGCTGGCTTTCAGCAGGTGATGGAAGTGTGTTGGGGATGGGAGCGAACAGACTCTGGTGTTATCGACACTCCCAGAAGATCCCCCAGGCAAAGAGAACCCAGAACAGAAGCCTGACAATGTTATAATCCCTACAATTCAAACTCTCGAAGAAATCTTATCACGCTGTCCATTTAAACCCGTTTTGAAAATCAGATAAACCTTAGAGCCTTTTTTTGGGGGTAGTTTTTGGGGTAATATTTCCAGAGTAAATTAAATTCAGGCTGGCTGGTGTAGACAATAACACCACCCAAAGAAGGTTGTCTCTTGCATGCAATTATGGATAGATTGAAAGTGGTGACATGGTTAGAAGTTTGCTGCTGTTGTCAACAAGCAAGTAACGAAATCGACTAAGTAACATACTATTCCGCAAATGAATAGGCATAATTCATGAAATTTGAATAAATGGTAGTGCATTCATAATTTTGTTTTAAAACAAAACTTGCATACTTTATTTATGAATTTGTTCCATTTTATGTGTCTGCTGAGACATTGTTGCTTTCTTCTAAATAATAAGCAAGAAATGAATACTTATGTCCTCAACTTGAACCCTAATGCTCCCATTAAAGCGCTTGGATAGAAAACTGGTTTCTGCAAAGAATATCCCACAATTTCACATTTTAGACATTTTTACTGTAAGTTGATTGGTGAGTACAGGTTATGAGCTTAGCCAAGTAGGCTAACATACCATACACCACGTTTTTTCCTCATTATTTTAATGGTCTTGTTCAGCACAGTAGCATGTAAGACTTTATTTATGAAGTTTTTCTCAGCATCAGTCATACATATGCAGCCCAAAGATAGTAAAGGAAGTAAATGAAAATCCTGTAATCTTAAGATGGGTGTTAAGTTTCTGCTTAATTTACTGTTGCTTGTGACTTTATATTATTTTGAGGTCAGGTGTTCCAAAGTCTGGATGCATAAAAGGAACAAACTGCCTCCCCTTTCCTTTCGTGTCAGTCTTTTGGAATACAAAGGAGATTGGCGGCTTGGCCGATCTAAGACTGCGTTTGAGGTTTTAATTTAACACATCAATTCTAAAACTCGCAGACAACCAGAGGAGAGATGAAAGGACAGAGGTGATATGTGTTCTCTTTTTGGTCAATGTTCTGGCTGCTACATTGTATAGAAGTTGTAGCTGTTCAATAGTTTTGTGAAAACCAGAGAGTAGTGCATTGTTGCAGTCAACCTTTTAGCATCTGGTGATTCATGCATGCATTTGATACCGAGGAACAAAAAAACACATAGAATTTAATTATTTTTTGAAGACTTCACTGCTTTACCCTGACTGCTTTGTTCTAAACAAACTGTGGTTTCTGTATTGGTGTCCTCCATCCTGTTTGGACTTAGTTTGGGAATAAGTGAAGCAAAAAATTTGGAGGGAACTTTCCACTGCAGGGAAGTTGGCTTAGCCCAAAACTCATAAAAACTTTGACATTATCTTAAGTAGTAAAGGTGTTTGTTGCTTCTTGTGGTTGTTTTTGATTCATTATATCAAGTTTTGTCTGGTAGCAGATGCTGGTTCAAAGATTTTGTTATACAGTATATTCATACTACTATGGATGGTAATTTCCCTACCCAGGGGACTGATGGTTTAAACTTGTGCAGTAGTAAAACAGTAGTTGTACAAATGTAGATATACAATTGTACAACTATTTGGTCATTTTTTAAAGGAGTTGTACAATCACATATAAGGTGGTAATATTACACTGAACCCGGTATGTTTGTGTTGGTCAAATACTGTGGTTGTCACTAAGCTGAAGAGCATGAATTGGGCTCTTTGACGGAAGGTTTGAATCTTAAACAATCTGCCCAGTGAGCAAAGGTTGTGTAGTACAGTAAACATGTATGGCAGTAGCGGTCATCAAAGATCTGATATCACGACGGAGTGCAGGCTGGTCTTCACATTAGGGGTATTCAATTAAATATCCTGTCTTTTGAGGCTTTCGACAAAAGCGATAATTTCAGTTTAAACAGAGTTTTTTTTGTGATTAAAAGTGAATTTGGATCTGTAATTGAACGCGAGCAGTGGTTCAGTTTGAGTCGGTACGCTCATCATGCCATCTGTGCCTGTTCATTATTTCCCGCTACAGTCGTAGTAAATCAGAGGCTGAGAAATAGTCCCGCTAAAGCTGAAGGATGCGTCGCATGAAATATTTGTTGGAGTGGCATGACAGTGGCAATATTTTGTTTAAAAGTTATTACAAATTGCCAGCTGCGTTCGACGATTCTCCCTGTTGTGTATTTCCTGTGAGGCTGTTCTAGCTGTGGTCACGTCAGACTGTACTGGGACCTGCTATACTGCTTTTCTCAGCCTTTTGGAACTGTGGCATCTGGTTCCTGACAACTTCTGTAAACTGAGTAACAGATTAATTACATAAAAACAGTTAATATTGGTAAAGCTTACACCATGCACAGTATGTTGAAAAGTGGATAATGAAAAACATGATGTAAAGGTTTTGGAGCCATTTCATGACATTAAATTACATTAATGGCATTTGGCTGACGCTTTTATCCAGAGGGACATATGGTTGATTAGACTAAGCAGGAGACAGTCCTCCCCAATGCAGGGTTAAGGGCCTTGCTCAAGGGCCCAACGGCTGTGCGGATCTTATTGTGGCTACACCGGGATTCAAACCAATGACCTTGCGGATCCCAGTCAAGTACCTTAACCACTACGCTACAGGCCGCCTACACATTATTTCAAATGGTAGTATGCATTCAATTCTGAATTCAGGACATGAGACATGCTCTGCAAATGAAAGATTTTCTTTTTTGGAAACGATTTACACGTTTTCTTTAAAAAGCATTTGCTATATGAATAAATGCCAGGAGTCTAGTACATCACTTCCAATGTTTTGAACGGAATACAATTGAGAGCCGCTGCATTCACTTTAATTTTTGCATCAGTATCGGGTGGGCATTAATTGCTGACATGCAAAAGTTTCATGCAGTCAAGATCATCCTTCTAGCGGTCTCGGTTCAACAGTTTTAATTTGCATCCTGCGGCGATTAGCCTCCATCACTGTCAACCGTCTCACATACATCTCTGTATGAACCAAACCGTGCTTCTATTTAAATAAAACGGTGAGATGAACTAGGTGTGAAAGTGCCCTTAGTTGCATCTATAAATAATCATCTGTGAGCTGTATGGGCAAAACCAGAAGAGAAGATGGCAGAGGCTCCCACACAATGCTCAGTGCACCATGAATAGCAGACTGAATCCTCAGGCCTCTGCTTGCAGTCTAAGGGATTATCACATATATTTTTAAACTCTTCTTTGTATTATTATTTTTTTTTATTTCACTGCCTCCAAGGAAATATTCTTGTTTTGCTGACAGATCCTTCCGGATGAAATTGTGACAGGTATGCAGAATGAGTAATGGTTTGGTTTTTCAAGATAGCCATTTATAGTTGAAACAAAAAAGGAAAATCAAACAAAAAATATATGACTGAAATGGTTAAGAAGAGGTGTTTGAACTGTATATCTCTTGGTTCCACCATGTGGTCCTTTATTGTCATCTCAATCCTTTGTCAGTATTGGGCAATCATAGTTCCCTCCTATTCTGAGCTGTGGGCAACACATTTTTGTGGCAACTGAACTATTGTTTTCAGCGTTAAGCTTCTGACAATAAAGTTGTCTGGTAGTTGAACTACCAAAATAAATTCTGGTAACAGGATTCATTTTTATTTTTGTAAATGTTGGTGCTCGATGTCCCATCCTGATTTGCTATGTCCAATTAACTTTTGCGATTGGCATCCGGGAATATCCACGGTCGTCCTCCTCCAAGACCACGCGGCCTGTTTGGGTTCACACCGCTGCTCACAGCCAGGCTCACCTGGTGTTCAGTCATAGGACGTGATAAAATCCCTTGATCTAGAGCTTAGCTTAGGAAAGGACACAAGGATGGGGTAATCAAGGAAGGCATCCTTGGTTCACTGAAGCATCCGTTTGACGTCATGTGAACATGGCACATGGAACCACAAGTTGATCATTTATGCATTACAGGTTATTCTGTTAAGGAGGTGATTGTTTTCTTGCTCAAGAACATTTCAGGTATCCCCTCTCCTTGGAGGTTTGGAATGTCCTTAAAGATGGCGGACCTTGATCGATTTCCAGGTTAGACGAAGACCGAGGAGACAAGGACAAGGAGTTTGTATGGAGAGGATGAGAGGATTCTCCCTCTGGCTCTTTTGAGTATGTTTAGTATCTGTGGAGGCAATGTTGTTTGCTGAGGCAGTCTGAAACTTCTTTTGTTCCCCACCTTCCCACCAGGTCAAAGAGATCACTCTAACGCCCATCAAAATGTGTATAGTGAATACGAATGAGCTCAGGAAAAATGAACAGACCACCTCATTTTTGACAACGAAATGTGGTTTCACCACCAACTGTTGATTGTTAAACCCTTCCTGAAGGCATTGTTATTTATTTATATGTATAAACTATATGTATAAACACAGGGACTATTACAATTTTGGCAAATAAATGTTCTGAATGGCAATATTTTTGTTTTGAATAAAAACTGCATTTGGTCAAAAGTGCAACGAAGATTATCAACTTAGATTTTATCCATAAACTGAAAAAACAGATCTTTTTCCAGATCTGCATCTCTCACTCTCACTCTCGTTCTTTGTCTTTGAAGCTCACCAACAATCTCTTCACTAATTAGCTAGCTTTGCTATTTAGGCCATTAGGCCAACTAGCCATTTATGTTTATAATTGCCAGCAAACCATATAATGTGAAATCTTTCCAAAGGAAATCTGTGCTTGATAAACCTAGGCAATGGTCCCATTTGTCATTGCCACTCACCAACCTCTGCTAACAATCTGCTGTATTTTTGGCAGTGGAGGTTGATGGTACATTGTCATCAGGTCTACACGGTGTAATATGATCAGCCCGATGGGACTGAGCTGAGAAAAATCTAGAAAGTGTCTGATTTGCATTTTGTTTCACGTTTATTTAAGGTTGTGTGGATTAGAAGATGACTTCCTTGCGTCTTACCTGCCTGTTGGACAGACCTAAATTAGCCTGTGTAGTATGTGCTTATATTGAAAATGATTGTTTAATCATTTTTTCTTTCCTAAAAGGCCATCATTTTGCTCCATTGTATCGAACAAATATTATGAAAATAAAGGTTCATTTTAAATGTAAAACTGCAAACAATCGTGCATGGGAGCATGGAAAATGAAAAGGTGATCTCAGTCTCTGTTGGTTTCACTTTGAAAAGCGTCTGAGGTGGGTTACCCACTGGTTGCTATTCAGCGCGTTTGCAAATTGTTTGTTTGGCTCCATGAGGGACCAGGTGTCTGACACACGAGGATAATTTATTAGAGCATTAGCATACGAGAAGAGCGTATCCCAGGGTTCGCTGAAATCCACTCGCTCACTGCGAATCGGAAGCTAACAACCAACTAATAAGCCACCGAAATGTGCCTGCTTGTAAAATATCTTCTCCTGTCCGTTTAGAGCGCTACATTATCTGAAACAATAATACACTTTTCTATATAAAGAAATGAAATTTATAGCTCATTAAACTTACATCAACCTCGGCTTAATGCTGCGTTCTAATTGCTAAATAATGCACGGCCCTTTTTGGGCAATTGCACCAGATGGGAAGATGCAACACAAAAGAAATAAAAATAAAGTTGTTTGTGGAAGAGCGCTAGTACGGGTGGTGTTTTCCATATTTCCCAATGCTCAGAAGGATTAGTTCCTTTGTGCAGTCATGCAAATTGCATGTGTAGTTTTATGTCAGTGTGTGGTTCTCCACGAAGGCCTCAGATAAGAACATGGCCCTGTGCAGCGAATGCAAGCGCCATTTGTTCATTAGGGTGATGACAATGCAAAATCCAAATGCACTGAATTACTGAATATGACTATAAATAATTGTTGCTAGAAATGTGATGCTTTGCTCGGAATTTCATTGTAGGGCACAGAATGTTTAATGCAGGGAAATGGTGCCCAGGACCTCCAGGGTGTTAGATTACTGGAAAGCGAGTTTGGTCTTTTTCAGGGAACTTCAGCCGAAATGTGATTACTTCCCAAATGCAAATGGACATTATCGGGCTTTTACGGACATTATCGGAGCTGAAAAGAAACTTCTCACTCTCTCTAACTCTCACTGTCTGTCTCGCTCTTTCGCTCTCTCCCTGCTTGGGTTTGTTTTTCGTTGTTGTTGGTTATGGTTATTTTGGTGCCCTATAATTTCTCTTCTTTACTACTTGTTCTCTCTGCCCAACCCTGTTCTTGGAGATCCACCATCCTACAGGTTTTAATTTCAACCCTCATTTTTGGTACGTCTGATTCTACTACAGTAATTGGCAGCTTTGTTACGGTTGCAGTGAACCTACGGGACAGTAGATCTCCAGGAACAGGGTTGGGCAGGCCTGTCTTACATGATGCTCCTTGATGTTTCTTCTTCTAACAATGCTTTGTGTTCGATCGCCTTGCAGGCAGCCACCATTAATCATCTGACCATACTAAACACACCATGCTGTAACTCCTATGCAAATTTGAAACAAAATAAACTTTTGGCTCAGGTGGTGAGAGCAGTCGTCTGGCAGTCGGAGGGTTGCTGGATCGATCCTGCCCTGAGTGTGTTGAAGTGTCTCTGAGCAAGACACCTAACCCCCAACTGCTCCTGACGAGCTGATTAGTGCCTTGCATGGCAGCTAATCGGCGTTGGTGTGTGTATGAATGGGTGAATGAGTAGCATCAATTGTAAGCTTTGTAAATGTACCATTTACCATTTAATTACCACCAGTAAAATGGGGTAAATGGATAGTGGTGTGTGTGGCAGTGCAGGGCAGTTTCACTGTGTGACGTGTGATGGCAGGGCACTGTTTAACGTGTGACGGCAGGGTACTCTCAGTCTCCCAGCGGTGCAATGAAGGCCGCTGCAGAAACCAGAGATGACCTTCCCCCGAAAAATAAACGCCACTCTTCTCGGCTTTAATGATAATAAACTCCCCATGCTTTCCCCCCCCCCTCCTTTGCGCAGAATTAATATTTGATAAAGGTGAAGACTGTACCGGTCATTACCTCCCCAGCTTGGGTACAAGTGGGCTTGTTTTCGGCCAGAGTCCACCCCACCCTGCCTGTTTGGCGTTCCCCGCTTCTTTGCAGAATTTAATGGCGTGCGCATTCATCAGTGCTGGCTTTCTCTCATTAGTGAGTCGCTGGGAAGTCTCGGAAGAATGCGGGATTTTGAGCCAAGGAACCAAATAAGATGAATTATTTGTGATTTCTGTGAGCATTTTTTGTGTTTTTTTTTACATAATGGCATTTGGTGTAATCATTGAGGACATGCTAATGTAATTAAAATCCCTAGCTGAAGACCAGATTATAATCATAGAATATAATTTTCCAGACTGTAAAACAAT
Source organism: Conger conger (assembly GCF_963514075.1). Lineage (NCBI taxonomy): Eukaryota > Metazoa > Chordata > Actinopteri > Anguilliformes > Congridae > Conger > Conger conger. The sequence goes on along the minus strand of NC_083772.1, from coordinate 34,193,060 downwards.
GAGTTAACATTGGTAATATGACACGAAATAAATAGTGTAAATAATAAAAATGAAATATTAAATGCATATTTGTTTCTGTAGATCTTACCATGGTAGCCTGTATGTATGAAACTGCATGCGTGCGTGTGTGCATCTGTCTATATTCTAGATAGTCTAATAGCCTCTGGCAAGCTATTCCTTGCCAGAGCGTACACAAAGCTCCATTTACATGCTCAGTACTTTATTTTGATGTAATTGGAAATGGTTTCCAACAGGAGCACATGTATGGAGATTGTTAAATTTAATAAGAATCCATTTACTGTGACACACTTGTTTATTAGCTTGTTTAGTAATATGCATAACATGTGTGTCTCTTGACAAGCTACAGGGACATCTTGCATATGCTAATCAAAACAAAACGCACATCAACCTCAGTGTTCAACCACAGCAATTATTTTAACGAACTGCAGAAATCATGACGTCCACGCCAGAGAATGGTGTAAAAAAAAAAAAAAAAAAAAATCTCAAAGCAATAAATCAAATAAATTTTGAAGCCTCATTTACGGTTTAGGCCTATTCATTTCTTTATTGCAATCTCATTATAGTCGGGGCCAATGGAAGGCCGGTATCCTCTGTGCGGGCCAATTAAAATGAAAGTATTCTGCTGCTTCTGAAGCCTGTGAATTGGAACTCCATCACTTATTATCCGGCCACTGAAAGGGTTGTCCGTCTCTGATGCAGCAGCGGACCACATACAAACGTTCAATAAAATGTACATAAATCCAAGCCAATATGAATGAACTAATATCCTAGCTGGAGAAGTATTCCGTTTCAAGTGGTCCAAATGCTAATATGGCATTTTCCTTTTGGCATGGACTGCAATGGATCTTTTTTTTCTTTTTTCTTCTCTCTCTCCCTCCCTTTTCAAGTTGTCCCCGACTTTGACATCGAAGCTGCAGCAGCCGTTTTTATTGTTTCTTTATCGTTTATTTGAATCCCATTGCCCGCTTGCATATAGACAGACAAACAAACGTAAAGCACGTAAATAGAAAATAGATTTATAATTGGAATTATGTGTCCTCCGCAGTCACGCGCCTAGCGTGGAGCGGTTTTATCGAGACTGGCTGGGGATATTTAGCGCGGTGCAGACCTTTTCCCTCCGCACCGTCTGAAGCCCGGCCTCGGGGCCAGTTTGGCGGAGCATGATGGGGAAGGGCGTGTTCCCGAGGCCACTCTCCCCCATCAGGTTGTGTGCGCAGGCCTTCCTGGGTCTGAACGCGGGGCTTTGTCAGGGAAGAGCGCTCGGCCGGGTCGTCCGCTTATCAGGCGGGGGACAGCATCGGTGGAGGGCGAGCTGGCTGACTGAGGGAGGGGGGGGGGTGTTCACACTGTGTCCCCCCCCCTCCTCAAAGGGCCGTGGCAACCGGCCGTGCCACAACCCCGTTTTATCTGTGGGTTTGGCTGCTGCGGTCGCTGAATCTCCCTCCGAATGTAGGTGCGCTTATTGGCAGGCCCGTGCCGTTTCATTGTCCACTGCCATGTTGGCTGTTTCTCTTTTAACGGCAAGGTTACTGGTCCTCAGCCAGCCTTTCATTACGCTGCAGCCCGCTCGTTAGGCTGAAGGATGCAAAAGCCAGTGGTCTGTGTAATATCCTCGCGCACAGGCAGTGCCTTCACCGACACAACATGGCGTGTTTTTGCATGTCACTCCTGTGCAGTCTGACCTAGTGAGTGAGAGTATGTGTACACATTTACATATTCTCAGTTGGACCTGACTCAACAACAAAAACCGGTTTGACTCTGGTTTGGTTGTACAAATGTACTAGTGAATTACACACTTTTACCGATAGGTGTTATGTTGTCATGCCGAGGGTTCTCCATCGGTTTGAGTGTTTTAGGAGCATGCCGTTTTTTTGTGAAGTTTAGCCTAATGCGCTCATTTGGGTTTTACTGTCTTTGTTGGCATGTTGTTCCAGCTTGGAGATGACACGCAGAGGCAGAAATACCTGCACTCCTGAATCAGTGGGGTGAAGCAGCTTTCAGGGAGATTAAAGGTCTGCTCTGGCCTTAAGAACAAAATCAATGCAGTCACTCTGCCAAAAGATTATAACGGTGCATCGATCCCGTTGGGTGGAAAAAAATAAATAAAACTGGTCGAAGCTGAAAAGACACAGATTGCTAACAACCGTAAACACTCGCTGCGAGGGGAAGAGAGACCCACGTCGCCCAGGTATGAATTTTCGGGACCTGGACTGGACTGTTGTTGTAGACCGCCAGCAGTGAGATCTCGCAATTTGGTTATCAGGCTGGCCTGTTGACAAGGTAAACATTTAAAGAGGGACACGACTAAAATAACCCAATGTGGATTCTAGTTAATCTATTTTTAACAGCTCTGTTTACCATGAACCAGTGCTTCGACACTGATGAATATGCATTGTATTGTGCCGTGTTAATTTGTCACCAGTTACCGAGGATCTGTTTTGTGCCTTTGGTGGTGATTAATTTTGGAGTGCCGTGAGTTTGCAGCATTAAACCTGTGTGTAATTCTTAATCCAGTGCCAGAACAGATGTGGGGTCAGCAAGATACGTTTCCTTGTTCAGTAACATTTTGAGTATTCTTCCGCTCAATCCCTTGTCCACTTTACTCACAGAAAGAGACCTGTGAGATGCTAAGGGCCTGACTTGAAATGGGGAGAGGTGCTCTCCAGATAGCAGGCAAAATGACAAGGAGTGAACAGTCTGCTCTGAACGTAAACAACCTTGGGTACTTGCCTTCTCTAAAACCAGTGCAAAATACAGGAATCTGGCTCCCCACGAACTTCGCTCCCCTTGTCATTAGCGTTCAACATCCCCTCGGAGACTAAGCAGGTGCTAATAGCGATGCTAATTATGATATAGCGCGACTCTTTGTGAACCGCGCTGAGCCGTTTCAGTAGGGGGGAAAGAGTCTCTGCTTGGTGCAGGAAGCTGACCAGGCACTTGCGTTGTGAACTTCCTTAACTGCGCCTGGCATTCTCGCTCATTACTGCAATTACCATGTCAGAGCTTCAGCGTGTAAACCGGGCGAACGAGGCCTGCCTGCCAACTCGTCTCCAGGGCCCCCGGCTCTCGAGCGGAGCGCGCGCGGGTCAGCCTCGGAACGCCGAAACGTCACCGCACCCGCTCAACCCCCGCCGGAGCCCTCAGGTCGCGTAACGCACCGCTCCTCGATGGCTCTCCTCAGGCTGACCCGTCGTGACACCGCGGTGGTCCGACTTTAGACCCGCCTTCAGTTTAAGCGCCTTAAATCAGCATAAATTCCCAGTCTTTTCCTGGGAAAAGATGACGTATATATAGGTTGGGCAAGAGAAGGAATGACCGCAATGTATACATCCCACATTTCTGAGATCTATACAAATCAGCCACTGTAAAATATGTTTGTATATTGCTTCTCAGTGGTAAGGTTGTGTGATTAATAGTTGTTGGTGTTTTTTTAACACACAAACCGACACACACACACACACACACACACACACACACACACACACACACAAATATATACACAGTATATATAAACAAGCAATTGGAATGCAGTCTCTCTCAGTGATCCACATCAGTGAGATCCTTGCGTATCGGGCACATGAAAGCAGGTTTTTCCCCCCTCTTGTGTGTGGTCTGATTTGCATGTGACTCACAGCTTCAGATCTGTGTCTGTTTTCCAAGGAGATCATTTCACTGGCAGCCTCACACACGCAGCGGAGAGGCTGGCTGGTTTTTGGGCAGCCTCGGTGAAATTATGTCTTTCTGTATTTTTAAACTTCTATTCCAGGCCATTTATTTATTTCTTTATTTATTTTTTCCCAGCCACAATGTTAAAAAGCTGTGTCTTCCTTGTATGGCTCTGTAACAGAAGTGGTTTCTGGGCTCTGAAAGCTGTAGCCTAAATGTTCCTATGCACTGTAGCAAAATCAGCTGGCCCCCACAATCCCTCAAACTGCATTCTTAAAAAAATCAAAAAAATTTGGGTCACAAGATCAGGTTAAAGTTGCACGGAATTGTACTTTGTTTTGATTTCTGAATTCTAACTTGCCCAGCTGCTTGCAGGTGTGGACCTCCCTAAAGACCACAACTGGTCCCGCCCCCATTCCCAAGAACCTTGTCCATCATAAGGGTAAAGTGAAAAGTGCATGGTAATATGGCATTGCCTTTCATCCATGACTACACAATAGTCAGTTCTGCGTAGCCTCAACACACTGTATCTCTTGGCACACTGTTTGTGCCCATATCAGTGCTATTAAATGTATAGACCTTGGTCAATCACTTGCAATTATTTGTGTTCCATTATGTGGATGTTTGTGTCCATTTTTGGAGTTGGTTACCATGATTGTAACAAGCAAGACTTTGATATTTCTCATCCCAACTAAGAAGTAATATCCCCGAGCATTACTCAGTGGACTCTGAAAATGGTGCATGTCCTTAATACGGACTTGCTGAAAAGGAAATCAAAGGTGAACGGCCAGTTTCTGACTTGAGTGTTGCCCTTTTGTCACCGTGCAAGTTTGTGTCCAAATCTTTTCCACATTTTTCGAAAAGCTTGTTCACCCTCAGTATAATGGCCGTATTACATAATGATCAACGAGGACCATTACAGTTAAACTCCCTGACCGTGACAGCCTGCATTCCACATTGTATAATATTTTAGATGAGCTTGTTTTTATGCATTCAGTTTCCTGTGAATATTGCATATTAAATTGTTTGATTGCGTGTTGAAGGAAATGACAAACTGATCTACTGGTCCATCACCACTTGTCTGTTCTGACCTGCTGTCCAAACGACATGCTGTTCCAGTTAGCATTTCTACGATTGGTACTGGCCTTCCTATTGATAGCACGTTGGCATTTTAACATGGCCGGCATTTTGTTTTACATTCACATAGCTATTCCATTAAAGCAGTCAATGTCAAAGAATATGAAAGATTGAACCGTTTCCTGCCTTGCAGTTTGACACACGTCTTCCCCTTAACCATCATTGTCCACCTGTCTCAGAGATATGTTGGTATGCATGTCAAAATGGTTTCTTTTTTGGCTTTCGTAATAACTTCCATTTTTTTGTGTAATGTTTCATGGCTCAGTCCTGCAGAGGGTGAGTGATATTTGATTGAAATCCCTCTGCGCTTATCTGCCGCAGGGAGACACCGTTTCAAATTGTAGCTGCGGAAATTAGCGCCCTGTCGTGTGGGAATGTGGAGAATGGTAAGGCTATACTCTCCTGTAAATGACTCGACCAGGTACCGTGACCTGAACTCAAAGGATAAATGCTATCAGTTACTTGTGCTTTAGGTCGGAACATCTCTCTAATTGTACAGCCTTACTGACTGACACTGCACTGTGGCCAGACTCTAGGAAAGGCATAAACAGTGGTTGCTGTGTTTTGTGTTTATTTGATTTGGAGTTTTTTTGGTGTTTGTTTGAATACTCTGCATGACTATTACTATGGTATAGGTGGCTCTGTATCTCTAGGTTCAGGTGTTGTGTGGTCCAGTTTTCATCCAAGTCATACAGCTCATTTTGTTCTGCGTGCCACTTTATCAAAATTATACATATAGTTGGTGGGTTTATTGGATATGAAGACACTAACCTAAAATAATAGTTTCTTTGTTCAAGGTCTGTTGCAGAAAGGTGGGGGAGAGTGCTGTGGTCCTTTGTGTCTTTCAAACCAGCCTCTTTCTGTTTCTGCAGTCAACCCCATATCATATGGGTTCTGTGAAATCACATTTTCATGTGACTTTCGAAACCATTCAGTAACAAACCTGTTGGTGTAATTATTTTTTCTTGCTTTTTGCATTGAGTTCAGTCTGGCTATGGTGCAATGAGTTTACTGCAGCAAGCTTCGAAAACTAATTTGAAATTTATGTTAATGCGAGTTACTAAAGTGCACTTGCGTTCCGGAGTTTCTTTTTTCATAAAATATGTGCCATTACCAAATAGAAACAAATATAGAAACCCTGCTTACAAATAAGTTTGATACTCACATTCTATCTGTCTGCCGTGTGTTGTCTAGACACATGTCTGGTGTTAACTTCGATGTGAAGAGGCTTTTGAACAGATCAGCCAATTAATTAACATGAAAGAAGGTGTGCAATACATGCAATCTGCTAATTAGACCTGAAATCGAATTAATGCTTTAAAGATAAGATAGGGAGCTGTATGGCGGTTGGATTTTCAGAAGTGCCGCACCCGCTACTCTGACCTACAGCGGTTGGCGAGATTGCTTCAGCCCCTGGAGATAACGGGACCAAGGTAAAGACCACCAGTCCCTCAAAGGCTTCTGTGTTGCTCTGAACGCTAGGTCCTGGCAGCGTTAGCATTAGCGTTAGCGTGTTTGAGTTGCTGGCATTTCATCACGCCTTCGCTAAACAATAAAGGGCTGATACCCCGGGGGCCCGCGGGATCGATTTTAAATGATCAGCCACTTCATTTGTTTTATAAGGTCAATTAAATGACACCATTGGTTTCCTCAGCCGCAGGATGCACAGGCCCGGTTTAAAAGTAAATGAAATGGCACTTTAACAGCGACTGCAGCAGCTTCCTTTAATCTAGACTGAAGGGCCGGACACAGGACGACAACCCTCACTATGATTTGTGCATCTCTCAATTAATTTGGCTGTCTCGGAATGAGGAATTTTACATCAATACCATAAGCTCGGCCGAACTCCGCGGTCCCCAGCTAGCTCTCGCTGATAGGTTTTTTATTACTGTGTAATGAATGGAATGCTGTTCGACCATTTGTTAAAAATGTTGACATTTAGTTTAAATGAGTGTGTGTGTGTGTGTGTGTGTGTGTGTGTGTGTACATTTCTTTCCTACACATTTCATGTAAAACTGATAACAGTTTATCTTTGTCTATCTTTTTCTTTATCTATTTCTACCTACCTTCTCTTAAAAAGGTAAATAAGCTGTGTGTGTGTGTGTGTGTGTATATGTCTGATTTATTATTAAAATAAAAGGACAATGAATATCCACTACTCCCCAAACAATGTACAGAGTGTAAATCAACTGTGGTACTCATTTAGAGAATCACAAACCAAGTTTGATTAGTCTGGATATGAAACTGCAGGACTGCCCGGCCCCTATGATCTGACTTTACACTTTATTACATGCCTTCAGGATAGGCTCGCAATGAACCAAATGCAAGTCCTCTATACCCCTTCTCATAATCAGTGCTCCACTTTTGTTTTCCTAAATAAGATGATTTGCATTTATAGCTTAGCATTCCAGGGCATTTCCTGTGTGGTTTTGCGGTGCGCATTACAGGGGAATAGGGGAATAAGGGAAGGGGATATTCTTTTAAGAGCCATTTGTTTGAACAATTTCAGCCGTAGTGTTTCCTCTTTTCTTTTCTTTTTTAAAGTACGTCCCTGGCAACAGTGCCTGGAGGAAGGGGGTGGAGTGTAACCGTCAAATGCTGAGAGTGCCACTGCTTTCTGGAGCTCTCTCTTGGTTAATTCCCTGCAAATCCATCAAGCAGGCAGTTTGTGACCTCGCTCCAGTGGAAATTTCCACAAATGCTTGACCACTAGGAAGACTGCCTTAGTGGAGGCTCTGCCCCCAGTTGATATCTGTTCAGATAAAAGGGACCAAAGTAAGTTTGGAAGTATCTGGTGCCCGATTGCTCCATATGGGTCGGTGACCAATGTCATGCTGTGCCCCCCTCTGACTGTAGGGTTCATGAACTCTCTGTCTCCATTCATTGGTCAATTTTCATTTTGGACCTACCAAACCCGACCTCCTTGAGCATTACTCTGTCTAGTTCATTTATTTTCTTTTGTTGCCCTTACAGAATATTGAACACATATAATCTGTGAGCAGAACGAGGGAGCATAAATGGAAAGTGACAAAGGATAAATTCCACACAGCCATTGGGAAGTATTTTTTCACACGGTGTGTGGACGCTGTGTGGAATAGCTTGCCAGGTCATGTAGTGGAGTAGAGAAACTGGGGCTTTTTGAGTCCAGGCTTATAGTGCTAGACACTATCTAGCTTTTAGGTGAACTAAGCATTAGGTACACTATAGCGGTCAGACAAGACGAGCATTGCTGGCTGAATGGCCTGTTCTTGTGATTATATTCTGTTATGTTATAATTTATTCTCAGCAGGCAGCCTTCCTCACCATAGATAATGTTCCGTGTGATTCAGTTAGCTCTCTGCCGAAGAACCTGACTTTTACCCCTGCAACTCTCCAGTCGCGCGTACTTGGCCGGCGGATTGTCACACACACTGCGAACTTCCCGCTCCCCGAGCAACTTCGCACTCTCCGGGCAACGCGGTCTAGGTCCCACCTCACTGCTTTCACACTACAGTTATCACGTTTCGGCCGGGCATCCGAATTTAACTGCCACAGGACGCTCGGCCTGCGATTGCCACCGACTGTGTCATAATAGGACGGACTAAGCGTTTTGCATTGTGCTGCCGTATAGCTGCGAGGATAGCAGACAGACTGCGGGGTTAAATGGAGGGGAATAAATGGTGCACTGTGGTAAATTGTGTGAAGAGCGGCTTCCAGCATTTTGCAAGGGCAATTAAGGACATGAGGCACACACCTCAGGACAACATCGAGTTCAACCCGGGCTGCCATTAGATTAAATTTAATTATTCGCTGTGGAGTTATTGACTTAATTCAGCTGATTTTCTTCGTCGGTGTTTTGGTTATTTTGTAATTATAACTCACGGACAGAAATGATTGTTCCCTCTGCAGTCACGCCACGCACCGTTATTGGCACTCTGCAGTGCGTCTCGTCCTTGCTGAGCACGAGGTTTTTACGCAACGCCGCGATGCGATACGGTACACTCACGCCACCAGTCTCAAAAACCCAACGCTCGCTTCAAGTTTTTGCCCGGCGTGTAGGATGTGTCACAGCCTACCAGGTTTTTTCGGCCAAAACCGCTTCGTGGAGCTATCACCCACCCTCTGAACGCGGGAAGACAGAGAGAAAGGAGAGAGGGAGAGGTGGAGGAGAAAGGAGGAAGGGGAACCAAGGAGAGCGAGGGATATTGCTCCGTTTAAAAGCTTATTTATTTATTTTCCCGGGTAGTTGAGGCCGCAGCGCTGTGGCGGCGGGCAGGCTGTGAACCTTGTTGTGTGGGTGTTAGCGGCTAACATAGCCCGCCGTTCAGGCTGTGAGTCAGGGCTGGGGCCTGCTGTCCTCCTGCTTTGTTTGTTCAGATGAATAGAGTTCCAGGAGCTCTGCTCTGACCATGAGAAATCTGCCGGCAGTGTAATTAGGGGTCAGGGATCGGAGTGGAGCGGGTAGGGGAGGGGCAGAGCGGGATTCGCTGTAATATTTGGTCTCCAAAAGCAAACAAGGTTGAAGGCAGTTTGTTGCACGGAGGCCAAGGGAATGCGTGGCCTTTTGAGATCCCGACTGCCTTGAGAACAGCTTTATAAGAGCGACCTTGCGTGTTGTGGAGATGAGTAAAAACTCACTGTTCTCTGGGTTGGTTTTTCTTTTCTTTTTCTTTTTTTCTCCAAAAGGAATAACACACATTGATAGAAAACCCTTCACTTCAGTGACTGCCTTCAAAGGACAGGTTAATGGCAACTTTTTTTGACACTTTTTTTTTTTTTCTGCTTTTAAATTAAATATATATTCTATGCTTTCTCAGATTATTTCTCTACTGTCCTGAGTAAAAGCCTGTTTTTTATGAAAAGATGGTTCAGACAATAGGCGCTGAACATTCAACTAGTGCTGAACAACAACATAATTGCACTTCACTATTAATTGCCTAAATAATGACAAGGTGTAATTTGTGTGAGCTATGAGTCATATTCAGTTAGTTTTATGTTCTGGTAGGACTTGGAGAGGACAAGACGAGGGTTGTGTTCAAATGCAAAACCACGTAATTGAAAATAAATTATTTAAAATTATTAGTTGGGAGAGGTCTTTTCAGACATGTTGTTCATAGACATTACCTGATTTACGAGGTACAACAACCTTTTTTTTTGGCTGATGTGAAGATTTCATGTCATACATTTTAATTCAAGGCATAATATTTTTCCCCTTGCTCTGGATTTCTGTTTACATAGAACTCTCCTCCAACTCTTCAACCCTGTCCACTCCCCTTCATTTTTAGATTTCATATCCATTTTCTGCAGTATTTACTTTCACGTCTCTGTTTTTTCATAGGTGTCGCTGTTGAGGAAAACCTGTTTGACACTAATTATATCTTGTTTTTGAACGAGCCCTGTCGGTGTGCCGTTTCACTGTTTTGTGCCTTGCCTCTGTCATTGCAGTAGCTAGCTAGCTGCAAGCAGTCCGCTAAATCTCATTGCTAAGACAACTTGGTTATTTAATCATATTTTCAAGATAAAAATCCTGCAGTGTGCCTTTAAATGCAATTTGTCCTTCAAAATGAATGAAGTTAAATTAATGTGAGTGGGTTCATGGGAAGTTTTGGAGTTTACGGTCTCTTTTTCAAATTATATTTACTGTTTATGTTTTTGTCCAGGCTGGCATACTTGGCTTATTGGATTTTTTGTAGTGGGTAACCAATTCTGAACATTCATTATTATGTTCATGAAAAAGAAGGCCAATTGGAAAGCCTGATTGAATTTTTTGTATAAGACTCGGCAATTTCTTGTCGCTACTTGAAAATGTTTCAATCATTTAACTACTTGAACATTATTCTCATAAAAATCTCATTCAAGTTATTTTAATACATTAACATTACATGAAGAATGTTAAATCATTGTGTTGTTGTGTAGATCCTCTGAACTCATTAGTGATTGGAACATTTGTATTATTCATGCACCTTCTCAAAGCGGAATCCTAAGTATGCAGTAAGTTGCTTTTTAATGGTGCTCTCTTTCTCCACTTTCTAAAAGCAAACTTCCTTGCATTATGGTTATAACTGCTTGTGGTTGATTTTGGGCATTCACTCCTATATAACCCTGGAAAATCGGACCTATTTTTTTCCCAACCATATTTTATAGGTCTTGTGATTTTCCCCTGATTGGTCGAAATGCGGCGATATTCTGATATGGCATTATAGAAAACAGTCAGTACCAGTCAGTCAGTACTGGTCAAAACTAGAATCAGGTAGTCGGTGATTAAAGTATTGCAGTTGTGTGTTGTCGTTTAGATGTTGTGAGCAGTACTACTGCTTTGGGGGGATGTATCATTATAATTTGCATTTGGAAGAAGGTCTAAAGCTTTTAACTCAAGAGATGGCTGTCTTCATAACAAATATGAGATGTAAACCTTATTGTATGTCAACCATGCGACCTGTAGCGGGCCCCTGTCTCTGTATGCCATGAGCTGCTAACGTTGCTGCTAAATGGCATTAGAAATGGCGTCGCCTGGATTCTGACTGTATGATAGTCACAGCACTCCCTCACAGCTGTGCCTTTGTGGAAGTGCTCATGAACTAATTTAGGAATGTTTAGTATTCAGTCTGAAATGTTTCTGTTCACTCTACCTTGGATTCCCTGTGATGCTGTCAAACTGTAAAAGTTCCTCCGGAAAGTGCACCTATGGCCTTTTCATTTATTCGTGGCTTATCTGGTCATTTAGACAAGCTCTGAATTAAAGTGGAAACCAAAAAATATTCTTATTGTTATATGACTGTTATTACTACTGCTGCTGCTATTATTACTATGCCTCCTACTTAGTTCTACTACATTTCATAAGTTGCCTTCAAACACTTAATAATAATAGTGTTTGAACAATAAATCTGTCAACTTATCAAGGCTTGAAATGTATGCTTATTGTTACTATTATTAATATATTTGTGTGTACGTGCTCATTTAAAAATGTATTTGATGGAAAATGTGCTTTTTGATGTGCCAGCACACAGCAAGGCAAAGGTCGTCATCAGGCAGGACATTGTTCATTCTGGTGCCTCGTTCTTTCATTTCTATACATATTTACATGCCTATATTTCAGTTGCCATTCAGCTTAGCTCTTACACTGCATGGCAGCCATGTTCCTGCACAAGTAGTTTAGCACCGATGGTCTCCTTTGATGAAATGTTCCGTGGGGAAGCCTGGAGCTGCAGACTGCAAAGTTTACAGAAAACTTTGATGCTTACCTATCCATGTCAAATTTGACCTCTAAAGAAGATTTAGTGTGGGTCTCTGCTTTGTCTGAATGTTGAAAATGTTTTGTTATAGACGTTTGTTGTGGTTTGAATATTTTCCCTCTATATCACAGAGCTGTAGGCTAAGGAATTGTAATGCTAGTAATGTGAATGATTCAATGAAAGAATGAGTGAGTAGCTAATGTGCTTGACCGGGACCTGGAGGGATGGAGGTTCATGCAGTTGTTGAGGCCCCTGAGCCAGGCCCTTAACCCAGCATTGCTCCTAGGGGGATTGGCCCCTGCTTAGTCTAATAACTGTGGATGAACGTGTCTGCTAATGAACTGTAATGCAATGTAATGTGAATGAAATCGTGATTTCAGAGCCGTACTCAACTCAAGACGTATGTTTTGCCGGCTACAGAAGAGGAGGGGATTCATTTGAGGCTGACAGAGAATGGTCTGTTCACGTGCGAGTCCTACTAATGAGGGGTGGGGTGGGGTGGTGAATGGGGCATCTGAGCGAGGAACTGGGACACTTTCCGCACTGAACTTTCGGGGCTGATAAATATCGCATTGTTCCCTGTGTCCCCTGCCTTTCATAGATGTGCCCGTACTCTCAGAGACGGGTCACAGGGGACAGATTCACCATGTTTTCCCCTTCATGTACAAAAACAAGCGATTTCCATGGCATCGAGTGCAAAGGGGTTTGCATCACAGAGCTGTCACGTGACCCTGGTGACATCGCTGCACTGAACAAGTAGGGCTGTTTTCATCCTGCTTCGACTTTCATTCCGAGGTTGTGTAATGTATAATATGTGTAATATGTTATGAAATGAATCGGGCCGGCATTGTTGTCGCACAACAAGAAGGTCCTGGGTTTGCCCGGGCCTTTCTGTGTGGAGTTTGCATGTTCTCCCCGTGTCTGCGTGGGTTTCCTCCGGGTACTCCGGTTTCCTCCCACAGTCCAAAAACATGCAGGTTAGGGACTACAGATGAAAATGAGCTCATTAGCTAACTATGGTGCATTTACATTGATGTGGAAACCGCAGATGTTGATTAATGTGCACTATCCCTTGTAAATAAATGTAAAAAAAAATTTAGAGGACAGAATAGTTTTCAGTGCTACAGTTTTGTGTTATTTTATGACATCATCTGGATTGACCCGAATAGTAAACGGTAGATCTTGAAGGCAGAGGAATTTGCTGTTATTTATTGCCGTACACTGGATAAGCACATCTTAATACTCTTTCAGTGCAGTTGAGATTCCTCCTCTGCTGATTTCTGCAGATACAGATTTATTTTTTTCCCCCTTTGAGAACAGTTGCCATGCACGGTATTTAAGCTTTTACTGTTATATCACTCCTGGTTTGTAAATTCTTTGTAAAATGCACGAACTTTACGGCAGGGAGTTCTACAGAAGCAGTCTCGACGTGTGCGCGCACAGCAAAACGTTCGGCGATGAGCGCTGAACGCTTTTAATTCGAATGGAAAAAATCAAATCGTGTCAGAGTCGATTTAACACTGAGCATTTTTTGTGTGTTCACAAACGCAGAACGAGTAGATGTGCGCTGTTGTGCAATCACTGCACCGCTGGGAGATGCATTTGTAGGGCCCTCAGAGAAAAGCGTTTTGAGTGGGTGAGCACTCGAGTCTGAACTGACTGAAAACAGCAGCAGAACGGCAGGGCGAGTCTGCTGCCCAGATGGGAGAAGTGGGGTTTTATGTTTGAACACGCCTCTGAGGGGTATCAGAACTAGGAGGGGGGTCGGGACTTGAACCTCTGGGTGGTTGTGGTGTTAGGGTTATGGTTTTGGGGGATGGGGGATGGGGGGTATCAGAACTAGGAGGGGGGT